>NW_028327176.1:124408502-124766002 GCF_987537825.1 Furipterus horrens
TCATTCCTGGTCAGGGCACATACAGGAGACAACCAATGAATGCATAAATAAATGGAACAACAAATCTCTCTCTCTCTCTCTCTCTCTCTCTCTCTCTCTCTCTCTCTCTCTCTCTCTCTCTCTCTCTCTCTCTCTCTCTCCTTCTTTCCCTCTCTTAAAAAAATTCAATAAAAAATATTTAAGAAAAAGGAAGCTGCAGCTTTCACAACTGTACTGTAGTTCTATCGACAATCAGGGACTCAAGTGGTATCCAACTGTGACCAAAATCAGAGATGCTCCAAGAGTAACAACAGGATCCCACCCCATCTACCACCCCCACACCCCCAAGACAGGCGCCAGACCCCCACCAAGACCTTATCAAATTTCTCAACATCTCTTGCTCCCATTAGGGTAAAACCTTTTTTCCAGAGACATTTCCTGTTCTTGTTCCTATTTTGCCAGGACAAATAGAAAAACAGAGGAAAGGAAAGCAAAACCAAAATCTTAAATTAAAAACAAAAACAACAAACTTAATTCATAAATGTTGTGTGTTCTGACTGCTGCACCAACTAGCCATTTCCCATCTCTCCCTTTCCTTGGGCCTTCCTATTCACTAAGACACAACAATATTAAAATTTGGCCAGTTAATAACATATGGCCTCAAAGTGTTAAAATTAAAGAAGAGTTGCACATCTCTTACTTTAAACCAAAAGCTAGAAATTATTAACTTTAACAAGGCTGAGAAAGGCCTCTTGCACCAGTTAGCCAAGTTATAAATGCAAAGGGAAAGTTCTCAAAGGAAATTAAAAGTGATACTCCAGTGAACACATAAATGATAAAAAAGCAAACCAGCCTTATTGCTCATATGGTCTGTTCTAGTGGTCTGGATGGAAGATTAAACCAGCCACAACCATTCCCTTAAGCCAAAACCTAATCTAGAGCAAGGCCCTAACATGTCTCAATTTTATAAAGGCTAAGAAAACTGAGGAAGCTGCGGAAGAAAAGTTTGAGGCTAGCTGAGTTTGGTTCATGAGGTTTAAGGAAAGAAGCAATCTCCATAACATAAAAGTGGAAGATAAAATTCAATGTGCTAATGTAGAAACTTCAGCAAATTATCCATAAGATCTAACTAGGATAATTAATGAGGGTGGCTATACTAAACAACAGATTTTTTTTAATTATTTATTTATTTGTTTATTTTATTTTTAGAGAGAGGAGAAAGGAGGAAGAGAAGGAGAGAAATATCATTGTGTGGTTGCCTCTCACTCACGCCCCAACTGGGGACCTGACATGCAACCTAGTTTTGTGCCCTGACTGGGAATTGAACGAGCGACACTTGGCTCGCAGGCCGATGCTCAAAACAACAGATTTTTAATGTAGAAGAATAGCCTTATATCAAAAGAAGATGCCATCTAGGACCTTCATAGCTATAGAGAAGTTAATGCCTGGCTTTAAAGCTTCAAAAGACAGGTTGACTCTCATATTAGGGCTACTGCTCATTTGCCATTCTGAAGATTCTAGGACCCCTAAGAATTAGGCCAAATCTATTCTGCCTCTGCTCTATAAATGGAATAATAAAGCCTGGATGACAGCACTTCTGTTTACAACATAGTTTACTGAATATCTTAAGCAGTAGATTTTTTCTTCTGAGATCTACTGCTCAGGAAAAAAAAAAAAGATTCCTGTCAAAATATTACTCCTCATTTACAATACACCTAGTCAAATAAAAGCTCCGATGAAGATATACAATGAGATTAATGTGGTTTTCATGCAGTAACACAACCATTTTACAGCCCATGTATCAAAGAGTAATTCCAACTTTCAAGTCTTGTTATTTAAGAAATATATTTAATAAGATCAATGGCTGCCATAGACAGTATTCCTCTAATGGATCTGGGCAAAGTAAATTGAAAACTTTCTGGAAAAGAGTCACCATTCTAGATTCCATTAAGAACATTTGGGACTTGCAACCAAGATGGAGGTGTAAATACACACGCTACATCTCCTCACAACTAAAAAGGAATTTACAATCACTTTAGAACTAAAAGCCCCCAGAAAATCCAGAAAATCAAAACTACAGGGAAGGTGAGCAAAGATATAAAGAAGAAATAATCAGCCAGAAAGGTAGGAGAGGTGGAGCCAGGATGGAGAGGAAGAGGAGCGGAGCAGCGGCTATGGGGGTAGTGCTTGGTGGGTGCGCAGCTGGCAGCGTGGCTAGCAGTACAGTGACTCTAGCCGTAGCGAAAAACAGTCATAGAGCTTAAGCCCTAGAAGCGATACCAGCCCCAAATGAGACCAGGTAGCTTATGGTTCCAGCACTGGGGAAAATAGGGCCGCATTGCTTCTGACTGAAAGCCAGTGGGAGTTCAGGAGGAGGAGGAAGCTACCAGTCTTGCAAAGGAGGCAGCTTGCTTAGTACCGGAAGGGGGATAAGTGCCTGGAAAAGAGGCAGCAACTGGCACTATTCCCTCTCAGACCCCTCCCCTACATACAGTGCCAAATCATGGTGAAACAAGTTGCCAGCACTGATGAATACCTAAGGCTCCACCCCCTGTAATGTAGAAGGTGCTACAGCCCTTACCCAAATCACAGAGGCAAACACAGAAAGCTGTCAAGATGAGGAGACAGAGAAGTATGGCCTAAAAAGGGGGGCAGATCAAAGTCCCAGTGACACAACTAAGCAACGAGCAGATAAGGAACCTAACAGATGAGGAGACAGCTAATCTAACAGATGCACAGTTTAAGGCATTGGTGATAAGGATGCTCACAGACTTGACAGAAAATATTAAACAGGATGGGGAAAGAATGAAGGCTATCTTGGGTGGGATGAAGGAAAATCCATATTAAACAAGTGGTGAAGGAAAGGAAACCAGAGTACAAATCACCAAATTGGAACATAAGGGAGAAATAAACAATCAGTACAGAGGACCAAATGAGAATTGAAAAAAATGAGGAGAGACTTAGAAACCCCTGGGATAGCTTTAAATGCGTCGACATCAAAATAATAGAGTTGCCAGAGGTGAAGAGAGAGAGCAAGAAACAGAAAAATTATGTGAAAACATAATGAAGAAAAGTGCCCCTAATTTGGGGAGGGAAATGAACATAAGAGTCCAGGAAGCATAGAGTCCCAAACTAGACCCAGGGAGAACCAGACCAAGATACATCATAATCAAAATGCCAAAGGTTAAGGATAAAGAGAGAATCTCAAAAGCAGCAAGAGAGAAGAGGAGAATTACCTACAAAGGGTTAACTATAAGACTGGCAGCTGATATCTCAAAAGAAACTTTGCAGGCAAGAAGGGACTGACAGGAAATATTCAAAGGGTTGTAAAGCAAGGACCTACAACCTAGATTACTCTAGGCAGCAAAGCTATAATTCAGAATGGAAGGGCAGAGAAAGGCTTCCCAGACAAGGTAAAGCTGAAGGAGTTCGTCATCACCAAGCCATTATTATATGAAAATGTTAAAGGAACTTATTTAAGAAACAGAAAATTAAAACTATGAACTTTAAAGTGAAAATAGTATCACAACTATCAACAACAGAAGTTAGGGAATGGAAACAAAGTCAAACTAAGCAGGAAACTAGAGTGGGAACAGAATCATAGGTATGAGGAGCATGGGGGGAGGTCAGCTGGGAGGGGGATAGGAGATGGGGGAGGGAAGTGGTGCAGGAATTAAAAAGCAGAGTAGAGGGTGCAGAATGGAGAAGGAGGTGTTGAGAAGAGCTTATATGCACAACCATGGACATGGACTAAGGTGGGGGGGACTGCTGGAGGGAGGGGGCTTGCTGGGTGGAAGAGAGCAAAGGGAAATAAAATTGGGACAATTGTAACAGCATAATCAATAAAACATACAAAAAAAGAACACTTGTTTATGGGAAGATGTCAAAATATCAACACTAACAGGAGAGTGGATAAAGTTGATCCAACCTTTATGGATGACTATGAGGGGATCAAGTCTTCAGTGGAGGAAGTAGCTACAATTTTTGTGGAACTAGCTAGGGAACTAGAATTAGAAGTGGAGCCTGAAAATGAGACTGAATTGCTGCAATCTCATGATAAAAGTTCAACAAATAAGGAGTTGCTGCTTATGGAGGAGGTAAGGAAGTGATTTCTTGAGATGGAAACTTCCTGTTGAAGATGCTATGAGATTGTTGAAATGGCAGTACAGAATTTAGAATATTACATAAATTTAGTTAATAAAGCAGCACTGGGTTTGAGAGGACTGACTCCAATTTTGAAAGAAATTCTACTATGGGTAACACGTTATCAAACAATACCACGTGCTATGAGAAATCATTCATGAAAGGAGAATTAGTAGATGAGGCAAATTTCATGATTGTTTTAGTTTAAGACATTTCCACAGGCATTCCTACCTTCAACAAACATCATTTTTATCAGTCAGCAGCTGTGAACATCAAGGCAAAACTCTTCACCATCAAAGTTTAAGACTTGCTGAAGGCTCAGATGTGGTTAGCATTTTTTCGCAATAAAGTGTTTTTTAATTTAGATATGTACATTTTTTACACATAATTCTATTGTACACCTAATAGATTATAGTGTAGTATAACAATGCTTTTATATGTACTGGGAAACCCATAATATATGTGACTCACTTTATTGCATATTCAGTTTATTGAGGTGTACTGTTACCAAACCAGCAATATCTTTGAGATATGCCTTTAAATATAATTCATATTTTTGCAAGAATGGAAATAAAGAGAATATAGATTTATAAAAATTATCATTCAAAAACACTTCAGAGATAGGTAATATAGTCAATAATATTGTAATAAAGAGGTATGGTGCCAGGTGCATACTAGGTTTATCAGGGGGATTCACCACATAAGTTATATAAAATATAGCCACTATTCTGTATACCTGAAACTAATATAATATTGGTCAACTGTAACTTAAAAATTAAAAAGGCACTTTACAGGAATAAAATAAAACTTACATCCACAAACTGAAAAAGCACACCATGTCTCTGGAAAAATTAACACAGAATGATCAATGTCAAGATATATCTTAGTAAATGTATTAGTCAAAATGCATCAAGAGACAGAATCTATATTGTTTCTCCCTTAGGAAAAGTTTAATATAAAAAATTATTAACTATAACAGCAATTGAGGTAATGAGGGATTGGCTAGGGAGAAATAAAGAGAACTCTGAAGAATATAAGAATAGCAGATATGAGGAACATTCACCACCTCTATAAGCGCCGAGATAAGTAGAGGCATCTACCTACCCTGCACAAGAGCTAAAGTCCAGATCTTGATGGAAAAGATATAACATTAGTCTGGCTCACTGGATGTTGAAGTCACTGAGAAGTAACAGTAGCACAACTTGCTGAAAACTTACACTCTTGATAAACTATCCATAGAGAGGTGCCATGACTTGAAACTCATTGCAAAGCTTCTCAAGAGTGCCAGGAAAATTCATTCAAGGGGAGGTGTCTTGTTGGTAGCATTAGGCATTACATTGAGAAGTCACCTAAAGAGTACCAGTGGAAGTTGCTGTTCACTGGGTACTGCTGACCAACAAACCAAGCACTGAAGAAAGAGTTAACTGTAGGAGCCAGGCAATGGAGAAGCCACATACTACAGAAGCTGAGCAATGGAGAAACCATTAACTTACCTGAAGCCAGACACTGGAGGAGCTGCATGTTGAAGAACCCAGGTGGTAGAGGTGCCGCCCATGCTACAGAATCCTGATGCTGAAGAAGCTGCTGTGCTGAGGGCAGGGGTACTGGAGAAGTCACTAGTGCTGAAGAAGCTGCATGCCATAGAACTCAGATACTGGAGAAGCTGTCTATGCTGCAAGAGCCAGGTGGGGAGGAGCCACCCATGCTGCAGGAGCAAGCTTGTGCCCCTCTTGCACCTCCTACAGACAAAGCTCAACAACATGCCTTCTGGCATAAGAGAAATATTTACAGTTCTCCTACCACTACCCCTGGCAACCTGACAATGGGGACTGTATAAATAATTTATGATGGGCAGCATTGATTTTATGAGCAACTTTGTCAAAATTTGGAATACAATCATCAATATAAAAACATTTCTTCACTTATTCTGTGGAGCTCTCTTTCTTCAGAGGTAGTAGAAAATGGAGAATGTGAAGAGAATAGAATAGTAAAGAATATTTTATTTAATTGAACATATATAGTTTCCTTCTTAACTGTGAAATTGTTTTTTGAATAGCTAATTGGAAAGAAAATGATGCTTTTAGAGCTGGTTTCTCTGAATTACTGGCCTACACAGTGACCAAAGTGTAAAATCCCTTTTCACTTACTTAGTTTATCCCTAAGTCCACCCAGGTATGTTGATTCCCACCAAGGAGATCCCATAACCCAGAGAAAATCTTCTTGTTGGCCTCATGTGGGGCACAGGACAGATCCACACTGCTGTCCTGTCAGCAGCTCACATCTCTCTTCTCAATTTTCTCCTTAAGGAGTTTAGCACCTGGAATATTCAGAACCTTTCTATAAACAAAAATAACACTAAGTTAAGACAAAAAATCTTACTAGGGCCAGGGGTTTTATTACTTTATTAACCAAGGGATTAAGACGCCAGCAGAGTCTGATAATTCTTTCAAATAACAAAAGTTTTTACCTGGCTAACATTATGCTAAGTGAAATAAGCCAAAGACAAATACCATAGGATTTCATTCATATGTGGAATCTAATGAACAAACTGAACTAACAAGGAAAATGGGGACAGATTCATAGAGAGATGACAGCTAGTGGGTGGGGATGGAGGGATTGAGCAAAAAGGAAAAAGAACTCATAGACATAACAACAGTGGTGATTGCTGGGGGGCAGGGGGATAAAAGGGGACTATGGTACTGGAAAATAATACAATAAAGATTAAATTAAAAAATAAAATACATAACAGGATTATCAATCCAAGTTTGAACAATTTCACATAAATTAATGAGTAGAGCTTAGATAGTGATAAAAAGCTTTGCCCAGAAGATAATGTTAAGTTTTTGGAGTCTGGGTGTTACAAGAAGATTAAGGAAATTATATACAAAGGCATTTTTTATGGTTGTAGAAAAAGAACAGGATAATCATTAAGAAACAACACAGATTTAAATCTGACAACCACTTTTCTGTCTAAAACTGGGTCTGGATTTATTCTCACTAAAATGTTTTAAACAATTTCCTCAGACTTCACTTTCATCACAGGAGATTCTAATTGCTGTACCACTTAAAATAAAGCATTTGAGCAAATAAGCATTATATCAGAAAAAGTTTTTTCAGTAAGCTTGCAGACTAGAGGCTTAGAGAGTGTAACTTTAGTCAGAGTCTATTAGCTAACACTAGAACAAAGAAATAGCTATATGGCTAATAAAATCAAAGTGCTAACAAAGAACAGAATAGGGAATTCTAGTTTTTATACTGAGGCATTATGGAACTTACAAGGTCTGTCCAGAAGGTATCCATCATGTAAAATGAAAAATAGAGACACAAACTGAAGAAGATACAATATACAAGAAATATTGTACATAGGACAATGACACCTCAGTCCCCTTCAGAGTAGGCACCTTGGGACCACACACAGTTCTCTCAATAGCCATCAGTTGCCCCACTGTATTTTCCTGAATCTCATCAATGGTGGGAAATCGCTTCCCTTTCTGTCTTTTTTTTAAAGCATATTTTATTGATTATGCTGTTACAGTTATCCCAATTTCTTTTTCCTTTGCTCCCCTCCACCCAGTAACCCCCTTCCTTCCAGCAATCCCACCCCCCTTAGTTCATGTCCATGGGTCGTGCATATAAGTTCTTTGGCTTCACCCTTTCCTATATTATTCTTAACTTCCCCCTGTTTATTTCGTACCTACCAATTATTCCCTGAACCATATCCCCATTTCTCCCCCTCCCCTGCTTCAGCTGATAACCCTCCAAATGATCCCCAAACCTATAACTCTGTTCCTGATCTTGTTGTTTGCTTAGTTTTCTTGTAGTTTTTAGATTCAGTTGTTGATAGTTCTGAGTTTGCTGTCATTTCACTGTTCTTAGTTTCGATCTTCTTCTTTTTCTTAAATAAGTCCCTTTAACATTTCATATAATAAGGGATTGGTAATGATGAACTCCTTTAGCTTTACCTTGTCTGGAAGCATTTTATCTGCCCTTCCAATCTAAATGATAGATTTCCTGGATAGAGTATTCTTGGTTGTAGGTACTTGCTTTTCATCACTTTGAATACTTTTTGCCACTCCCTTCTTTTGAGAAATCAGCTGATATTCTTACAGGAACTCCTTTTTAGGTAACGCTCTGCTTTTCTCTTGCTGCTTTTAAGATTCTCTCTTTATCTTGAACCTTTGGCATTTAATTATGATGTGTCTTGGTGTGCTCCTCTTTTGATCTAGATTGTTGGGGACTCTCTGTGCTTCCTAGACTTGCAAGTCTATTTTCTTTGCTAAATTAGGGAAGTTTTCCTCCATTATTTTTTCACATAAGTTTTTAATTTCTTACTCTTCCTCATCTCCTTTTGGCACCCTTATGATTCAGATGTTGGCATGTTTAAAGTTGTCCCAGAGGTTCCTAAGCCTCTCCTTGTTTTTTTCAATTCTTGTTTCTTCATTCTGTATTGGCTGACTGTTTATTTCTTCCTTATGTTCCAAATCATTGATGTGAAGCCCAGTTTCCTTCCCCTTACCATTGGTTTCATGTGGATTTTCCTTCATTTCATTTAGCATAGCCTTCACTTCTTTCCTTCTGCATCTGCCATACTCAAGCATATCTGTCAAGTCTGTGAGCATCTTTATCACATGTTTTGAACTCTGCATCTGTTAGGTCGGCTTTCTCCTTATCGCTTCGTTTCCCCACTGGAGCCTTGATCTGTTCCTTCTTTTGGGCCATACTTCCTCTGTCTCAACTTGACAGCCTCCTGTGTTTGCCTGTGTCTTAGGTAGAGCTGTTGCACCTGTTACATTGTAAGGGGTAGAGCCTTACGTATTCATCAGTACAGGGCAACCCGTTTCACCATGTTGTGGCACTATATGTGGGGCAGGGGTCTGGGAAGGAACAATGATGTTTGCTCAGCACTTGCCCCTTTTCTAGGCACTTCTCCCACTTCCCATATGGAATTGGTGCCTCTCTAGCTATTGGCCTTGCTGTGGTTCCCAGAGTCAGTGGGTCTGGAGACATTCTAGGACCATGGGGATCCTTTAAACAAATGGACTCTGCTGATGGAGCAGCGGTTTCTTCCTCCACCTCAACCCCCACTGGTTTTCACAGTCAGAAGCAATGAGGCTTTATTTTCCCTGGTGCTGGAATCATGAGCTGTGCAGTCTGGTCTGGTACTGGGAGCACTCCCCAGGTGTCCCTTCTTACTTTTTTTTTTAATGTGTGACTATGCTTTCCACCAGCCAACCACAGCCACTGTCACCACTGCTGCTGCCCCCACACTGCATCCTCTCCACCCTGGCTCCACCCCTCCTACTTGTCTGGATGAGTATTTCTTCTATATATCTTTGTGGGACTTCCATGCAGCTCAGTTTTCTGGAAATTCTGGTTGTCTCCAGTTTTCAGGTAGCTGTATTCCTTCTTAGTTTTGGAAGGAGACTCAGTGTGTCACCTACACCTCCATCTTGGCTGTAAGTCTCAGAAATCTCATCCTTTTCAAAGGTGATTTTAGTTTTAGAAAAAGTCAGAAGTCACAGGGCACCAAATCTGGACTGGAGTGGGGATAAGCCACCTGGGTGATTTGATATTTCACCAAAAAGCTCTGCACAAGATGTGATTCATGAGCAGGCACACTGTTGTGATGAAGCTGCCCATCATCCGCTGCCCATAGCTGCAGACTTCTGAATCATCCCAACAGTTTTCATGGAGAAATGTTCAAGCTTAATGCAAAACTTGATGCAAATTGGTTGCTCTACCTACTTGGTCATTTTGAACATGACAGCCACACAATATACATGCTCACCCAATGGTGTCTTCCACCCTTACTGACTAGTACAGTGAAGTCATCATTGTTCACACATGTGCATTCCAGTTCACTTTCCTTGGCTGCCAGGTTACATCAATGTTGCGCAAAGTATTCTCATATTAACAATGGTTGGACTTTTTCTGGACAGACTTTGTATAATGCTGTACATCCACCTGCTTTGACCTCCATATAGCTAGGGACCACAGAAGAGATCACAAAGGGACTTCAGACTAAATCTGAGTTCTTTCATCTTGTTTACTACTACTCATTTCTAATAGCTATTTGTACTGTTGAGACATTAGCATAACACATAGTTTAACTGATCTGTATAACAATGATTTGGATTTACCATTTGTCTTGGTAGCTGTGCTATTCAGTTCTCTAAAATCTAAAAGAACAAAGTGTCTTGTTATGGACTGACTGTTGTGTTCCATCAGAATTCATATAGTAAAACCTAATCCCCAATTTGATAGTATTTGGAGGTGAAACCATTGGGACATAATGAGGTAATGTGGATGGGACCTTTATGAGTGAGATTAATGTTCTTAAAAGAAGGGGCCAGAGAACTAACTCACCCCTCTTTTCACCATGTGAGGATAAAAGAAGTTGGCAGTCTGCAAACCAGATTAGAACCTTCAGCAGAACATGATCTAGGACTTGCAGCCACCAGAACTGTGAGAAATAAATTTATTATTTATAAGCTACCCAATTCTATCATACTTTGTTATAGCAACATAATATAAACTAACACATGCCCTATCAGGAGGTAAGCCAGACTTTAGAAGTGTGCAAGTGCAATTCTAAAAGCTAAAGCCATTCAAGGTCATTGGCAACTCTGTGTCATTCCACCTCTTGAGCTGTATATCCTTTTCCAAGCTCATCCCTCCAACCAGTCTAAGTTCCTCAACACTTTTAAACACTCCTCAAGTTTTCCCATAGCTGTGCCTTCTCTCCACAGAAATATCTGTTGCCCTTGGCTGTGTATGTCCAAATTGCACAGTATCTTAAGAGTCCTTGTGAAATAATACCTTTTCTAGAAAGTTTTTTCTGATTGCCCAGCTCAAAGTGCTCTCTCCATTCTGTGAACTACGGCACTACTTCTGTCCCTTTATATGGTGTTTAGATTTTTTAATCTGTCTACATATCACCTCTGCTACACTAGAAGTAATTTCAGAGCAGGACTCATGGCTTACATATTTTTCTTAACCCCTTATATAATATAGTGTCATGCAGTGCACATATTAGATGCTCAACTAGTATTTGTTGAATCAGATCTTAATTTCCCCAAAGAGATCTTTAGGACAATATTTCTTGCCCCCAAGCAGACAGAATTCAATTTGGCAGATTAAACCTCATAGAAGGGAAATGCAGACACCACTGAACAGTGCCAAGCCAAGCTACAACACAACCTAAGGCAAAATATTTGTAAAATCAGCTTGAGCTGGTGGTGTTCAGTGGACTGAGCACCAACCAGCCTGCAAACTGAAAGGTCGCTGGTTTGATTCCCTGTCAGGCACATGCCTGGGTTGAGGGCCAGGTCTCCCATAAGAGGCAACTAACTGGCTGATGTTTCTCTCCTTCTCTTTCTCCCTTCCCTTCCCTTTGAAAATAAATAAAATCTTTGTAAAATTTTTATAAAATCAGTAAAACTGATCATACTTCATTTAAAATTTTGATATTTTGTTCATTGTAGATGTTTAAATTTTTAATTTTGATTATTTAAATTTTTTATTATTCATATATTGCATTAAAATACTACTTATCTTGGTACCTGAGTTTTTTAATACCTTAAATTTTACAACTGAGACAAATGCCTCACTCTCTTCACCTTATTCTCAGACCTCCAATAGTCATAATCAGGTGGTTAGGAGTTTAAGGTATCCAAATAATTTGCCCATTCTGAGCATGATTATGACCATTGTGTGGATGAGGAAAGAACTAGAAAGACTACCAAATTCTAGGATAAAGTTTCTACTGTAATATAGAGCTACAGCTTTAGCCCTTTCCTAAAAACACTATGCCAAGAGGGAAGAGCAGTGCAGATAGTCACAAATGTTGAACTCAAAAGCTACAGAAGCAAAAAGGATCATCCCTGGGGCAGTGAAAACATGTTCATCAGACCACAAAACGTTTCTTCCAGGCCCGACCAGATGAAACTGTGGTTACACTTCTTGCCCTGGTTCAAGAACTCAAGCATACCTGGATCAATACATGATCTCTATCAGTAAATATAGCAATTGGAAGCTGTATAAGATATGATTAATAAAAATAGAATATCCTTTTCAGGGTTTTGCAGATTTTCTTTTTCCTCTCCAGGGAAAGTGACTTTATTTAACTTAATTTTTATTGACACTATTACAGATGTCCCTGTTTTCCCCCTCCTTTTTCCTACCTTAACCCAGCCTCCAGTCCCCCTCCCTCTGACCATCACCAATGGGTTATGCATATATATTCTCCGGCTAATCCCTTCCCCTTCTTCCCTCCAGTCCTTGCCCTCCCCCTGTGAGAGTTGTGCCTGTTCCATATATCCATGTCTCTTGCTCTATTCTGTTCTTCTGGTTATTTTGTTCATTAGATTCCACATATAAATGAGATCATATGGTATTTGTTTTTCCCTGACTGGTTTATTTCACTCATCTCCAAGCCTATCCATGTTGTCAAAAAGCTAAGACTTCCTTCTTTTTAACAGCTACATAGTATTCCATTATGTACATGTACCACAGCGTTTTTATCTACTCATCTACTGATGGGCACTTGGGAAGTTTCCAGATCTTGGCTATTGTAAATAATGCTGTTTGAATATTGGTGTTTTAAGTTTCGCAGGATATATTCCCAGAAGTGGGATTGTTGGATCAAAATGCAATTTCATTTTTAATTTCTTGAGCAAACTCCATACTGCTTTTCACAGTAGTTGCACCAGTCTACATTCCCACCTTTTCCTGGCTATCACTTGTTTGTTGATTTATTGATGATAGCCATTCTGGCGGATATGAGGTGATATCTCATTGTGGTTTTACTTTGCATCCAAAGAAGGTGACTTTAACCATTTATATGTTTACATATGTGAGAGACATTTAAGTCTTTGCAAATTCCTAATCCATAATTACCATTATAGTTTACAATATCCCCCCACAAATTGCAGTATAGTAAAACTAAAGCACTTAAGCGATCCCTCCAGTACTTTAATGATTTTATAACAATAATAGTAAAGAGATATCCAAAGTTATCTTAATTCCAAGCCATCATTATTTTAGGCCTACTGACCTCAATCACCAGACTTAGCAGGTGACATTTTTAATGATTTTTCAAAATGAATTCATTTTTATCCATTAATGGGAAAAACTAAGCCCTAAATGACAAGAGAACAACAAAGTTTCTTCACATTATTTTTTGTGGTTTACTGATATATTCTTTAGAAACAGAGAAAGTCTAATGATAGACTTTTCTTAGTTCAGAAGTATAACTGTTGTAACCAGAGTGTCCTCAGGTTTCAGGTCCTCCTCTGTCAGATTTTTTTAATGTCCATGTTAATCTACCACCCTACATGCTTGCAAAAGTCCAGTTCTTTTTGCCATTGTTTCTGAATACACTCTGAGCCTGCCATTTATCATCTTTCACTTAGCAATGTCAATACAGTAGATTCAACTTCACCTACCTCCCTAAAAATAATGCTGCTTCATCCAAACGTCTATCAGTTGTAGAATGGATAAATAAATTGAGTATAGTTACAACATAAAATATTATATAGCCATGAAAATAAACAACTGCAACTACATGCAACAACATGCATAACTCTCAAAAATACCAGGTTGGGCAAAAGAAGCTAGACACCAGAGGTTGAATATTGTACAATTTTATTTATTAAAAATTCAAAACAGACCAAACTAATCCCATATGGTGATTACTTTTGAGAGAGATGTCACATCTGGAAGGGGATAGGTAGAGGTTCAGGGGCGATGATAATGTTCTGTTTCTTGATCTGAAGGCTAGTTACATGGGTGTCCTACTTTGAGAAAATCCACTGAAAATTCTGTGTATGTGCTATACATCATTAAAAAGTTTTCTCTTTCTTAAAAATCTTTATTTGAGAGAGGAAGAGAGAGAGAGAGAGAGAGAGAGAGAGAGAGAGAGAGAGAGAGAGAGAGAGAGAGAGAGAGAGAGAGATTCATTTGTTGTCTGCATATTTATGGGTTGATTCCTGTATGTGCCCTGGCTGGGGATCAAACTTGCAACCCTGGTGTATTGAGACAATGCTCTAACCAACTGAGCTACCTGACCAGGACTACATCAATAAAGTTTTGTGAAAATAATTATGATGTTGCCAACATGCCATTGCTTTAATCTATAATTAACCATTTTTTAAATGGACACAAATTCACATAAACATTCTTAACCTCGCTTTCTCTCTCTTGATATATATGCATTAAAAGCTATTCTTAAAAACAAAAATGCTTATAACTTTGATTCTTATTCTACATTTCTGGTAGAATTTTTTTCCTAGCTATAAACACATATACCTAACTACATGGTGGGTTCTCGCACCTAGGTTATTTTCAGGAATCTACAACTGAACATGTCTAAAACTAAGTTCATTGTCTTCCCCAAAATCTACTGACTCCTCTCCTATTTTCTCTATCTCAACAAATGTTATCACCATCACTCATTTCCCCAAGTCAAAATATGGCATCTTCTTACTTTCCACATTCCACATTTTCTTTACTGCTCAAATGAGTAAACACTATTTTCTACCTATGAAATGCTATTTCCTACCTCTTCGATACCATCATTTTAGTCTCCTCTCCTCCATTCCCACTTCCTTGCCTTATATCAGTATTTCATTATTTTTGTTGTGAATGATAGTGATTAATGGTTCCCCTGACTCTCAGCTCACTCTTTTCCAATCTATTCAGCCCACTGCCTTCAGAACCCTGTATAAGCCACACAAAGATAATCAGTTCCATTGCAATATAGCCACACTTCAATTCAACCAGAAGTTGTTTCACACAGACGGATCACCCATATTCTGAAACATCTGACTTTACTATGTTCTCCTTTCAAAAATTAATTCATTTTTTCTAAATAGTAAAGGTTTTTCAGTTCTGATATTATCAAAATAATGTATAAATTCAACCACAATTCCCCAAGGCATCTGTGGTGAGAAATTTATGGTGATAAAATGTCCTATGTACCATAAAGCAAAATAAAATTGTGGTGAACATATTTGGAACACCTGCTTAATTCTTACATCCCTTATAAGAACCTCTTTTCCAGGGAAAAGAGTAAACCACCCAACTCATGTTCATATTATTTGACTTTGGGTTGATCATTTTCTACAGAGAAACTAGTGCCTTGTTTAGAAACCTGTTTAAGCTGAGCCCATCAATTTTTTTCCTGGGAGTTTATATTCGAGACTCAAAGATTGTTGTTAGTCTTCATTAGGTATTTGAATTAGGACTATATTTGAGAGAAAATACACATAAAAAAAGACCAGAGGCAGGAAATGATGGCCCAGAAAAACCAAAGCAATCTCATCCTCCTCCTTTTCAGTTCCTGGATGCAGTTCATACAGCCTGGAAACATTGCTGTTTTTGAATTTAGATATAGCCTGATCCTTTAAAATTTGTCCATATCCTAGGGTGAATTTTCACTACTAATAAAGAAAAGATATTGGGTAAAGCAATGCTAAATTTATTTAGTTATCCAGCCTCTCAAAACTAATTTAACTACACTATTTTCTATTAATACTCTGAATGTTTCTCACTTATATTAATGACTTAACCAAAGAATAAACTCTATATCCTGTAAAGATAGATTGAACAGCCAAAGTAACAAATTCCAAAATGAAAATATTGACCACATTGTTCTATATCAGTGTTCCCAACTTTTTCCATGCCATACCTCACATAGAAAATGATACTATTTGTATGATACACTAGAATAAGTGTAATGTAAGATGCCACAGGCCCAGAACCAGCCTGACTTCCCAAAGACTGATATCAATGTCTAACACCCATATTCATTTATGGTTCACTGGTATAGTATGTCCCACCACACCAGTTAGGCAGCTCTTAATAAACATCTTACATAATTAGAAACCATATCCTTGTCTTCAAAGAGCTTAAGATTGTACTGCATGTACAGTATCAAACCTTGAGGGAATTTAAAAATAGAATAAAAAACTTTCTGGGTGAGACCTTTGAGAAAGAGCACATAGCCTAAGAATGGCACTAACTGTAGCTCTAACAATAGTGAGAAGGGGGAAAATTCAGAACATTTAAAAAGAATGAAAGTCTAATTAAACAGAATAGAATGACCACACACAGTACTCTTCGCTGCCTCCTGAGATACCACCAGAGGGTAAAGGAATAAAAAGGGCAAATACAACAAGGACAAGGAGAACAGTAAGAGATTCACCAGTGAATGAAAGGTTCCAATACGTAAATATGTTGGGTTGGGAAACACATGGAGAATGGTAATTGACCAAACACAGAGGGACAAGCTCTAATCTAAAGTTTCTGCAGAGATGATTCTTGACAAGAACTGAGTGAGTGAATTCATCTATACAATTCCTGCAATGCTGCAGACTTAGAGCTACTTAACAATTCAGAAGTATCAGAAGGTAGAAGTAATAATACACAGGCTGAATACAGATACTGGTTGAGTCTATACATTGGTTTCCTCTATCATCTTGCATAGCCAAGCAAATACCCCATTCCCACTGCCACCACACCCTTTCTTTAGGCACAACAGCAGGGATTAGTTAATTCTCTTGAAAATCTGAACCAAAAATACTGTATACTTGAATTCAAACATACTAGAGGGCAGAGATTGGCTCTCAGAGTTATCTTCCCCTATCCATCTCCCAGAGCACTTATAGCCAGACTAGTATTTCCCAAGCACCAGATGGCAGCATCTTCCTCTAGAGAAACCAATCAACCCAAAGAAAAGATCTACAGATATTTAAGGATCCCATCATAAAAAGTCCAAATTGCCAATCTCCCCACATGCTATTTCTAATCAGTTCCTTATTGGTGCATGCTTAAATATAAACCAACAACAAAGGATTACTAAACATTTGGGAAAAAAAGTATCCTCATTGAAAAAGATAAAAACAGACTGAAAGAAAGCAACCTGGATGAATCCACTAGAAAATTTATAAAGATAAAATCTTTTATTAATATCATCAGGAAGATAGAAGAAAATATTATACCCATTAAAACAAAAACTACTGGGAGAAGGAATGACCCCCAAAATAAGAAAGAACAATTGGAAATTTAAAATATCAGAGTTGGAAATAAATTCAATTAAAAATCTAGAAGATACAGTGAAGGAAATCTCTCAGAAAATAAAATGAGTAGACAAAGATTTGGGAACCATTTGAGAAAAGAGACTTAGAGGATTAATTCATCAGGTCTAACATCTAAATAATAGCAGTTATAAAAAGATGGAACAAAAACAACTGGAGAGAACAAATTCACCAAAATAGAATTGTATAAGGAAATTTATAAGAACTCAAGGACATGAGTTTACAAGTAAACAGTCCCACTGAATACTCAATAGAGAGAAGGAGAAAAGACCTATTTATGGCACATCTTGATGACCTTTCAGAGCACCAGAGGTAAAGAGAAGAATCTAAAAACTTTCAGAGTAAAAATCAGGTCATACACAAAGGACCTGTATTTAAAATAACATGAAATTCAATGATTTCAAAACATTATGGAGAAAATATTTTAACTTGGAATACAATATCCAACCAAAATACAAATCAAGTATGAGAAGAAAGTAAATGAAATTTTAGATCTGCAATAAATTTTGAAAGTTGTCTCTTCCTAGGAAACCATGGGAAGATGCACCTCAAAAAACTGAAATTATTCCCTACTCCAAAAAAGATGAAGACACAGAATCTAGCAAATAGTATAGTCAACATAGGATAAAAGTTCAAAAGAAGGTCCTAGAATGACAGGAATTCAGCAGGCCAAGGGAACAACTGATTTCGACAGGAAAATGGGATGAAAGAATCTGAGAGGGAAGTCTAAAACTTCATGAATTAATAGACTACCTGAAATGTTTTGCAATTGGAAATTAATATTAATGAGCATTAGATAAAGCTTAAAATTGATGGCACTATAGAGAATACTTTAAAATATTCCTTTAAAGACACCACATGTTGGAGTTAATACTAGTGATGCAAACATGTAAGTGAACAAGAAAATGGCAGCAAGGGAAGTTCTACTATCAGTATAAGTTCTTCATTGGCCATATTATGAGATAAAAACAAAATAACCTAATAAGACCAAATAGTTGGTCAAGAAATTCAAAATTATCAAAAATTTAATTATTATTTTATATCTACAATCACTCAATTATAAATGTTATGAATAAATTCTTCCATGTGATAGTCATTGATAATGTACAGCCCTTAAAATTAATCCAACATTTTTAAACAGTTTAGTTCACCTTCGTTTATTCCTTTTATTTTTATTTTTGTGTGTGTGTGTTTGTAATATATGGAATATATTAGCATTTTTAATTTGTTATTTTTTATTTATTATAAAGGCAGATTAGTGGGTTATTAGATTGCCAAGCTCTGCTAGTTACTACTGTCTAACATGGACAAAATATTCAATTGCTCTATGCCACAGTTCTTTATATGTAAAAAGGTGATAATAATAGTCCCTCTTTCATAGAGTTGTTATGAAGAAAATTAATTAAAATTTGTAAAGCTCTTACAACAGTGCTTTGAAAAGAGTAAATTCCATATAAGTCGTCGTCGTCGGCAGCCGTCCGTCTCGAGAGACGATGGTGTAGCTTCTTAAGAGTCTATCTGCACCGCCGAGAATGGCTGTGCAGTCCGACTCGGGAGTGACACGGTATCTGTCTCCTCCCATGTTGAATCGACATCTTACGATGACGCTGGAGTGTCCTCTCCAGTGGAGCTGAAGCTACAGAGCCTGGGCAGGGTGATATGGAGGGTCTGCTGTTGCCCATGCAGCAGACCCCCCCTCTCTTCGCAGCTGAAGGATCCAAGGGAAAGACGGAGTCAATACAGCTTGGCTTCAGGTGCGCCGCAGGAGTTGCCGGTGTTGACTACAACGTCAAACCGCCTTAGGGACTCCGGCTCCGGATTTTCTGTCGGGGTTTACTCCCTTAGCCTTTCCCCTGAAGAGGTATGCCGCAAGGCAGCGGAGGTTTTTTGGAGTCAGAGTTTTCCTTCTCTGAATTCCATATAAGTATCATTAAATTAAAACACTAATATTTTTAAAAATTAATGTCTATGTATTGGTGTCATGCCAAGAAATTCAGATTCCCTTTTGTCCGTCAATCGGACGAAATATATGAAGCAAGGCTGGAATCTCTGACAGTTCCTTTACTGCACCCATTACCGTATTTACGCATGCACCCCCACTGTTCACTCACTTGGTGCCCGGCACCCGCTGCTCCTGGGCGCCTACTAGCGCTCGCGCCGCTCCTCCATTTGCTCACGGCCCCTGTCCAAACACTAACACAAACACTCTTGTGCGGGTTCCTTCCCCTTTTCATATTATGTATATATATGGTGTTAATGTTTATATAACTGTGAGTACACTGCAGAAGCCTAGCTAATGTTATCTCTAGGAGCCCACTTCTGGGCATCCAGGGTGAGGAAAGCTGACTGGATTCCATTGTCCTCACAATTGAGATCTATGGCCAATTTTATTAAAGATGTATATGCAATCAACAAAGTTGAAGCTCACTGTTCTGGAGAATCTTTGTGTCCTATTTACATTACTTGAGAACTTACATTACTTGAGAACTTAAAGGTAGACATAGTTTATTAATGTAAAATTCTTATTCCACTATCAAAATTAAACCAAAAAGAAAATATGTAATTTTACATATTCACTCCTTGATTTAAAAAATAATAAAACATTGAGAAGTAATGTGTTTAAAGTAGACAATATATATACAATTTACATATGGCTAATAAAATGCTATATATTGGATTCCCAACAGAATCCCTTTATCAAATGTATCTTTTACTAATATTTATATAGGTTCATATTCTCTGAGCACCAAAAACTAATTATGAAACCATAAGTCTTCCCATATAATCAAAAATCAGCAGGTATGACAATTCAGACAACTAAGGTTATTTATGGCCAAAGATAAATAGGATGTGTGTGACTCCTGCCTAAGGAGCCCAATGGTGACTGTGTGTGCAAATTATTGCAATGCAATGAGATAAGTGTTCATAATGGGACATTAAAATGTCATTTTGAGCATGATGGGCTGAAACTTGGAGACTAAGGAAGGGTTTTATAGAGGATCTATGTACCAGTTTTTTAACATTTCTTTTTGAATTACACTTGACAAAATACTAATATTCTATTAATTTCAGGTGTACAACACAGTTATTACATGATTATGTATCTTACAAAGCGATCATTCTGGTTAACACTAATACCTACCTAACACCACATATAGTTATTACAGTATTTTAAATATAATCTCTATGCTGTTCTTTACAACGCTGTGACTATTTTTATAACTGGCAATTTATACTTCTTAAGCCCTTTGTCTTTTTCAGGCATTTCCCTCCCACCTGGCAACCCATAAAATGATTTTTATATCTATGAGGGTTTTTTGTTTTTTTTAATTTTTATTTATTTATTGTTTTTCTGTTACAGTTGTCTCATTTCCCCCCATTGCTCCCTCGCACCCTGCCCAACCCTCCTCCCACAGTCAATCCCTACCCCACTGTACATGTCCATGGATCAATTATACTAGTTCCTTAACTAACCCTTCCCCTTCTTACCCCACTTCTTCCCCTCCCCCCTTCACCCTGGTCACTGTTAGTCTGCTCCTTGTTTACATGCCTCTGGTTTTATTTGGCTCATTTGTTTGTGTTGTTCATTAGTTTCCTGTATTAGGTGATATCATATGGTATTTTTCTTTCATTGCTTGGCTTATTTCCCTAGGTGTAATTCTCTCCAGTTCCACCCATGTTGTTGCAAAAGGTAGGAGTTCCTTCTTTCTTTCTGCTGCATAGTACTCCACTGTGTAAATGTACCGTGGTTTTTGATCCACTCGTCTACAGATGGGCACTTAGGCTGTTTCTAGCACTTGCCTATTGTAAATAGTGCTGCTATAAACATAGGGGTGCATAAGTTCTTTTGAATTGGTGTTTCAGAGTTCTTCAGGTATAATTCTAGCAGTGGAATCACTGGATTAAAAGGCAGTTCCATTTTTAGGTTTTTAAGGAAATTCCATACTGTTTTCCATAGTGGCTGTACCAGTTTGCATTTCCACCAACAGTGCACTAGGGTTCCCATTTCTCCACATCCTCGCCAGCACTTGTTGTTTGTTGATTTATTGATGATGACCATTCTGACTGGTTTTAAGTGGTATCACATTGTGGTTTTTATTTACATCTCTCTGATGGCTAGGGATGTTGAGCATACTTTCTTATGCCTGTGGACCTTCTATGTGCTCTGGAGAAGTGTTTGTTCAAGTCCTTTGCCCATTTTTTAACTGGCTTGTCTGACTTTTTGGTATTGAGACATATAAGTTCTTTATATATTTTGGAGATCAATCCTTTGTCAAATATGTTTTCCCATATGGTTGGTTCCCTTTTCATCTTGCTGATATTTTCTTTTGCTGAGCAGAAACTCTTTAGTTTGATGAAGTCCCATTGGTTTATTCTTTCCTTTTTTTTCCCTTATCTTAGGAGATATATTGGTGAAAATATTGCTACATGGGAATTCTGAAATTTTCCTGCCTATGTTTTCCTCCAGGACTTTTATGGTGTCATGGCTTACATTTAAGTCTTTTAACCATTTTGAGTTTATTCTGGTGCATGGTGTAAGTTGGTGTTATAGTTTCATTTTTTTGCATGTCTATGCCCAATTCTCCCAGCACCATTTGTTGAAGAGGCTGTTCTCACTCCATTTTATGCTCCTTCCCCCTTTGTCAAATATTAGTTGACCATATAGGCCTGGGTTTATCTGGGATCTCTATTCTGTTCCATTGATCTATATGTCTGTTCTTATGCCAATACCAAATGGTTTTGATTACAGTGGCTTTGTAGTGTAGTTTGATAACAGGTATTGTGATTCCTCCTACTGTGTTCATTTTCCTCAAGATTGCTGTGGTTATTTGGGGTCTTTTTGGTTCCATATAAATTTTTGAAGTATTTGATCTAGGTCTGTGAAATATGTCACTGGTACTTTAATAGGGATTGCATTGAATCTATAAATTGCTTTCGGTAGGATGGATATTTTAATGATGTTGATTCTTCCCATCCATGAACATGGTCGTTGTTGGCAGCCGTCCGTCTCGAGAGATGATGGTGTAGCTTCTTAAGAGTCTATCTGCACCGCCGAGAATGGCTGTGCAGTCCGACTCGGGAGTGACACGGTATCTGTCTCCTCCCGTGTTGAATCGACATCTTGCGATGACGCTGGAGTGTCCTCTCCAGTGAAGCTGAAGCTACAGAGCCTGGGCAGGGTGATATGGAGGGTCTGCTGTTGCCCATGCAGCAGACCCCCCCTCTCTTCGCAGCTGAAGGGTCCAAGGGAAAGACGGAGTCGATACAGCTTGGGTTCAGGTGCGCCGCAGGAGTTGCCGGTGTTGACTACAACGTCAAACCGCCTTAGGGACTCCGGTTCCGGATTTTCTGTCGGGGTTTACTCCCTTAGCCTTTCCCCTGAAGAGGTATGCCGCAAGGCAGTGGAGGTTTTTTGGAGTCAGAGTTTTCCTTCTCTGATGTGCCCTGACTGGAAGATCGAACCAGCGACACTTAGCTCGCAGGCCGACGCTCAATCCACTGAGCCAAACCAGCCAGGGCTCATGAACATGGTATATGCTTCGATTTATTTGTATCTTCCTTAATTTCTTTCTTCAGTGTTCTGTAGTTTTCTGAGTACAGTTCCTTTACCTCCTTGGTTAACTTTATTCCTGAGTATTTTTCTTGTTGCTATAGTAAATGTTTTGTTTTTTGTTTTTTTTCCTAGTTTCTGTCTCCGATATTTCATTGTTGGTATAGAAAAATGCCTTTAATTTCTGAATATAGACTTTGTACCCGTCTCTTTTGCCAAATTCATGTATTAGGTTGAGTAGTTTTTTGATAAAGACTATAGGGTTTTCTATGTACACTATCATGTCATCTGCAAATAATGACAGTTTTACTTCCTCTTTTCCAGTTTGGATGCCTTTTAGTTCTTTTTCTTGTCTGATTGCTGTGGCTAGGACTTCCAAGACTTTGTTGAATAGGAGTGGAGATAGTGGACATCCTTGTCTTGTTCCTGATCTCATGGGGAATGCTTTCAGTTTTTGCCCATTGAGTATGATGTTGGCTTCAGATTCCTCATATATGGCCTTTATTATATTGAGGTATGCTCCCTCTATTCCGATTTTGCCAAGTGTTTTCATCATAAATGGGTTTTTTACTTTATCAAATGCTTTTCAGCATCTATTGATATAATAATGCAATTTTGTCTTTCATTTTGTTTATGTGGTGTATTATGTTTACTGATTTGTGAATATTAAACCACTTGATCATGGTATATGATCTTTTTAACATGTTGCTGGATCCTGTTTGCCAATATTTTGTTGAGAATTTTAGCATCTATGTTCATCAGCAATACTGGCCTGTAGTTTTCTTTCTTTGTTTTGTCTTAACCTGGTTTTGAAATTAGAGTAATACTGGCTTCATAGAAAAAATTTGGGAGTCTTCCCTCTTCTTGGATTTTTTGGAATAGTTTAAGAAGGATAGGAGTTAGTTCTTTCCTAAATGTTTTGTAAAATTCACCTGTGAAACCATTTGGTCCAGCGTTATTGTGTGCCAAGAGGTTTTTGATTACTGTTTCAATTTTACTAGTTTTTATTGGGCTAGTCAGGCTTTCTTCTTCTTCTTGATTCAGTTTTGGAAGATTACATGTTTCCAGGAATTTGTCCATTTCATCCAGGTTTTCAAATTGTTGTCATACAGTTGTTCATAGTAATTTCTTACAATCTTTTGTATTTCTGTGTTATCAGTTGTGATTTTCCCTCTCCTTCATTTCTGATTTTGTTTATTTGGGTCCTCTCTCTATTTTTCTTGATGAGCCTGGTTAAAGTTTTATCGACTTTGTTTATGTTTTCAAAGAACCAGCTCCTGGTTTTATTGATCTATTGAATTGTTTGTTTAGTCTCTATACCATTCAATTATGCTCTGATCTTGATGATTCTTTCCTCCTACTCACTCTGGGCTTTGTTTGTTGTTGTTCCTCTAGTTCTTGTAGCTAATGCATTAGATTTTTTATTTGAGATTCTTCTGTCTTTCCAGAAACTTCTTGATTTCTTCCTCGATGTCATTGTTAACCCATTCATTAGTTAACAGCATGTGGTTCCTTCTCCATGAGTTTAAATGTCTTTGAGTTTTTTTCTTGAGGTTGGTTTCCAGTTTCAAGCCATTATGATCTGAGAAGATGCTTGATATACTTTCAACTTTCTTGAATTTGTTAAGGCTTGTTTTGTGTCCTACTATGTGGTCTATCTTTGAGAATGTTTCGTGTGCACTTGAAAAGAATGTATATTTTGCTTCTTTGGGGTGAAAAGTTCTATATATATATCAGTTAAGTTCATTCGATCTAGAGTGTTGTTCAATGCCTCAATATCCTTGGTGTTTCTTTCCCCTAAAGATCTGCCCATTGTTGACAATGAGGTGTTAAAGTCCCATACTATGAGTGTGTTGCTGTCGATATCCTTCTTGTAGTCTTCCTAGATTTTCCTTATATATTTGGGTGCTCCTAAGTTGGGTGCATATATGTTTACCAGGTTTATATCTTCTTGATTGACTGTTCCCTTAAGTATTATGAAATGTCCTTCTTTGTCTCTTTTTATAGTCTTTGTTGTGAAATCTATTTTGTCTGATATAAGTATTGCTACCCCATTGTTTTTTCATGTCCATTTGCTTGAAATACTTTTTTCCATCCTTTAACTTTCAGTCTGTGTAGATCTTTTGTTTGTAGTGGGTCTCTTGTAGACAACATATATGTGGATCATGTTTTTGTATCTATTCCGCTACCCTATGTCTTTTAATTGTAGCATTTAATCTATTTACATTTAAGGTTATTATTGACAGGTATTTATCCATTATGACTTTTTCCCTTTGTAGCTGTGTTCCTCTACCTCTCTCTTTTTCTTCTTCTTCTTAAAGCATTCCCTTTAGCATCTCTTGCAATGTTGGTTTGGTGGAGATGTATTCTTTTAGTCTTCCTTTGTCTGAGAAACTCCTTATTTCACCTTCCATTTTGAAAGAGAGCCTTACTGAGTAGAGTAGTCTTAATTATAGGCCTTTGTTTTTCATTGCTTGAAATATTTCTTGCAATTTCTTTCTGGTTTGTAGTGTTTCCATTGAGAAATCAGCTGACAGCCTTATCCAGGGCTCCTTTGTATGTTATTTGCTGTTTTTCTCTTGCTGCTTTTAGGATCCTCGCTTTGTCTTTGAATGTTGGCATTTTAATTATGATGTGCTTTGGAGTGGGCCTTTTTGAGTTCATCTGTATTGGGACCCTCTGTGCTTCCTGGGCTTGTGTGATTTTTTCCCTCATCAAGTTAGGGAAGTTTTCTGTCATTACTTTTTCAAACAGGTTTTCTATCCCTTGCTCCTCTTCTTCTTTTGGTATCCCTATGACAGGGATATTATTGTGTTTCATGTTGTCCTGTGGTTCTCTTAAACCCTCTCCATTCTTCTTCAGTCTTTTTTTGTTTTGTTGCACTGTCTGGGAATTTTTTTTCTACGTTGTCCTCTAACTCACTAATCTGATCCTCTGCTTCATTTAGCCTGCTTTTGATTGCTTCTACTGTGTCCTCCAGTTCAAAAACTGTATTCTTCATTTCTTCCTGGCTCTTATTGATAGTTTCTATGTCTTTTTTAATGCTGGTGTAGTTCTCAGTAAGTCCATAGTAGCTTTCCTGGAGATCTTTGTACTTTCCATGGAGCTCATTGTAGTTTTCTCTGAGTTTGCTGAGTTCATTTAGCTTCCTTATTACCATTATTTTGAATTTCATATCTGATAGTTTGCTTGCTTCTATTTCATCTATCCCCTCCTTCTGTGAATTCCTCCTTTCCTTTTGATGGGGTGTTGTTTCTTCATCTCCCCATTTTATGTGGCTGTTCTTGTTTGTTTCTGCTTCTTAGATTGATCTGCTTTAACTTCCTTCTTTCATGTGTAACTTTCTGTTGTAGGAGTCCTCTGGGATTCAGTGGTGTGACTTCTTGATCTCCTGAACTTGATGCACTTGGGATGCCCTTTACGTCTTCTATTTGGGAAGTCTGGTAGAATTTTCATTTTGCTTATATATATTATATAACATAGTTTTATATAATATATGTATAACATTTTATTTCCTCTTCCTCATCGATATAATAATGTCAAATATCCCAAGATAAATTAACATCATTAAGTTAAAAAATATAACTGATTTTGAATATTAATTTTGTGCCCTGCTAATTTAGTGACTTCATCTGTCAGTTCTAATAATTTTCTGGTGGAGGCTTTAGGCTTCTCTCTATATCGTATCATGTCATCTGCAAATAATAACAGTTTACTACTTTCTGTCAAATATGGATGCCTTTTATTTCTTTAACTTGTCTGATTTCAATGACTAGGACTTCAAATACTTTGTTGAAGAAGAGTGGTGAAAGTGGATATCCATATCATGTTCCTGATCTTAGGAAAACACTTTAGCTTTCCCCTGTTGAGTATGATATCTGCTGTGGGCTTGTCATATACAACCTTTATTATATTGAGGTATGTTCTCTGTATTCCAACTTGCTGAGAGTTTTTATTATAACTGGATGCTGAATTTTTTTGAATGCTTTTTCTGCATTTATCGATATTATTATATGAATTTTGATCACATGAGCCTTCATTATATTTATGAAGTGTATCACATTAATCAATTGTGGATATTGAATCAACCTTTCATCATCCCAAAAATAAATCACACAGGATCACTATGTACATTTCTTTTTAATGTGTTGCTGTATTCAGTGTGCTAATATTTTATTGAGGATTTTTGCATCTATGAGGAGGGATCCGCTGAAGTGGGAATTTATTTATAAAAAAGTTGTACTTATTCTACATGTCCAAATTTCATTCAAAGTACTTTCCAGTTGACCTACACACCTTTTAAGATTTTTTTCCAATGCTTACAACAGTTTTTGAACTCATCAATTTTGATGCCTTTTAGTGTTTCTGCCAATTTTTGGGCTCACCTCTTCCATATCAGCAAAACGTTTCCCTTTGAGGACATTTTTTAAATACAGGGAAACAAAAAATGTTACTCACAGTGAGATCAGGTGAATAGGGAAGGTGGAGTACAGTTGTCATGCTGTTTTTGGTCAAAAACTGCTGAATTTCAGTGCAGTGTGTGCAGTTGTGCTCGTGAATCACCCATAATGAAAGGAGCAAACATGTTGAAAGAATCTTCAAAAAAAATTCACTGAAGGTGAATGCAGCCTCTCTCAACAATGCCAGCTAGTACACTGATATAGATGGATTCCTAGAACACTCACCTAGTAGAGAAAGCCTTCACTACAAGAGACCCGCCCACTCTACAGAAGATAATTCTGTTTTGGGGGGGGGGAATCTCGTCTTAAATGTTCATCAGGAATATTGACCTGTAATTTTATTTGTAGTGTCTGTCTTTTTCCAGTTTTTAAATAAGAGTAATGATGACCTCATTAAATTAGCTTAGGATCTTTCCTTCATCTTGTTTTTCTTGGAGTAGTTTGAGAAGGGCAGCTATTAATTCTTCTTTGACTGTTTGGGAAAGTTCACTTGTGAAGCTATCTGATCCAAGATATTTCTTTGTTGGGAATTTTTTATTTTTGCTTCAAATTCATTAGTAGTTATTAGTCTGTTCATATTTTCTGTTTCTTCTAATTTAGTCTGGAAAAGTGAATGTTTCTAGAAATTTATTCACTTCTAGATTATCCAATTTGCTGGTATATAATTATCACAGTATTTTCTTATAATCATTGGTATTTCTGAGGTATCAGTTGTCACTTCTCCTCATTCATTTCTGATTTTATTTATCTGAGTTCTCTATTTTTCTTGATGAATCTGTTTAAAGATTTATCAGTTTTGTTTATCTTTTCTAAGAACAAGCTCTCAGTTTCATTGATTTTTAAATACTTTTAGACTTTATTTTATTTATTTTCAGTGTTATCTTCATTATTTTCTTCCTTCTACTCACCTTGGGTATTGCGTGTTCTTACTTTTTATTTATTTTAGGTGTAAGGTTAGATTATGTATTTGAAAATTTTCTTGTTTCTTGATATGCATGAATTGCTAAGAATTTATCTCTTACAACTGCTTTGGCTGTGTCCTATAAAGTTGGAGTCACTGTGTTTTCATTTTCATTTGTTTCAATGTATTTTTCGAATTCTTCCTTGATTTCATTGTTAACACAGTCATTGTCCAGTGGCATGTTATTTAGCCTCCATGTATTGCATATTTTTCCATTACCTCACTGTAATTGATATCTAGTTTTATACCACTGTAATCACAAGAAGATGCTTAAAATGATTTCAATCTTCTCCGATTGTTGTGACTTTCAAGGCCTGACATATGGTCTATTCTAGAAAATATTCCATGTGTGTCAGAATAGAATGTGTATTCTGCTGCTTTGAGGTGAAATGTTCTAAAAATATCAATTAAATCCATCTGCTTTAATATGTCACTTCAGAGAAGGAAAACTCTGACTCCAAAAAACCTCCACTGCCTTGCGGCATACCTCTTCAGGGGAAAGGCTAAGGGAGTAAACCCCGACAGAAAATCCGGAGCCGGAGTCCCTAAGGCGGTTTGACGTTGTAGTCAACACTGGCAACTCCTGCGGCGCACCTGAAGCCAAGCTGTATTGACTCCGTCTTTCCCTTGGACCCTTCAGCTGCGAAGAGAGGGGGGGGTCTGCTGCATGGGCAACAGCAGACCCTCCATATCACCCTGCCCAGGCTCTGTAGCTTCAGCATCATCGCAAGATGTCGATTCAACACGGGAGGAGACAGATACCGTGTCACTCCCGAGTCGGACTGCACAGCCATTCTCGGCGGTGCAGATAGACTCTTAAGAAGCTACACCATCGTCTCTCGAGACGGACGGCTGCCGACTGAATATGTCACTTAAGGCCATGGATATTTTGATGATTTTCTGTCTGGATAACCTATTGATTTACATCAATGGGGTGTTAAGATCACTTACTATCACTATATTACTATCAATTTCTCCTTTTATGATTATCAATATTTGTTTTATATATTTAGTTACATGAGTTATAGTCTCTTGTTGGATTAATCTCTTTATAATTATGAAATGCCTTCCTTTGTCTCTTGTCACAACCTTTGTTTTAAAGTCTATTTTGTCTAAGTATTGCTACCCCATTGAGCCTGTGTGTGTCTTTTGATCTGAAGTGGGTCTCTGGTAGGCAGCATATGTCCAGGTCATTTTTAAAAATTCATTCAGACATCCTATGGTCTTTTAATTGAAACATCTAGCTTATTAATATTTAAAGTATTTATTTTAGGTGTGTAGTTACTGCAATTTTATTAATTGTTTTGTAATTGTTTTTGGAGTAGTTTACTATTATCTCTTTTATTTCAAGCTTTCTTTTCTTGTATGGTGATTACTTTCTCTAGTGTTAATGTATGGATTTATTTCTTTTTATTTCTTGTATATCTTATAGATTTTTGATTTATGATTATCATGTGCTTCATAGATACCACGTTATAGCACCCTTAAAAGTTGATGGTCATTTAAGTTCAAATGCATTTTAAAATCACTTTAATAACTTTTACTTCCTCCCTCTACATTTATATTTTTGTCATTACTTTTTAGTTTTTGGGTATATATGTGTTTGTGTGTATTCCTTAATATCGATTAAAATTACACATGCTCTTCATACTTTTGTCTTTTAACCTTTGTACTAAACCAGCTTTATAGTTGGTTAAGCCACTGCTTTGACTATTTGTCTTTGTCAGTGAGAATTTTTCTTTGTTTTTATAAGATTTTATTTATTTCTTCAAGAGAGGGGAAAGAAGGGAGAGGAAAACTGATGCATGAGGGAAACATTGATCAGATGCCTCCCACACGCCTCCAGCTGGGGGCCTGTCCCATAACCCAGGTATGTGCCTGACAGGGAATCAAACCGGCAACCTTTTGGTTCACAGGTCAGCTCTCAATCCACTAAGCCACACCTGCCAGGGCTTTTTCTTATAGAAGTTACTTTATAACATTTCTTATAGTATTGGTTTAGTGGTGATAAACTTCTTTAGTATTTTTCTTTTCTTCTCTAGGAAATTGTATCTCTCCATCATATGATATCTTTGACACACAAAGTACTCTTGATTGTAAGTTTTGCCTTTCATCACTTTGAATATTTTGTGCCAATTCCTTCTGGCCTGAAATGTTTCTGTTGAGAAATCAGTTGACAGTCTAATGGGAACTCTCTTGTAGGTTACCAGCTTCTTTTCTCTTGCTGCTTTTCAGATTCTCTCTGTCTTCAACCTTGGCATTTTTATTATGAGGTGTCTTAGTATAAGCCTTATGTGTTTCACCTTGTTTGGAACTCTCTCTGCTTCCTAGACTTATATGTCTATTTCCTTTGCCAGGTAAAAAATGTTTTCAGTCATTTCTTCATAACATTTCTCTTTCTTCTCCTTCTGTTATTCCTATGATGCAAATGTTGGTATACTTGATGTTGCCCCAGATGTTCATTAAACTATCCTCTTTTTTTTATTCTTTTTTTCTCTTTGCTATTCTGAGTGGGTGTTTTCTGCTACTTTGTCTTCCAAATCACTGACTCGATTCTCTGCTTCATCTTATCTCCTTTTGATTACCTCTAATGTAGTCTACATTTCAGTTATTGTATTCTTCATTTCTGACTGATTTTTAAAAAATATTTTCTATATTTTAAGTTTCTATTTCTTTGTCGACGTTCTCACTAAGTTTATTTATTCTTCCCTTAAGTTCATGAGCAGCCTTATAACCAATGTTTTAATCTCTGTATTTGATAGACTGCTTGTCTCCATTTCGTTCATATTTCTCCTGGAATTTTGTCCTATTCTTCCATTTTGGTCATGTTTCTTTGTTTCCTCGTTTTAGCTAACTCTCTGTGTTTGTTTCTATGCATTAAGAAGATCTGCTATTTCTCCTATTCTTCACAGTGTGGCCTTATAAAGGAGTCCAGTGGACCCAGTGGCGATTTTTCTATGTGGGTTTTGTTTGCACTCCTGTTGTAGTTGAGTTTTGATTGCTATTGGCATGTCCATGTGTGGTGTTGACTTTCAGATTGACTGGAATTAGGACTGGCTGTGACTAAAGTGAATAAGCTGTTGTGTAGGACTCATCCCATGGAACAGAAGTTGCATTTAGCAGGGTTCTGGTGATAGCTATGCTTCCCGTTGGGTGTGTCATTTGTGGATGTGGTTGGGAAGTACTCTGGTATTGTCTGAAGTCAACCACCCAGTGTGTTAGATCTGACCTCCTGTGAGGGCCTCTGGTGCAGGTCAAGGTTAGCTGCCACTTGTGCCAGTCTTGGGCCTCTTAAAGGACCTACAAAGTGATCTGCAGTTTGTTGCTGTTTATGCTGCACTTGGAGGCTATTGGAGGAAGATACATTGTAAAATGAGGCCAGCCACCACTTATGCTGTCTTGTGGCCACTTACTTGAAGGTATGTTCTATGCAAGTCTGGTCAAAATTTATGACAGACTTGGGGCCACCTGATGGGAGTTACCATGCAAATTGAGACCAGTCTCCAGGTATGCTTGAATTGAGGCCATTTAGCAAGCCCTACAAGTAGGGTGGCCACTGCTTGTTTGGGGTTTGGAGGAGTTTGAAACATTTTGGACCCTGGCTACTGTGGCTCAGTTGGTTGACACACCATCCCATAACCAAAAGGTTATGGGTTTGGTTCCCAGTTAGGGCACATACCTAGGTTGCAGGTTCAATCCTGGTCTGGTCTTGTACAATCACATCTGTGTGCATATGAAAAGCAACCAATTAATACTTTTCTCCCACATCAATGTTTTTCTCTCTCCCTTCCTCTCTCCCTCTCTCTCTAAAAGCAATGTAAAAATGTCCTTAGATGAGGATATATATATCGTCGTCGGCAGCCGTCCGTCTCGAGAGACGATGGTGTAGCTTCTTAAGAGTCTATCTGCACCGCCGAGAATGGCTGTGCAGTCCGACTCGGGAGTGACACGGTATCTGTCTCCTCCCGTGTTGAATCGACATCTTGCGATGACGCTGGAGTGTCCTCTCCAGTGAAGCTGAAGCTACAGAGCCTGGGCAGGGTGATATGGAGGGTCTGCTGTTGCCCATGCAGCAGACCCCCCCTCTCTTCGCAGCTGAAGGGTCCAAGGGAAAGACGGAGTCAATACAGCTTGGCTTCAAAAATATATATATATATATATATATATTTTTTTTTTTTTTTTTTTTAATTTGGGAATGTCTTCAGCAGGAGTTGAGGTAGGCCACTTGTGTGGAAGAACCACTGGAAGATCAGGCTAGGTGCGCAAATTGAATGGGGTAGGGTCTCAGGGAATCTCCAGGGCATGGTGAACAATCTTATCCAGGTTATTGAAGAGCTCAGATTTGACACCAACCTGCCCCACACCAGGTGTGTGGAAAGCGAATTCAACAAAGGAAAAGAGGTGTCTGCCAATGCTTCTGTCCCCAGAGACAGTTACCCTGATCTCTGCCCATCCAGATCTCACCTTGAAGCTGGTCAATTTATAGTACCTCCCCATAGGTCCCTGGTGTTTTTGAGCTGCCGCCTCTGTGCTAGAGCTCAGAGCAAGAGTTTGTGAGCAAAAGAGTCTGTGTGTGGGCCTTTTAAGAAGAGCACATTGTTCTCTATCAGCCCTTTATCTTTCAGACAAAATTCCTGTTGGGTTTTTTTAAATCCTCACCTCATGTTATGTTTCATGATTTTAGAGAGAAAGAAAGGGAAAGAGAAAGAGATACATCGATGCAACAGAGAAACATAGAGTGGTTGCAACCCATACATGCCTTGAGCAGGGATCAAACACACAACCTAGGTATGTGCCTTGACTGGGAATTGAACCCACAACCTTCCAGTGAATGAGATGATGCTCTAACCAACTGAGCCACCCAGCCAGGGATCCTGCTGGTTTTTAGAGCCAGATTTTATGGTGACCTCTTCCTGGTATTGATGTCTTGAGCTGGGGAGCTCAGTGTGGTACTGGAATGCCTTGCTCCTCAGGGGCTCAGTAGCCAAGACACCTCCCTATACTTAACACCACACTATTGGTGTGAGATCTTCCTATTCTGTGTCTCTGCCCCTCCTACCAGTCTCCACATGGCTTCTGTATATTTTTAGTTATAGAACTTCTGTTCAGTTAGTCCTCACTCAGCTGGTTCTCTCTGATGCTTGTTCTATGATTCATTTGTAATTTTCATGTGATCATGGGAGGAGGCAAGGAAAATTTACCTACTCTGCCATCAGAAGGTCCTCTATATACCAGCTTAGATGCCTACTGGGATGATTTAGTGGCATCATAATAGTGTGTTGGCCCAAGCCATTCATGTTAGCACATAGAAAGAGTTTAATAAGATCGGGAGGATTAATATTGTTAAAATGTTCATACTACCCAAATCTACATATTCAATATAATTTGTATCAAAATTTAAATAGAATCTTTCACAGAAATAGAAAAATATCTTAAAATTTTTATGGAACCACAATAGACCACAAATAGCCAAAGCAATCTTGAAAAAGAACAAAGCTAAAGACATCACATGCCTTGACTTGAAACTCTATTTTAAATCTACAGTAATCAAAACAGTATTGTTTTGTCATAAAAACACACATAGCTAAATGAAACACAATAGGGAGGCCAAAATTAAACTCATGCATATGTGGGCAGTTGATTTATAACAAAGGAGCCAGGAATATGAAATGGCCAAAGGAGAGTCTCTTCAATAAATGATGTTGGGAAAAATGTACAGCCATATGCAAAAGAATGAAACTAGACCACCACTAGGTGGGCAAAGGGGGATCATTGGGGATGGAAAGAGGCTTTGGGTAATGGGTGTATGATGTAGTGTAAAGATGATGTTTTGTTGAGTTGTGCACTTGAAACCTGTATGGTTTTATGAATCAATGTCACCCCAATAAATTCAATAAAAAATGTATTAAAGATGTGAATGTAAGACCTTAAACCATAACACTCCTAGATAAAAATATAGAGGGTAAGCTCTTTGTCAGGGAATTCTGGCTATCACACCAAAAGTAAAGCCTACAAAAACTAAAATAAACAAATGGTACCACCTCAAACTAAAAAGCTTCTGCACAGCAAAGGAAACCATTTTAAAAATAAAAAGGCAATCTACTGAATGGAATAAAATATTTTCAAATCATATATCTGATAAGTGGTTAATATCAAAGATAAATAAAGAACTTATACAACTCAGTAGCAAAATATATATATTTTTTAAAAAATATAGGCAGAGGAACTGAATAGACATTTTCCCAAAGAAGACATACAGAGGGCCAACAGGTACTTTAAAGGGTGCTGAACATCACTAATCATCAGGAAATATAAATTAAAACCACAGCAAGATATCACCTCACACCTGATTATCATCCCAAATAGCTATCATGGAAAAGATAAAACAAATGTTCAGTGAGGAAGCAGAGAAAACGGAAACCTTGTGCATTGCTGGTGAGGATATAAATCGAAGCTACCACTGTGGTAAACAGTATGGAGGTTCCTCAAAAATTAAAAATGGAACTACAAGCCCTTGCTGGTGTGGCTCAGTTGGAGCATCACCTCATAAACCAAAAGGTTACAGGTTCGATTTACAGTCAGGGCACATGCCAAACATGTGGATTTGGTCACTGGTTAGGGTGCATATGAGAGGCAACCTATTAATAGATGTTCCTCTCTCACATCAATGATTATATCCCTCTTTCTAAACTCAAAATGCATGTCCTTGGGTGAGAATTTTTTTAAAAATACAACTACTGTCTGAACCAGCAATTCCACTTCTGGGTATGTATCTGAAGAAACAAAACAACTATGTTGAAGAGATATATGCAACCTCATATTCATTTCAGCATTATTTAAAATAGCCAAAACATAGAAACGACCTAAATTTCCATCAACATATGAATGGATAAAGAAAAATATATAATGGAATATTTTCCAGTCATGAAGAATAAGGAAATCCTGCCATTTGCCACAAAATGGATGGATCTTGAAGACATTATGCTATGTGAAATAAGTTAGACAGAGAAAGGCAAATACTGTGTGATCTCACTTATATGGAATGTTAAAAAAAAGCTCATAGAAACAGAGAAGAGATTGATGGTTGCCAGGGGAATGTGGGGGAAACGAGTGAAAGTGGCCAAAAAGTACAAACTTTCCATTCTAAGATCAACAAGTTCTGGGGATGTAATGTACAGTATGGTGACTATAGTTAACAATGCTGTATTGTATATCTGAAAGTCACTAAGACAGTATGTCTTAGAAGTTCTTATCACAAGAAAAATATTTTAACTTCAAGAAGTAATGAAGGTCACTCAAACTTACTGAGGTAATGATTTTGCAATATATACATATACAAATAATTATAATGTACATCTTCAAGTAATATATGTCAATTATATCTCAATAAAACTGGGAAAGAAATAAAAGAAAATGTGGTATATACATAATATGGACTATAATTTAGACTTTAAAAGAAAGATATTCTGCCTTTTGCAACAATCTAGATGAATCTGAAGGACATTATGCTAAGGAAAATAAGTCAGACCCAGAAAGATAAATATATGGGGAATCTAAAATAGTCAAATTCATAGAAGCAGAGAGTATAATGGAGGGGCTAGGGAGATGAAGAAATGAGCTATTGTTGATAAAAGGGTACAAAGTCTTACTTATGAAAGATGAATACATTCTGGTGATCTAATGCACAGCAATGTGAGTTTAGTTAACAATACTGTATTTTGTAGCTGAAATTTACAGAGATTAGATCTTAAGTTTTATCACCAAAAAAAACAACCAACCAAACAAGCAAACAAACAAACAAAAAAACAGGTAACCATGTGAAATAAAAAAATAGGTTAATTATATTGGTTGTAGTGATCTTTTAACAATGTACAGTATTCCCTCACTTATCGCAGGTATTACGTTCTAGACCCCCCTGCAATAGGTGAAAATCTGAAAAGTAGGAACCTTACATTTATTTTAGTATTTATATATATTTTAAGGTTTTATAAACCCTTCCCACACACTTATAAACCATCCCCAGTCCCTTATTAAGCTTTCCCACTCCCTTATTAACCTTTTTCACACTTTTATAAACACTACTTATGTTCTTAAACATATTATACGCTCATAAACCTACGTAACTTTAACAACATATGTATACAGTATCTCAAAATTCCATGATATAGCAAAAAATCCATGGTAATTAAATATAATATTTTTAAAAATCCCATGATACAGTGAGGCTGTGATAAGTGAACCATGATATAGAGAGGGACTATGTATACATATACCCAAACATCAAGTTGAAAACCTTAAATATGAACAATTTTGTCAATTAGTTATACATCAATAAATGAGGAATAAAACATAATGCAGTAATTTGAGTTATTGGATAAAACAGGAAATAAAAATGTCTATCCTTGAGTAGAACTCAACTTTATAAATATTTATTGAATATAATTATATGCAATCATGTGAAGTATGAAGATCAGTTAGGGCCTTCCCTGGATGAACTTAAAGAGAGAAAAGAGAAAGAAAGAGAAAGGGAGAGATTATACTGCAAGACAGTATGCAGGGAGTTGAAGTCAACAGCAAGTTATGTGAAGAATTCATTCTGCCTGAGAGAATATAGCTAGAACCCAGAGAAGGTACAGGTAAAATGGGGGCAGAATCTGGTCCAGACAGTGCTGAAAACCTGGGAAAAAAAGACTCCATCCAATATAAACAATCAGAAATTAGTGAACAAATGAAAGGGCATTAAGAGTCAAGCCAGAAGAAATTAAAGCATCTGAAAAGCATAAGTAGAATTGAGTCAAGAGAGCCTCAGGTAAAAAGAGTAAGAAAGATATAGAACAGGAAGGTAAGTGTGGGCACAATTTACAGGGCTCTAGTCATGCCAATACCATCACTCAAAGCTAGAGTTATCATGGTAATTCAATTACCAACTGCACAGAACTCACAGGAAGTTGTGAAAAAAGAAAAAGAGCAGAAGTACACACAGCTGAGAAGGCCTTTGAGTTGGAGGTGACTTACGCTTTAAAGACAATTTTATTCTAGCAATCTTGAAGTCCATCTTTTCTCTTTTACCGATCTCTCTCCATGTCCCCAGTCCCAATATTATTACAAATCAGACTAGCTGCCATTGTTCAAACACATAATGTTCTTTCCTATCTCCCAATTGTTCTTTAGGTGACTTTCTGTGCCTGAAAACACCTCCCCTTCCTTCAAGGCCAAGTACCCAAATACGGAAATTGGATTTAATTAAAGTCTGTTAACTACACTGGTTTTTCCTTTGGTAAAACTTAAAATCTAATGACCCCACAGAGGTAAGTATAGCAAAGTAACCAGAAGCTAAATAGAAAACTGTCTTATGAGTACCAATATCCCCAAAAGGGTTCCAATAATCTCAATAAAAATGGCTCCTAATGTTACTGCTAAGTTGGGTCCCTCTCATAGGTAAACTGAAATGTCCTTAGTAGAAGACTGAGGAAGCAGAGGCATCTGCAATTCCTCATAGTACCAAAAGCCTGAGGAATTTCCACACCTCAGGACCCACATCAAGGATTTGACATTTAGCACCCACTGTGCCATTTCCCCAAACCAATTTATCAGTGCCCTTTAATATGGGGCATCCTAGCGTTACTCACTTGCCTGGAAAACTCTGTGAAAACACATTAATCATTTCACATATTTTCAGGATTAATAACATTGTTTGAGTTTGAGTTTCAGACCTCAAAACACTGATTTTTAGATTTTTCACAGTTGTATGAGAAATTATTCTTTTTCAAGACTAAAAAGATGAAAGCATAATTAGTTTTCTGAAACTGTCTGATATCAGTGATTTACTCATACTGAGTTCAGCACAAAGATCATGCTGTTCCCTTAGAAATTTCTGACTGACAAGGCAGGAACCCCATGAGTCTGAACATTCTGTATAAGACAACTAATAGAAATGTAACTGGGCTTTGATGTCGAAGGGCCTAGAGCAGCTGTGAGATTAAAATGCTGACTGACCACAGGCCAGTTCACTGTTTAATACTAACAAGGGACATGATGCCCAAGTCAACCACACAGCTCATTTGATTCCATGTGATGTTGATCTCTCATTGAAGTGCTGTCATTTTGCAATGGTATTGTCTACTGTAGAGAGCACAAAAGAACAAGTACTTTCATAATAGTTGCAGCACCTATACCAACACATTTTAAACAGAGTTATTTCCATTCTTATTTTGGTACTCCTGTCATTGTTTGAGTTCAAGACATGCCCTGAAAGCTACTTTTTGAATTTATGCTCTAGAATGTGCCTCTGCTTGTATTCTCTGAACCAGGCTATTGGACTATATCTTTAAATAATATAATAATCAGAGTTAATATTTACTCAGTGGTAGACACTGCTATGAGTGCTTTTATTTTCATTAACTCATCCAAGCCTCATGCTATTATTAGACCAGGGAAATAAGTGTTAGAGAAGTTAAATCATTTGTCCCAGGTCATAGAGCAGGTGAGCATCAGAACCAGTTTCTTAAGTAGAGAGAACAAGAATTCACTCATACTATTTTTAATGTCTGGAAATGGCTGTTTTTTCTTGAAATTAGTATGAAAAAGCTACTATTAACTTTGAGTTTGACTCTCTTAGCCTGACCCATAAAAGGACTGCAGAATCATTCCGGAACATATTATACATTTGGATTAGTTACTCAGTATAAATACAGAACACTTTTAGGAACATAATTTTGAATTTATCATAAAATTTATATAGCCAGGTCCCTAGAAAAATCACTTCTACTCATTTGGTCACATTACTCATTCATTCTTAGAAACAAAGGAAAAATAGAAGTATAATTTTCAAAAAGCATTAAAGGTACTAAAAATGTTAACTCACTTAGGACCTCATATTTTCTCTAAACATTGTCTGAGCAGAATTTCATTCCTAGTATAGCAGGAAAATCATAACCTTTGAAAACTGCAGTTGTGGGTTCTTATTTCACCTACTCCACTGGACCACGCTGTGTGTGACCTTGGACAAGTTAAGTAACCTTCTGAATTTCAGTTTCCTTCTCTGTAAAATGTAAATACTCCTTATCTTGAAGAGTAGATTAGATAATTAGAATAGTGAGTACTGGATTTCAGATGCTTAAAATTTTTAGTCATTTATCATTATCATCAACATCCTTGTCATCATCAAAACTTCTTCTCTGGTCAGAAAACTTCTAAGATTATCACTCCCCAAACCCAACAGCGGGTATTACACTGAGGACTGCTCTATAAGATAACATTCTCCCTTTAAATAATTTTATTCTTATATTTCTTTCTCTATGTGATGCCTGGTACAATAAAAAATAATTATCTTCATCCTTTTCCCCTCTGAAATTAGAATTAGAAACTATTCCCCACATGTCATCATAGAGTCTTCCTTTATTAGAGAACACTTGGATCCCCATTGAAATATGGGGTTCTATTCTTTGCTTTTGAGTTTTTTTATGAGTTTTCATCAGGCTTCTAGCTTCTCTATTTTTTGTTCTCATTGTTGTTTAGATCAACCTTATACAAAAGGAAGGGCATCAGAAATGAGATGAGAGATCATTCACCTTACCTGAGACTAGCCTTCATGACAATGATGTATCTGTACTCCAGGGCTCTAAAAGTAGGAGAAAAGTTTCTGTGTCACTCTTTGAGAATTCTCTCAATTGAACACTTAGCAGGTGGGACAACTTCCTGGAAAGGCAGGCATACAACCCCACTCTACTGCCACCTCAATATGGCACTTTATTACATCGATTGTGAACCTTGCTGAAAGGTTTTAAGTCACTGGTAAAAGCTGAACAGTAACTCCAGAGTTCTCACAGTACTTAGTATTTAGCTTAACTGAGACACTGAGTCCTACAAATAGCTGTCTATATGACAGAGAATTAGTTCAGAATTTGTGGAAACAGTTTAAGATCCTAAAGTAAAGGGCAGAAAATGATAGATTCCCTGTCTATGACAAAATGTCCAGATAAGAACTATACATGATACTGTTACAGAAACAGGGGAGTCCAAAAATCCCCAGAGTTTGCGGCTGGGGGGTGGGGAGAAGGAAGCAGCTTTCAAAATGCCTCCACATGCCTGAGGCTGGTGGCTAGTGTCTTTTTTATGCAAAATGGCTTTAATGCATCCAAAGCCTCAGGTAGATGGGAGGAGACTTGGACCAGGGGACGGTATGGTATTTACCCAAAAGAGTTAAAAACTTGTGCCCATACAAACCCTGCACATGAAAGTTTATAGCAGCTTTATTTATAATTGCTAATATTTGGAAGCAACTAACATGTCTTTCCGTAGATGGAGAAATAAACTATGGTTTTCATGACCATCAAGCACAAAAAGAGAAGGAAGAAACTTAAATGCACATTACTAAGAAAAATAAACCAATCTTAAAAGGCTATTGTATAATTCCAATTATATGAAATAATAATAAAGGCAAAACTATGGAGACATAGAAAGATCAGTGGTTGACAGGGGTTGGAGAGAAGGGAGGGATGAATAGATGGGACAAAGAGAATTTTTAGAGAGTGAAACTATTCTGTATGAAACTATAATGATGGATAGATGTTATTATACAGTATACTTTTGTCAAAATCCATAGAACTACAATAATAAAAAGACCTAAACAACACCAATAGTAAATCCTAATGTAAACTATGAACTTTGGGTGATTATGATGTATCAATACAGGTTCATCAATGAAAACAAATACACTACTGTGGTACAGATGTTTGTAATGGGTAAGGATGGGGGTAATGGAAACTCTATACTTTCTGCTCAATTTTGTTGTGAACCTAAAACTTCTTCAAGAAAAGTGAAGTCTATTAAAATTTTCCAGTTATAACAGGTCTGTAATACGTCTATAAATTGATATGTGTTTAATAGTATTTTTGATACACACATTATCTTGAGTTTAAGATATATGATGTTGTAAAACAAAAGCTGTGGCCTTACTTTATGTAAGAGAATGATTTTTTTTAAAACCCCACAAAATAGCAAATATTCCATGTTTATATATTCTAGAAAGTTAATGTAGAAGAACTGAAACAGTTTCCTTGGTATAAAAAGGATAATAGTTGAACAACATCATATTTGTCATAGATGAAGAGTTTCTCCCATGGTAATTTATTCATTGGTTTATAGAACTCAGTTCTCCAGGGATAAGAACAAAAACTGAAACACATAACTTAAAAAATAGAGGAAACAAAGGAAAAAAGTATGGAATACCACCAAACAAAAACAACAGACAGAAACACACACACAAAAAGAACAAACATATGCACAGAGCTACCAGAAAACAAAAAATAAAATGGCTATAGGAAATCCTCATACATCAATAATTACCCTAAATGTAAATGAACTGAATTCACCAATAAAAAGGCACAGAGTAACGGATTGTATCAAAAAACAAAATCCAGCCATATGCTGCCTTATGAAGACACATCTAAGCTGCAAAAAGATTCTCCAAGCAAATAGCATCCACAGAAAAGAAGGCGTAGCCATACTTATATCTGAAAAAATAGATTTCAAGATAACAAAGGTAACAAGAGGCAGAGATGGACATTTCACAAAAATAAATGAGACACTACATCAAGAAGACATAATACTTCTCAATATATATGCACCCAATCAGGGAACACTGACATATATAAAGCAACTACTTAACAGAACTAAAAGGAGAAACTGACAAAAGCACAATCATAGTAAGGGACCTAAATAGTCCATTGACAGCTTTAGATAGATCATCCAAACAGAAAATACCAGTAATAAAATGTTGGCCTTAAATGACATATTAGACCAAATGGACATAATTGACATTTACAGAGCCTTTCATTTCAGAACATCAGATTATACATTCTTCTCCAGTACACATTTAAGAAGACTGAAATCATACCAAGCATATTCTCTGTCATAGATGAAATGTTTCTCCCATGGTGATTTATTCATTGGTTTATGGAACTCAGTTCTCCAGAGATAGCAACAAATCCATGTAAAGATTCTATAAAAATTCTTTACAGATAAATTCAATGTTTCCATTCCTGACTTAGCTGACAAATATACAGAGTTGTCTACATTCAGGTGGTCACCTGATGCTTTTGGACTAATGTTAAAGTATACAGAAGTTATTTCAATATACAATATACAATCATTATGAGTCATCCTCAAAAGCAGAAAGGGACAAAGCAATAAGTTCACCTTTTTGAAAGCAGCAAAGAACATAAAGCTTACTGTCCACATCATGTAAAATCTATTTCATCTCAGATTATTATTCTAAGGTTTAAAATAATAGCATACCCTATAAAAATAATCCAGTCCAATAATCTCTGGGGGGAAAAACACAGTGAGGAAATGGTTCCTCTCCAGAAATATATCTTTTAATGTAGTTTACAGTGAGCAATATTTGTATTTTAAGATGCCAAAATATTCTAAGAAATCTTGGTTTACTCTATGATGTCATAGCTCCACAAAATTAAAATTTTAGTTTTTAGAGAGTGAGGCAGAAAAAAGTGAACTGAAATATAACATTATGTGTAGTTTCTTTAAAGATGTATGTGAATTCATAATTATAAGCTTTCTTCTTTCCATTAAAAAAAGCGATGGGTAGTCAAATAAAAAATATATGCAAGAAATCTAGCATTCTAAAATAACTATTATATAATTGTGTTTATTATGCTTCACTGGCCAATTCCTTAAAATGTTACTCTGAACGGGAACATTTATAATCTCCTACTGCCATCTTATGTAATGTCTTGTCACTGCACAATACAAAAGGAGAAATATATATTAAAGAAAAACAAGAGTATTTTCAGGAAGTTTTTATCAACCAGAGTTCGCACATAAAAATTAAGTATCTCTTGGTCCATTCCCCATCTATTTACATTAGGATTTTTTAAGTTTGGTTATTGAGCAATTTATAATTACCTTCCTATTAATTTCTTAAACTTTCTATTCTGGTCATATTTATTATCTTCTATATAGTTTATTGTAATTTAAAATGCTGTGTAGTGTTATATAATATTCAGATATATGAGTAATGCAAAAGCTGAAGTTTAAAATGTATTGTATAACAATAAAACAGAAACAAAGAGAAGTTCTATTTTTTTAAAGCAATAGAACTCAACAGACTTTCTCACAGTAGTTTATCCTGAAACCAGACAAGTCATAGGACATCAATTTTATATGGAAGATTTTTAATTTAATGTGTCTCTTGTAATCATATGACAACATTTTAATCTAAAAATCACAATGCAAGTAAGTGAATTTGTTTTGAGTTTTCTATAAATTCTGACAATTCTTTTTTAATACATTTCACTAATTAATTACTATTCAAAACACCATATGACCCAATGAAAGTAGGAGAGCCTCCTCACTCTGGTCAAATACCTAATACCAACATCCCAACTATTGGAGAAATAGGTCAATTAGGAATGTGTTCATCCATAAGTAACAAAAAATAAATAAAAACTAACAAACAAAAAACCCCGCCAACTAATCATGGCTCAAACAAATCAAGGTTTGTCTCCACAAGCAAGATATGTTACCTTTGATTCTATTTCTAAATAATGTCATTAGTTACTAAGATTCCTTCCAGCTTTCCATTCTACCATCCTCAGGCCATTGGCCTCTCTCTTCATGTTTGTCACCTTGTGGTCACAACATGGCTGCTGTAGTTCCAAATAATAAATCAGTGTCAAGATTGGAACAAAGTGTAAAAAGAGAGGGCCAGATGCATCTATTCCCTTATTATCATTATTAGCCTCATGGCCAGAACTGTATAACCTGGCCATTTCTAGATGCAGATGAAGCTAAGGAAAACAGTATTTAGTTGAGCACATTCACTATGAACAAAATTAGCAAGACACAAGGGGGAATCAATAGTAGGAAAAAAAAAATGTCTGCCACAAGAAATGACCTACCATTGACCTATAATTAAGACTTTGAGTCCAGATTACCTAATGTTAAGTAAAATGTTGGGGGGAAAATGCATAGCCAAGCTTGAAGCAACTACAGGAAGTACTCAAGGGCCATAGACAAAGAGAACCAATATAAATGCTTGGGAACTGAACTGCAGATTTCACAAAGGTAACTGGAATCTAAATACCCAGGAGGCAGTAGTAAAGATGTCAGACACAGACACAGGCAAGAGGTGGCACTGACCTGGAAGGAGAGATCTGGCCATGAGAACACCTCCCACCAATGTAAGGACCCACACTGATATAGGCAGTGTACTCCAGGCCTGGGCTAAGCCAGAGTCTTCTGTAAGAAATCAGAGGACCTGTTCTGCATTGCACTCAGATGTAGAGCCTGGGTTCTCAACTCACCCAGAATAAAAGTTCCAAGGAAAATAACAGAAATGGTCCAGACCTCTTCTAGACATCAACCCTGTAGTAAACTGTAACTAACAACCATAAAACCTCCTCAGTGGGACACCTTCACAACCCAAAGCACACAGAATAAAATTGCTACAAAAGATGAAGTTGTTGGAAAATAAGAAAGAGCATACAAAGAAATGCCAAGAGGGGCACAATAAATGGGAGAGATCATCCCCAGGGACACAATGATAATAGAGTAATCTAAAAGGGTCTTTTCCAAATCTGGCCTTTGTCAGACTCTTTCAAATGTAATAAGAGCCATAATCATTTAGTTCTGGCCGAGATGGTGGCATAGATAAATGTGGTACTTGGAACCTTCCACAACCACAGCAAAACTACAACTCAACTACAGAGCAGCCATCATTGAGAACCACCTGAAACTGAGCTGAAGAGAACTCCTATAACTAAGGATATAAAGAAGAAGCCACATCTAGACTGCTAGAAAAGGCAGAGATACAGAGCAGGCTGGTATCACACCCATGTGTGGCAGATAATTGGGAGGGATATCTCCTCTGCAGAGGTTCTCCCTGAGGAGAGAGAGGTACCAGCCCCACAGTGGGTCCCCCAGCCCAGGGTTCCAGTGTTGGGAAAAGAAATTCCAATAACTTCTGACTATAAAAAAGAGTGGGAATGGTAGCTTAGTAAAACAGAGGGCTTCTGGAGACCTAGGTATTCTTCCTAAAGGGCCTTCACACTGACTTACTTGGACTCACTTGCTCTGAGCTCCAACACTAGAGCAGCATCTCAAAAGGAACCAGAGACACATGAGGAAGAACTGAATTGTCTGGTTTCAGAACATGGTCTGGAGGTGTAACTTTCTCCTCAGACATAAGTGTTGGTAGAGGCCACTGTTCCTTTTCTAAGCTTTCCCCCAATAGAGCCAGCAGACTGGCATATTTTCTGAGTCTCCATCAACCTAGCTATTACTGTTCCCTTACCCTGGTGATTCCCTGAGACCCCACCCCACCCAACTTCTGGGCCCACCCTAGCCATTTCCAGTGGCTTTCTACACAATGCACTTCTCTTGGCTCATGCTGCGGACTCTCCTAAAATCTATCAGAAAAGCAGCATCTGGCCTCTGCATAACCCATACTTCCTCTTAGGTGGCCCCGGGCCTTGAATCAGTGGCAACCAGCCACTGGTTTGCAGCATGGCCTCTTCCAGGCACCTCTAAACTCAGCACAAGTAGCAGTCACATTCTGACCACTTTATAGTTCATGCTAGGTGGCCCCAGGCAGAACACAGGTGGCAGCTGACCTTGGCCTTTACCTCCTGGGAGGTCCAGAGCCAGCAAATTTGGTGGACAGCTTCAGACCACATCAGATTACAACCCAACCACTTTCACAAGTGACACACTCAGGGGGCATACTCACTGAGCACCAAAGCCCCACTGAAGCAAGCCCTGCTCTGTGGGGTCAGCCCCTGCATAGCAGCTACTCCACTGTACTTGCAGTTGATCCTCACAGCTGATCAATGTGGGGGACACACAGGCATAGGGAGATGTGGGAAGCAGACAGGCTTGGTTTAAAAGACTGACCGCTGTGTGGAACTACCCCCCACTGGGCCCTTAGCTGGCAGGGTGTCTTCCAGGCCTGCTCTGAATCCCACCCTCTGGGGGATTTTAAAGATAGAATAGAAATACAAAGTGGCTTTAAAAAAAAAGGGAACCTGCTCTGTTTTTCTCTGTAAAGCCTCAAATCCTTGTCAGTAAAATGTGAAGAACAGAACGATTAAGTAAGAGAAAATGCTTTTGACCTTGTGTAAAATACCTGGATGTTTCAACGCTGTATTGATCTGCATTTCCCTTTTACTCCCTATCATTTGGGGAAGGGTTGCATATTAAGTACTTCTGCACATGGGAAGTGGATAAAAACCCTGGCTAATAAAGAAACCAGGGCGATTTTCCACTAGAGAAAAACCCCTCCCTCCCTTCCTCAGACGGAGAGTGTCTGAGTAGTTTCTTCATCCACTCTGAGGGACCCAGAGTCTCTCTCACAGCAACCTGGGGGTGGGGGGCAACCCCTCCCAGTAGTGTGCCATCAGCAATCAGGGTTCAAGTACAACAAAAGAGTGCACATAGCCCACAAGGGGTTGTGCTACTGGGTGCAAGGGCACCTACAATATAAGACCACTCTACTAAGAATGGGAGATGTAGCAGTTCTTCCTAATACATAGAAAACAAACAAACAAACAAATAAAAACACAAGGAAGCAGCCAAAATGAAGAAACAAAGAAACAGATCTCAAATGAAAGAAGAAATCTCCAGAAAAAGAACTAAATAAAATAGAGGCAAGCAAACTACCAGAGTTCAAAACAATGGTTATAAGGGTTCTCAAGGAACTTAGTGAGAACTTCAACAGCATAAAAAAGAATATGGAAAACATAAAAAAGAGCCAGTCAGAAATAAAGAATACAATAACTGAAATGAAGAATATAGTACAGGGAATCCAATCAATGATCTGGAAGATAAGTAAGCAAAAAACAACCAATCAGAACAGCAAGAAGAAAAAATAATCCAAAAAAATGAGGACAGTGTAAGGGACAACTTTGAGAGTACTAACATTTGCATCATGGGAGTGTTGGAAGGAGAAGAGAGAGACCAAGGAATTGAAAAAAATTTTTTTTCAATCTGGCAAAGGAAATAAACATAAAAGTCCAGGAAGAGCAGAAGAGTCCCAAACAAGATGAATCCAAAGAGGCCCACACAAAGACACATCGTAATTAAAATGCAGGTTAAAGACAAAAAGAATCTTACAAGAAGCGAGATAAGAGCAGTTAGTTACCTATAAGGGAGCTCCCATAGGACTGTTAGCTGATTTCTCAACAGAAACTCTGCAGGCCAGATGGGATTGGCATGAAATATTCAAAATGATGAAAAGTGAGGACCTACAACCAGGATTACTCTACCCAGCAAAGTTATCTTCTTGACTTGAAGGAGAGATAAAGAGCTTCCCAGACAAGAAGAAGGTAAAAGTGTTCATCACTACCAAACCAGTATTACAAGAAATGTTAAAGGATCTTTATAAGAAGATCAAAAATAAGAAATATAAAATGGCAATCAATATGTATCAATCAACAATTACTTTAAATGCAAGTGTATTAAATGTTTCAATCAAAAGACTTATGGTGACTAAATGGATAACAAAACAAGACTCTTACATATGCTATCTACAAGAAATTACTTCAGATTAAAAGACATATAGACTGAAAGTAAAGGGATAGAAAAAGATATTTTATGAAAATGGAAACAAAAAAGCTAGGATAGCAATACTAATACTAAGACACAGCAATTTCATTTCTGGATATTTATTCAAAGAAACCCAAGATACTAAATCAAAAAGACATATGCACCCTTATCTTATGTTTATTGTAGCATTATTTACAATAGTTAAGATATGGAAGCAACCTAAGTGTCTTTCAACAGATGAATGAATGAATTGGTGCATATATACAACAGAATACGATTCAGCTATTAAAAAAGTGAAATCTTGCCATCTACAACAACATGATGGACCTAAGAATATTATGCTAAGTAAAATAAGCCAGACAGAGAAAGACAAATGCCAAGTGATTGCACTTATATATGGAATCTAAAAACCAAAATAAAAAAGTAGAACATAAAGTGACAGATACAAAGAATATTCTGATGATTTCCAGATGAGAGGGAAGTTGAGGTGATGGGTGAAAAAAGATGAAGAGACTAAAAATTATAAAGTGGCAGTTGCAAAATAGTCATGGGGATGTAAAATACAGCATAGGGATTATAATTAATAATATTGTAATAACTATATAGTGTCACATGGGTACTAGACTTATTGGGGTGATCACTTTGTAAATTATATAAATGCCTAATCATCGAATTGTACACTTGAAACCAATATCATATTATACATCAACTGTAATTTAAAAATTAAAAATTAAAAAGAACCATAAACAGAATCCATACTAGGTCCTGGGGAGTTGGGGAAGGGGAACAAGAAAAAATATTAAAGAAACAGAAGACTTGAATTTCCATTTTCCTCCCATGACCCTAAAATGAGCTTACATGTCATTCAGAGAAAACAAATGAAAGAGTAAAAGGACAGAGTCATTTACAAGAGTAAATCAATACAAAATCAACTATATTTTAGAGAACTAAGGGACATAGGGCAGAGGTCATACAATAGAAAATTGTGAAGACTTACTCTCTGCCCCTGCAGGTCTCCAAAACATCCTCACAAAGAAAAATGCAGTAAACCAGTTGAGGGCATAGCAAAGAAAAGAAGAAATTTACTTGGTATGATTGTTATGTGTATTGAGTGAGATACTGTATATAAAGTGTATTAGTGTAGTTCCAAGAAGACAGTAAGCTATTGCTACTGCCATTATTCTAAGCACTCCCCTACTGTGGGTCATTTAACTGTTTTGCTGATGGATGAAATTAAGACAGAATATAAGATCTCAAAAAGCAAGCTCTTGACCATCAAAATAGAATTGTATTTGAAGTTTATAACAGCATACATATGATTAAATACCAGAATAGTCTTGTCCTAACAAGAGAAAAATATGGCCTTATGGGGGAAAAAATCAACTAAACTAGGATTACTTCTAGGTCTATGCTTTGACTACTAGCAACTATATCTTTGAAAGCTGTCTGGTTTGCATTACATGTTCTCTAACATGTCTTAACAATGTTAGCAAACATATAAAAGGAAAAACTCTGTGCTATGTTTTCCTGTTTCTAACTTGTTAAATGGGGAAGCATCCAGGCATTACTGCAGCAGGTTGGCTCAGCTAATCAACAAAGAGGGAAAGTAGCAGTAATGTTGTTCTTTTGAAGATGTTGAAGTACTATTTATCATGGCTTCATAACATAGATTTCATTGCTGTACCTCAGAAAAATGAGTGCATATGTAATAAATTAACTGAATAGTAAAAAATAATAATCCTAAAGTGGATGAATTGTCAGCTGAATTTTGAAAAATCTGTGGGGTCAGGGAAGAAACAAATTACCAGAATGCAGTTGACTATCTTTCTACATTCACGGGCTTGTGTTTAGTCCCAATCACATAAATTTAAATGAGTTTAAGAGAAATTGGAAAGATTCAAAAGATATTAAAATATGTCCAGTAGATGAGATATCAGTATTAGGAGCAAAGATTAAATGTATTTGCTTCACTTCACATAGAAGATACATAAGTGTTCTGCTTAAATTCTTCTTCTGGAGTATATCAGATGTTTGAGGAGGAAATTATGTTATTGTTCTCAGGAAGGAAAAGAAATCAAAATTAGAACAGAAATGATACACAAAAAGAATCTATGACTTTCAAGATAATAAACCTGAAAATAGGCTATCAGGTCAAGAACTAACTTCCATTTCTAGACTTCTATTAAGAAAGAGTCAACCATGAATCAGTTATGGGTGATTTCTTCTTCTTTGTACTTTGCTGGATTGTCTAAGTGTGTATAACCTTTTATGATAAAAGAATTTCAAAAAATAAAAATTGAAAAGCTAAGTAACATGGTTCAGACCATCAGTTATCTGAAAAAGGAGATTAGAGAAAACATGACAATCTCTCTAGGTCTTAGTTTTTTTAATTTTTAATTGATTTTGAGAAGGGGAGGCATCAATCCATTGTTCCACTGATTTATGAATTAATTAATTCTTTCATGTGCCCTGACTGGAGATCAAACCCACAACTTTGGCATATTGGGACAATGCTCTAACCAACTGAGCTCCCTGGCCAGGGCTCTATGTCTTTTACTTCACATTAAAACAAAAGTCCCTTCAACAAATTAGATTCTGTGTAAATAAGTTTTGATAGATTTTATTTTTAATAACAAATCTAGGAATATTAATATATTCAATACATAAGTATCTTCAATACATGAGTAATAATTAAGATCTTAACTGTGCAATCACTTGATGTTTATTTCTTAACAACATTATTGATGGTAGAGAAGGTGGAGAGCAGTAGGTTCCTCCTTCAAAATAAAAATATTCAAAAGAAAATACCTAATTGAGAAATAAAAAACATGGCACTGACCATTTCAGGAAAAAAGAAAATGGAAAATAATAAGTGTCTCACCTACTAACCTTCCAGGTCTTTAAATAATTTCCCTTTATATAGTGAAATAAGAGTGGCAATGAACATATAGGAATAGTCTAACAATGACCATATACTGCTCCATTATATAGCAGAACTATAAAAATTAACCAACAAAGTTACAAAAGAACATAAAATAATTCTTCCACAAATAGCAATAATCTACAAAAGAAATGAACAAAATCCAATCATACTAATATATAACACTTCTTAAGACAATGACGCACACAGAAACACATAAATGTAATAAGTCAATTTTAACCCGGGTTTCCTAAGACATAAGTACTCATACAAATCACTGTTAAATAAACTTTAATTACCAAGTCAATTTAAGCCAAATTAGGCCTAAAGCCACATTAAGGCTACCCTGGTTTCTGAAAGCTAAAAATATTATTAACTAAATAATCTGAGTCATTTCTCTAATTCTATGTTTTGCTTATTTAGCCTGAACTTTAGGAAATACTACCTGATGCCACCCTGTTCATGGAGCTAAGGGGCAGAGATACTGGAAGTCAAACATGAAAAGCTAATAAAATGCTGGGCAACAAAGAAGAAAACACTTTTGTGAAAGCAGAGCCTCTCAACCTGGCAGCAAACTTGAATTCCCAGGAAAGTCTTTTTTAAATTGTCAAATCAATTAAATCAGCATCTTTAAAAATTGAGCCCAAGCTTTTTTAAAATTCACCAGATGATTCTAATAGAGAGAAAGGATTAAAAACCATAGCAATAGACAATATCAAGCAAACATTATTATTCAGGTTGGATGCATCTAAAACAAATTGTGTTCCAAACCAAGAGTCAGCTCCAAAGGAAATTATAAGTATGATAATTTTTGTAACTCCAAAATACAAAGATGACAAATTTTAGTAGTCAAGGTACCAAGAAATTATCTGAGGGGTTGATTCTTGAGATAGTGAAAGAAACTAAAGAAAAAATCCAAATTGGTGTCCTTACTCTTCAAAGACCATTAGAGCAAATAGCTAATACAGTACCATCAAGAAGTGAAGCAATGAAAAATATTGAGTGTTTCCAGAACACATCTGTTTTTATTTGGATGTTGTCACCAACCTCAAAGTAAAAAGCCTTGGAAATAACTATATAAGCATTTTCTAAGGCATTTATTTAAATTCAGGTAACAAAAATAACCCAAAGTCTATTTATTAATAAGACTTATTTTTTTAGCCTGAATAACCTGGAGGAAAACTTTAGTGATCTTGAATTTTCACAAAAAGTTTTCTCAACTTTCTGAAGACCCTCACAATCACCACACTGAGACTGAACCAACACTGAGAAACTTAAATTAACTATTGTGAATGGAAATATAAAAAATATATTACAGATAAACAAGAAAGTATAGGAAATAACAAATGCCAGTATACCTACTACCTATCTTAAGAAATAAATCATGGACTTCCAGCCAAGGGGGAGGCCTAGACAGACACGCTGCATTTCCACCCACAGCTAAGAAGGAATACAACTACCTCAAAACTAGAGACAACCAGAAGTTCCAGAAATCAAGCTGCATGAAAGTCCAACAAACAAAGACAGAAAGAAGAAATACTCATCCAGACAGATAAGAAGGGCATTGAAGATGTGGTGTTGTGGTGGCAGCAGCGGTGGCAGTGGCAGGCAGGCAAAAGGCCCAGTCAAACATTTTAAAAAGTCAAGAGGGACACATAAGGAGCACTCCCAGCACCAGACCAGACCCCACAACACATGGTTCCAGTGCTGGAGACAATAAAGCCTCATTGCTTCTGACTGTGCAAACCAGTGGGGCTTGGGGTGGAGGCAGAAACTGCTGGTCTCTCAGCAGAGTCCACTTGCTTAAAGGGCCCCCAAGGTCCTAGAATGTCTGTAGACCCACCTACTCTGGGAATGATGGCCAGGGCAACAGCCAGTCCCATATGAAAGTGGGAGAAGTGCCTGGAAAAGGGGTAACTGCTGAGCAAGTGGCATTGTTCCCTCTCAGACCCCTTCTCCACACACAGTGCTAAAACGTGGTGAAATAGGTCACCCTGTACTGATGAATACCTAAGGCTCCGCCCCTTACAATGTAACAAGTATGACAGCTCTACCTAAGTCACAGAGGCAAATAAACACAAGAGTCTGTCAAGATGAGGATACATAGAAATATGGCTCAAAAGGGAACAAATCAAGGTTCCAGTGGGAGAATTAAGTGATCAGGAGATAGCTGACCTAACAAACAAGGAAATCGCCAACCTAACAGATGCAGAGTTCAAAAAACTGGTGATAAAGATGGTCACAGGCTTGACAGATATGCTGAAGTATGGCAAACACATAAGAAGAGAAGTGAAGGCTATGCTAAATGAAATGAAGGAAAATCCACACAAAACCAATGGTGAGGAGAAAGAAACTGGGGTTCAAATAAATGATCTGGAATATAAGGAAGAAAAAAATAGTCAACCAGTACAAAATGAGGAAATAAGAATTGAAAAAAATGAGGAGAGGCTTAGGAACTTCTGTGACAACTTTAAACATGCCAACATCCAAATCATAGGGGTGCCAGAAAGAGAAGAGGAAGAGCAAGATATTGAAAACTTATGTGAAAAATTAATGAAGGAAAACTTCCCAAATTTGGCAAAGGAAATTGACATACAAGTCCAGAAAGCACAGAGCGTCCCAAAGAAGCTAGACCCAAAGAGGACCACATGAAGACACATTATAAGTAAAATGCCAAAGGTTAAAGATAGAGAATCTTAAAAGCAGCAAGAGAAAAGCAAAGAGTGCTTATAAGACTATCAGCTGATTTCTCAAAAGAAACTGTGGGCAAGAAGGAACTGGAAGGAAGTATTCAATGTGATGAAAAGCAAGGACCGTCAACCTAGATTGCTCTATCCAGCAAAGCTATCATTTAGAACGAAAGGGCAGATCAAGTGCTTCCCAGACAAGGTAAAGCGAAAGGAGTTCATCATCACCAAGCCATTATTATATGAAATGTTAAAGGGACTTAAAGAAAAAGATCAACACTATGAACATTAAAATGGCAACAAACTCACAACTATCAACAACTGAAACTAAAAAATAAAAACAAAACAAACTAAGCAAACAATAAGAACAGGAACAGAATCATAGATGTGGGGATCATTTGCAGGGTTATCAGCTGTGAGGTGGAAGGGGGGTAATTAGGAAATGGTGCAGGGACTAAGAAGCATAATTGGTTGGTACAAAATAGACAGAGGGAAGTTAAGAATAATATAGGAAAAGGTGAAGCCAAAGAACTAATATGCATGACCCATGGACATGAACTAAGGGGGGTAAGATTGCTGGAGGGAAGGGGGGGTCACTGAGAAGAGGGGAGCAAAGGAAAAGAAATTGATGCTACTATAACAACATAATCAATAAAATATACTTAAAAATAATACATTAAAAATACAATTGAAAACATGAAAAATACAATAAAAGTATTTTGTGTTCTTCCTCTCCCATTACTTCTCTCATCCCTACAAGTTCTCTACAAATGAGTGGAACTATCCTAAATTTGGTATTTATTATTTCCATGAATATTTTTATAATTTAACTACATATGTATAAATTTTCTAACAATATGTTTATGTTAAAATTTTATAAAAATGGTATGATAATATATGAGTCTCACACATATATTTGCTTTTCTCAATATTATAATACATGGTTTATCCATGTTTACACACAATTCATTTTAACTGCTGTACAGCAGTTAGATCATACCACAATTTGTCCACTGTCACACTACGAACATACTAAATATATTTCCTCATATGTAAATTCTGAATAGTGGCAGGAGTTTCTCCAGACAGTGCTTCTTGACTTTAATAAATATATAAATCACTTGAAAATCTTATTAAAATGCAGGTTCTGATTCAGCAGGGCTGAGGTTGGGTTTGATGGTCTGCATTTCTAGCATACTCTCTCTCTACACTGCTCAATATGGCAGTCACTAACCACATGTAGTTTTTTAAATTTAATTAAAATTAAAAATAATTTTTAATATAGTTCTTTACTCACACCAACCATATTTTAAGTGCTCAAGAGTTATTGGATAGCACAGAGAATATTTCTGTTATCTCAGAAATTTGAACTATTGGATAGCATTGTGCTAGTGTCTTGCTAGCTGGCTGGAGACCAGTATCAGCATCACCAGGCAACTCTCTAGAAATGCAGAATTTTAGGCTCCACCTACTGAATTAAATTTATTTAAATCTATGATTTCATGATTTTAAAAATAACTTGGTTACCACTGGAGTAAATATTTACAGGTAAAACTTTATTATATTTAGTTTTTGCCTCCCAATAATATGGCAGAGAAAATCAGTGAAGTTGGGAAACAATATTGATATGCACTGATAATTGTTGAAACTGGGTGATGATGGTACAAGGGTATAAACTGTAGATATTCTGTCTACTTTTGTAAATATCTTAATTTTACAAAATATGAAGATAGAAGAATTCAGTTTTGCTTTGAAGCATTTTCAAAAAGTTTCTGAAGAAAAATCTGTAGTAAAGAATGTTGAAAGCAAAAATAACCAAAAATTAGCATGAATAATAAGAATCCTAGTTTCAATGGAATTATATGTAAACCAAAGTTAAATATTTAAATAATCAGAGAGGCAATAGATTTATTATTCAAAACATTATGAGAGTAGATGTAGACTAAGCTATGCACAGACACTGAACAGAATTCAAAATAATCAAAACTATATATTAAAGTATTCTTTATATAAACTCAGAATTTGTGAGACATTTTGTTACATAATAGTTTAATGGCAGACTAAATCGAAACTCATTGTTCTAGTACAGTGAGTCCTAAACAAAATTACAAGGGAGATCAAGTCTGACTTCAGTTCCAGCTATACCTTTCACAGTCTATTACCTTTGAAAGATAGCCAGGATTTTCTTCCTCTTTCCCCTGGTCTCCTGAGTACAATCTTGCAGTTAAGTAAATAACGAAGGAGAATTCTCCCACATGTAGATCAGAGCAAGTTCTCAATTACCAATAAAACATAAGAACTTAGAACAGTGCTTATCAGGAAAGGTCTAATACCAAAAAATTCACCTAAAAAAAAATTAGGGGGGAAAGATAGGAAGGTTTTTTATTGTACTATAAACCTAGCTTTCTTAAATGATATATATTTTAATAATTAAATGCTATTAAAACAACATAACATTGTGATGAAAGCAGAATTTTTAATAAGAATACATTGCAATTCATTTTTTATGTAGTAGATAAACAATCTAAGAAAAGGACTTGATGCAATTATTTTGATTTTGGAAAGTGATACTTCTTCAAGACCCCAAGTAAAATATAAATTAATATTTAATATTTTCATAAGCTAGGCTTTTATTAAATCAACTAGTGAAATTTACAATTTATTGATAAATGTACCATATCTTCCCTCGCAATTTTTATATTTTATTGATAAAATATAATCAAATGTGATAACCACCTGGTTCTGCTGCCATTTGTGTTGATTTTTAGGTGATACCAAAGCTAAGTATATAGAATATAAGTGTAAAAATAAAAATTAAATATTAAACCTTCCTTTTTCAAAAATTTACAAGTGCTCATCCTCAGTGCTTTATATAAAAGGTAGGAAATATGCCATCCAACTTCTCAATATGCCTCTTAAGATCTCTCGATCTGGTTTCTCTTGCATTTTGCTTTTAAGCCATATGAATAAATGCATGTTTAATAAATAGGACATTGTCTAACATATGGGAAGGGCTATTGATGTACCTATTTTATTATTAATACATAGTTCACATTATTAATATTAGCTGCTAAAAATATTAGTTATTACTATCATTGCAATTATTCCTACCATATAGTAATATTGACTATTCTACTTATTCATATTGCCATATTCATCATTAATTTTACCATCCAAGCTACCATGCCCTCTGTTGCTACAAAACCCAGAGGAACTTAAGCTTCAGGGACTAAAGCCAAAAGTGTAGGACCTAGTTTTTTCAACAAATAGTACTGGAACAACTGGACATCCACATACAAAAATAAATAAATGTAAACACAGACCTTACACCTTTCATTAAAATTAACTCTAAATGAATCACAGAACTATATGTAAAATACAAAGCTATAAAACTCTTAAAAAGTGACATAGGAGAAAACTGAGATGATCTTGGGCATGAAGATGACTTTTAAGATACAACACCAAAGGTCCATGAAAGAAATAACTGGTAGTTTGGATTTCATTACTATTTAAAACTTCAGGAAGATCAAAGATGGCAGAGAAGTAAGTGGAAGCTACACTAACTTCCTCCCAGAACCAGTCTGGATTTACAACTTAATTTTGGAGAAATCATCTGGAATAACCAACCGAACACTAGCTGGAAAAAAGTCTTATAACCACGGAGAGACAGAAAAGGCCGCTACATCACAACGTGACCAGTAGGGAGTGCGGAGACGCGGAAAAGCTGACTGGGCTTCCACGGGTGGCAGATGAAGGGACTGAGAAACAGCTCAGCAGCTAGGGGTTCCCCCTGAGAAGGGCAGGGTCTAAACCCCCAGCTGGGTTCCCAGCATACAGCATCAGAGTGGAAAGTCAAATAGTATCCAGCTGTGAAAAGCAAAAAGTCACAGGGTTTCTTGCTAGCTGGAGAGAAACAGCAGGAGAAAAAGAGCTCTTAAGTGGATCACATACAAAAATATTTTGGCCCCCATTCACCTTGGGCTCAAGCAGAGGGAAGGCAGAGAGGACTGGAGATGCCTGGGGAGAATTTGGCGCGGTGGCTTTGAGGGGAGAACTGCGGGAGCAGCCGACCAGGTCCCAGTGCTGACTCATCTCCAGTACTGCAGGCAGACCATTCCCCTCCAAGTGGCATCAGCCTGAGGGGAAGCAATTCCTGCCTACAGGAATTAAGCTGCCACACCCACGGTCCTTAAGCCTGATTGCTAATCACAGATTGAATAGATTAACAACTAAAGAAGTCAGGCAAAGGCAGTAGATCTCTGGAAGTCTCCAACAGGCTGCCTAGACCCAGACTGATACATGATCTGATGCCACCAGGGACAGATCCAGGAAGTGCAGATCATTCTGAGAAGCACCAACAAACAATAGGAGTCACAAAAATGGGGAGACAGAGAAACAACGCCCCATCGAAACAAAAGGTAGAATCCCCAGAAAGAGTGCTAAATGAAATACAGGGAAGTAAGCTATCACATATGGAATTCAAAACATGGATAATGGAGAAGCTCAATGAGCTCAACGGAAACTACAAAGAACTCCAGAAAAACTACAGTGAACTCCAGAAGAACTATAAGGAACTTACTAAGAATTATATCAGCATCAAAAAGGACATGGAAGCTATCAATAAGAGCCAGGAGGAAATGAAGAATACGATCTCTGAATTGAAGAACACAGTAGAAGGAATTAAAAGTAGGCTAGAGGAAGCAGAAGATCGGATCAGTGAACTAGAGGACAATGTAGACAAAAACTCCCAGACAGTGCAACAAAATGAAAAAAGACTGAAGAAGACTGAAAAGATTCTAAGACAGCTGCAGGACAACATGAAACATAATCATATCTGTATTATAGGAATTCCAGAACGAGAAGAAGAGCAAGGGATAGAAAACCTCTTTGAAAAACTAATGACAGAAAACTTCCCTAACATGAGGAGAGAAAGAGTCACACAAGTCCAGGAAGCACAAAGGGTCCCAATGAAGATGAACAGCAACAGGCCCACTTCAAGGGACATCATAATTTAAATGGCAACATTCAAAGACAAAGAGAGAATCCTAAAAGCAGCAAGAGAGAAACAACTAATAACATACAAGGGAGCTCCAATAAGGTTATCATCAGATTTCTCTGCAGAAACACTACACACCAGAAGGGAATGGCAAAAAATACTCCAAGCAATGAAAAACAAAGGCCTACAACCAAGAATACTCTACACAGCAAAGCTCCCATTTGAAATGGAAGGTGAAATAAGGAGTTTCCAAGACAAAAGAAGGCTAAAAGAATACATCTCCACCAAACCAGCATTGCAAGAGATGCTAAAGGGTCTGCTTTAAGAAGATGAAAGAAACAGAGAGAGACAGAGAGGAACACAAGTACAAAGGGGGAAAATGACAATGAATAAGTACTTATCAGTAATAACCTTAAATGTAAATGGATTAAATGCTCCAATCAAAAGACATAGGGTAGCTGAATGGATTAGAAAGCATGACCCACATATATGCTGTCTACAAGAGACCCACCTTAGAACAAAAGATCTACAGAGACTGAAAGTGAAGGGATGGAAAAAAGTATTTCAAGCAAATGGACATGAAAAAAAGCCGGGGTACCAATACTTATATCAGACAGAACAGATTTCACAGCAAAGGCCATAAAAAGAGACAAAGAAGGACATTTCATAATACTTAAGGGAAAAATCCATCAATAAGATATAACTCTTGTAAATATATATGCAACCAACTTAGGAGCACCCAAATATGTAAGGAAAATTTTGAAAGACTCCAAGAAAGATAGAGACAGCAACACTCTCATCGTAGGGGACTTTAACACCCCATTGTCAACAATGGACAGATCTTCGAAGCAAAGAAACACCAAAGATATTGAGGCACTGAACAACACTCTAGATCAAATGGACTTAGTCGATATATATAGAACTTTTCACCCTAAAGAAGCAAAATATACATTCTTCTCAAGTGCACATGGAACATTTTCAAAGATAGACCACATGGTAGGACACAAAACAAGCCTCAACAAATTCAAGAAAATTGAAATTATATCAAGCATCTTCTCAGATCACAATGGCTTAAAATTGGAAATCAACCTCAAGGAAAAAATTCAAAAACAATGACATCAAGGAAGAAATCAAAAAGTTTCTGAAACTAATGATAATGAACACACAACAACCCAAAATCTATGGGATACAGCGAAAGCAGTCCTGAGAGGAAAGTTCATAGCAATACAGACCTACCTAAAAAAGCTAGAAGAATCTCTAATAAAACAATTAACCCTACAGCTGCAAGAACTAGAGGAAGAACTACAAGCAAAGCCTAGATCAAGTAGAATGAAGAAAATCATCAAGATCAGAGCAGAATTAAATGACATAGAGACTAAACTAACAATTCAAAAGATCAACATAAGTAGGAGCTGGTTCTTTGGAAAGATAAACAAAATTGACAATCCTTTAACCAGGCTCATCAAGAAAAAAAGAGAAAGGACCCAAATAAATAAAATCAGAAACGAAAGAGGAGAAATCACAACCAATACCACAGAAATACAAAGTATTGTAAGAAATTATTATGAACAACTGTATGGCAAGAAATTTGGCAACCTAGAGGCAATGGAAAAATTCCTGGAAACATATAGTCTTCCAAAACTGAATCAAGAAGAAGCAGAAAGCCTGAATAGACCAATAACAACTAGTGAAATTGAAGCAGTAATAAAAAAACTCCCAGCATACAAAAGCCCTGGACCGGATGGCTTCACAGGTGAATTCTACAAAACATTTAGGAAAGAACTAACTCCAATCCTCCTCAGACTATTCCAAAAGATCCAAGAAGAGGGAAGACTCCCAAACTCGTTCTATGAAGCCAGTATTACCCTAATTCTAAAACCAAGTCAACACACAACAAAGAAAGAAAACTACAGGCCAATATCGCTGATGAACATAGATGCTAAAATCCTCAACAAAATATTGGCAAACCGGATCTAGTAACACATTAGAAAGATCATACACCACGATCAAGTGGAATTCATCCCAGGGATGCAAGGATGGTTTAATATTCGCAAATCGATAAACGTAATACACCACATAAACAAAATGAAAGACAAAAACCACATGATCATATCAATAGATGCAGAAAAAGCATTTGATAAAGTACAACACCCATTTATGATAAAAATTCCCAGCAAAATGGGAATAGAGGGGGCATACCTCAACATAATAAAGGCCATATACAAGAAACCTGAAGCCAACATCATAATGGGCAACAACTGAGAGCATTCCCCCTGAGATCAGGAACAAGACAAGGCTGTCCACTGTCTCCACTCCTATTCAACATAGTCTTGGAAGTTCTAGCCCTAGCAATCAGAAAAGAAAGAGAAATAAAAGGCATCGAAATTGGAAAAGAGGAAGTAAAACTGTCATTATTCACAGATGACATGATAGTGTACATAGAAAATCCTATAGACTCCACAAGAAAACTACTTGACCTAATAAGTGAATTTGGCAAAAAAGCAGGGTACAAAGTCAATATTCAGAACTTGAAGGCATTTCTGTACACCAACAAGAGATAGAAACTAAAAGAAAAATCCCATTTACCATAGCAACAAGAAAAATAAAGTACCTAGGAATAAACTTAACCAAAGAGGTAAAAGACCTGTACTCAGAAAACTACATAACACTGAAGAAAGAAATTAAGGAAGATACAAATAAATAGAAGCATATACCATGCTCATGGATGGGAAGAATCAACATCATTAAAATGTACATACTACCCAAAGCAATTTATAGATTCAATGCAATCCCTATTAAAATACCAATGACATTTTTCACTGACCTAGAACAAATACTTGAAAATTTTATATGGAACCAAAAAAGAGCCCGAATAGCCACAGCAATTTTGAGGAAGAACACAGTAGGAGGAATCACAATACCTGACATCAAACTATAATACAAGGCCACGGTAATCAAAACAGTCTGGTACTGGCATAAGAACAGACATATAGATCAATGGAACAGAATAGAGAGCCCAGAAATAAACCCAGGTCTATATGGTCAACTAATACTTGACAAAGAGGGAAGGAATATCAAATGAAGTGAAAAGAGCCTCTTCAACAAATGGTGTTGGGAGAACTGGACAGGGACATGCAAAAAAATGAAACTAGACCACCAACTTACATCATACACCAGAATAAACTCAAAACGGATCAAAGACTTAAATGTAAGCCATAACACCATAAAAGTCCTAGAGGAAAAAATAGGCAGGAAAATTTCAGATACCCCACGTAGCAACATTTTCACTGATATATCTCCTAAGGCAAGGGAAATAAAGGAAAGAATAAACAAATGGGACTACATCAAACTAAATTGTTTCTGCTCAGCTAAAGAAAACATCAGCGAGATGAAAAGGAAACCAACCATATGGGAAAATATATTTGCCAATGATATCTCAGACAAGGGATTGATCTCCAAAATATATAAAGAACTCATATGACACAACACCAAGAAGATAGACAACCCAATTAAAAAACGGTCTAAGGACCTGAACAAACGCTTCTCTAAAGAGGACATACAGAGGGTCCACAGACATATGAAAGAATGCTCAACATCACTAGCCATCAGAGAGATGCAAATAAAAACCACAATGAGATACCACCTCACACCAGTCAGAATGGCCATCATCAACAAATCAACAAACAACTTGTGCTGGAGAGGATGCGGAGAAATGGGAACCCTGGTGCATTGCTGGTGGGAATGCAGACTGGTGCAGCCACTATGGAAAACAGTTTGGAATTTCCTCAGAAAACTAAGAATGGAAGTGCATTTTGAACCAGCAATTCCTTTGCTAGGATTATATCCGAAAAATTCTGAAACACCAATTCAAAAGAACCTATGCACCCCTATGTTCATAGCAGCACTATTTACAATAGCCAAGTGCTGGAAACAACCTAAGTGCCCATCTGTAGATGAGTGGATCAAATAACTGTGGTACATTTACACAATGAAGTACTATGTAGCAGAAATAAGAAGGCACTTCTACCATTTGCAACAACATGGATGGAACTAGAGAAAATTATGCTTAGCAAAATAAGCCAGGCAACGAAAGAAAAATACCTTATACTGTCACCTATTACAGGAAACTAATGAACAACACAAACAAATGAGCAAAATTGAACCAGAGGCAAGAAGAATGTCAAATGCCTCGCAACTGGATGTCTTTCCAATAAGACAGTCTTACAGATTTAGAGATTTGTTTGTGGGTTATGTTACAGAAATTAAATGTGTTTTCTGTTTTCAAAGGGCATAAGCCTATGATCTCATTACCTGAGTGATTGTACGTATAGGCCTCACTTAATCCTGTCTGCAGTGCTGCCTCCTGAGATTCAATGGTTTGGCTGAACTAAGTGGCTGGATTGGTGAAGTATGGGGTGGTCTGTGGGCTTCACTTTAAAACTGGTTTCTCTTTTCTATCCTAATGGCTTGTACAAAAAGGGCCCAGAGGTCTGAGAAGGGGGAAACCTAAAATATTTCCCTCAGCCCAAACTAAGTATAATGGGAAAAAGGGGTTGGACAGGTGAGATGTGCCTGGCACACCTTCCTCCAAGGAAGCCCTTTTTGTCCCTAATGTGGGATATTGAAAAATTAATCCCTGCCTTCTGTTATCTAGTGGTTATAGATTGAATGATGTCTTTTAACCTTGTTGCCAAATCTGTAGCCCCCAGAATACAACAAGGATGCCAGCCTGTTAAACCAAGCATGCCGTTGTCCGGGTACAGCCAATTGACCTGGAGTCTGCACGATCCTTCCCCATGTGGGAAGGCCACCCTCCCCTCCACACCCCCACTCTTATTAGGGACTTATGGACCCAAGGGTAGGTAGAACGACGAACATGTCCAGCTTGAAGCAGCTAGAGGAGCTCGAGACCTTCGCCCATTGTCCTTTATAAGATTATAAATGTTCTTAAGTCTGAGAGGGAGGGATTGTTATTTTTTATTGTTAAAATAATTAATTAATCATTTATTTATTTAAAAATATATGAAAGGGTGAAGCGGGAGAGCTTGTATGTATGACCCATGGGCATGGACTTGGGGGAGATTGCTGGGGGAGGGGTGGTGCTGGGTTAAGGGGAGCAAAGGGGAAAAAATTGGAACTGTTGTAACAATATAATCAATGAAATATACTTAAAAAAAAACCTTCTGCTATGCTAAAAAGGATGCCAAAATAATAATAAGGAAGGCCATGGGCTTGGAGAAAATATTTGCAAAAGAGCCATCTGATAAGGACTGTTTTCCAAAATATACAAAGAATTCTTAAAACAACAATAAGGAAACAATTCATTTAAAAAATGGGCTAAAGACCTTAACACAGAGAGCTTACAAATAAAGATAAACAGATGGCAAATAAGTATATGAAAATATGTCCAACATCGTAAGTCATCAAGGAACTATGAATTAAAAAACAATAAGATACCACTACCACTAATTATAATGGCCAAAATCCAAAACTCTGCCAACACCAAATACTAACGAGATGTGGAGCAATAGAAATTCTCACTCATTAGTGACCGGATTGCAAAATGATACAGCTACTTTGGAAGATAGTTTGTTGGTTTCTTATAAAACTATACATACTCGTAGCTTACAATCCAGCAATTTTACTCCTTGGTATTTAAGCAAAGAAGTTGAAAAATTATGTCCACTCTAAAAAATCACACATAATTGTTTATAGAAACTTTATTTGTAACTGTCCAGTTTTGGAACCACCAAGATGCCCTTCAGTAGGTGAATAGAAAAACAAACTATGGTACGTAGGTATCACTGCTTATCATATGTATCATTGGCAAATATCTTCCTTCATTCAGTAGGTTTTATTTTCATTTTGTTGATGGTTTCCTTTGATGTGCAAAAAATCTTTTAGTTTGATGTAGTGCCGTATGTTTATATTTTCTTTTATTTCCCCTGCTCAAGGAGATATATTGGAAAATTATTGCTAAGAGAAATATTAGAGATTTTACTGCCTACGTTTTCTTCGAGGAATTTTATGGTTTCAAGTCATACCTTTAATCCATTTTTTGTTTATCCTTATAAATTGTGTAAGAAGTTGGTCCAGTTTCATTTTTTTTGTATATATCTGTCCACTTTTCCCAACACCATTTACTAAACTGACTGTTTTTATTCCATTGTATGTTCTTTCCTCATTTATCAAATAGTCGGCAGCCGTCCGTCTCGAGAGACGATGGTGTAGCTTCTTAAGAGTCTATCTGCACCGCTGAGAATGGCTGTGCAGTCCGACTCGGGAGTGACACGGTATCTGTCTCCTCCCGTGTTAAATCGACATCTTGCGATGACGCTGGAGTGTCCTCTCCAGTGAAGCTGAAGCTACAGAGCCTGGGCAGGGTGATATGGAGGGTCTGCTGTTGCCCATGCAGCAGACCCCCCCCTCTCTTCACAGCTGAAGGGTCCAAGGGAAAGACGGAGTCAATACAGCTTGGCTTCAGGTGCGCCACAGGAGTTGCCGGTGTTGACTACAACGTCAAACCGCCTTAGGGACTCCGGCTCCGGATTTTCTGTCGGGGTTTACTCCCTTAGCCTTTCCCCTGAAGAGGTATGCCGCAAGGCAGTGGAGGTTTTTTGGAGTCAGAGTTTTCCTTCTCTGATGTGCCCTGACTGGAAGATCGAACCAGCGACACTTAGCTCGCAGGCCGACGCTCAATCCACTGAGCCAAACCAGCCAGGTACATTTATCAAATATTAATTGAACATATAGTTGTGGGTTTATTTCTGGACTCTCTATTCTGTTCCATTGGTATGTCTATATTTAAGCCAGCACCATGCTGTTTTGATTACTATAGCCTTCTAGTATGTTTGATAGCAGGCAGTGTGATACCTCCAACTTTGTTCTTCTTTCTCAAAATTGCTGTGGCTATTCAGGGTATTTTGTGATTTTATTAAAATTTTTAGATTATTGGTTCTAATTCTGTAAAAAAAGCCACTAATATTTTGGTAGAAATTGCATTAAATCAATAGATTGCTTTGGGTAGTATAAGACATCTTACCGATGTTAATTCTTCGTATCCATGAGCACAGTATATGCTTCCATTAATTAGTATCTTCCTAAATTTCAATCTCTAGTGTATTCCTCTGTGGTTAAATTTATTCCTAGGTAATTGTTTACTTAGTTTCCCTTTCTGGTAGTTCATTATTGGTGTATAAATATGACCAATTTATGAATACTTATTTCTAACCTGCTACTTTACTGAATTCATTTATCACTTTTAGTAGTTTTTTTGGCGGAATCTTTACAGTTCTCTATATACAGTATCATGTACCTGCACATAAAGACAGTTTCACGTCTTTTCCAATTCGGATGCCTTTTATTTCTTCTTTTTGTCTGATTGCTGTAGGTAGGACTTCCAGTACTATGTTGAATGACAGTGGTGAAAGTGGACATCCCTCTCTTGTTCCTGAGAATCCATTATTTTTTTCAAATTGACCATAACACAATAGGCCTAAAATGTACAATTTATTTATCTGGAATAGGTATGAAATGGCATGATTGCATATTTCATGCTCAGTGAAGAAATGTGATGACTCTAAATTCAAACTTGAAAGTGTTGTGGCAAACAACCGTGAAGGTAAAGGAAAAGTTCCATTGCTATGTCTTCTCTCTAGAAATCAGAATTTCTCATTGTTCTTCATCAGGAGACTTTGTACAGTATTTCTCCTTATTTCAAGCAGTCATTACAGATCCAGCTTCCAAGAGACCCACACTAAATCCAGGGGAAGAGCCACCCAAAGTAGTGATTGAACGTTTACAAAGGCGAACCAATATTTTCATCCTACTTAAGTACTTGAAAATAAAAATAAAAGAAACTATCTTTCTGAGCAATTACATTGGTTTAAATTTTATATATCTCTATTATTTTTAAGTTAAAGCTAATGAAGTAAGAGAAAAGATGAATCAAAGAACTGAATTTTCCATTGGTCCTAACAATTTATTTGAAATCCTCTTGTAAGGGGTATTTTTTTAAGTATATTTTATGTTGTTACAGTAGTCCCAATTTTTTCCCCTTTGCTCCCACCATCCAGTAACTCCTTCCCTCCAACAATCTCACCCGCCTTAGTTCCTGTCCATGAGTTGTGCATATAAGTTCTTTGGCTTCACCTTTTCCTATATTATTCTTAACTTCCCTCTGTCTATTATGTACCAACCAATTATGCTTCATAATCCCCGCACCATTTCTCCATTTCTCCCCCTTTCCACTCCCAGCCAATAACCCTCTAAATGATCCCCATACATATGATTCTATTACTATTCTGGTTTGCTTAGTTGGTTTTTTTTTTTTTTTTTTTAGATTCAGTTGTTGATAGTTGTGAGTTTGTTGTCATTTTAATGTTCATAGTTTTGATCTTCTTTTCCTTAAATAAGTTCCTTTAACATTTCAGATAATAATGGCTTGGTGATGATGAACACCTTTCGCTTTACCTTGTCTGGGAAGCACTTGATCTGCCCTTCCATTCTAAATGATAGCTTTGCTGGATAGAGTAATCTAGGTTGTAGGTCCTTGCTTTTGAATACTTCCTGCCAGTCCCTTCTTGCCTGTAGCTTCTTTTGAGAAATCAGCTGATAGTCTTATAAGCACTCTGCTTTTCTCTTGATGCTTTTAAGATTATCTATTTTTAACCTTTGGCATTTTACTTATGATGTGTCTTGGTGTGGTCCTCTTTGGGTCTAGCTTCTTTAGGACTCTCTATGATTCCTGGACTTGTATATCTATTCCTTCGCCAACTTTGGGAAGTTTTCCTTCATTAATTTTTTACATAAGCTTTTGATTTCTTGCTCTTCCTCTTCTCCTTCTGGTATCCCTATGATTTGGATGTTTAAAGTTGTCACAGAGGTTCCTAAGCCTCTCCTCATTTTTTTCAATTCTTGTTTCCTCATTTTGTACTGGTTGACTGTTTTTTTCTTCCTCATATTCCAGATCATTTATTTGAACCCCAGTTTCCTTCTCCTCACCATTGGTTTTGTGTGGATTTTCCTTCATTTCATTTAGCATAGCCTTCACTTCTCTCCTTATGCATTTGCCACACTCAAGCATACCTGTCAAGCCTGTGAGCAGCTTTATCACCAGTGTTTTCAACTCTACGTCTGTTAAGTTGGCTATCTCGTCACTTAGTTCTCCCACTGGAACCTTGATCTGTTTCCTCTTTTGGGCCATACTTCTATGTATCCTCATCTTGACAGGCTCCTGTGTTTGCTTTTCTCTGTGTCTTAGAGTTGTCATGCCTGTTACGTTGTAAGGGGCAGAGCCTTAGGTATTCGTCGGTACAGCAACCCATTTTATCATGTTGTGGCACCAGATGTGAGGGAAGGGTCTGAGAGGGAACAATGCTGCTTGCTCAGCACTTGCCCCCTTTCCAGGCACTTCTCCCACTTCCATATGGGACTGGCACCCCTCTAGCTGTTGCCCTTGCCATTGTTCCCAGAGGGGGTGGGTCTGTGAATGTTCTAGGACCGTGGGGGCCCTTTAAACAAGTGGACTCTCCTGAGAGATTAGCAATTTCTTCCTTTGCCCCAACTCCCACTGGTTTGCACAATCAGAAGCAATGAGGCTTTATTTTCCCCAGCACTGGAACCATGAGTTGTGGGGTCCTGTATGGTGCTGGGAGTGCTCCCCAAGTGTCCCTCCCTAATTTTTAAAACATGTGACCACGCTTTCCACCAGCCTTCTATTGCCACCACTGCTGCTGCCACCACACTGTGTTCTCTCTACCCTGGCTCCATCCCTCCCACCTGTCTTGATGAATATTCTTCTTTATATCTTTGTTCAACTTCCATGAAGCTTGATTTTCTGGAACTTCTGGTTGTCTCTAGTTTTGAGGTAGTTGTATTCCTTCTTAGTTGTGGAGGGAGACACAGTGCATCTGTCTAGGCCTCTATCTTGGCCAGAAGTCTCCTAAGGGCTATTTTTTAAAATATTATTACTCTGCCTAAAATGCAAGGCAATTTTATCCAACAGGTAAAACAGCTATAGTGCTTAAGGCATAAGCTTACTTAATAAAAAACTTTTTAAAACTTTCTTGCCCAAACTTTTGTTTTGTTTTTGTAGCCCCTTCAGATAGAGAGAGAGAGAGTAAGACAGACATACAGACAGAGAGAGACAGAGTGACAGACAGAGAAATAGGGAGACTAATTTAAAAGCAGACAATTCTATGATATAAAGCAAGGCTATAATAATTATAATAATCAGGGATGTTTTTTAAAGTCAGAATATTCTAATACCACTGGCCTTTTAATATCATTAGTATAACCATAGAATGTTTAATTTTATTAAATGTAATTTCTTAGTAAATCTTCCAAGAATAAAACATTGAAAAATGTATTCTAAGTTACCTGATGAGCCAGCCACTAGAGGTTGATAGCTATAAGCAAGTTAAAGGCCAGGGAATATCTGCCTAAAATGATGGCTTTGCTTTTGAATAGTTATTCTAAATCACATCTCTCTTCTACCAGGGGCGGGGGGTATTTGATCCAGCCCCTCTATTTCTAGTTTGTGACTATAAAGGCATACCTTTTGCATTAAGAAAAAGCTTTGTCTCTGTAGTGTGATAGGTAAGAGTTAGAATGGAGAAGTGGCAACAGAGAAGTGAGATTGTTGGATCGAATGATAGTTGTATTTTTAATTTTTTTGTAACTTTAATAACAGCTATACCAACTTACAAGTCCACCAAGTGTACACTCTAATTTTAATATGTAATCATGATTTTAAGATAAATAAGTATTTTAAGAGAAATAATGTACAACATGATGACTATTTTTTTAAGTGAAGTTATGTTAAACATGACCTATCTCTTTCCTTTATCTTTTAACAATCTATATGTATATAGTTTTATTTTTTCCTTATATTATCTGATTTGTACATGCTACTATCTCTCTTGAATTCTCCCCCATTTTGCCTTATATACTTAATCTCTTTTTTATGTTGGAAGAAGAAAACAAGGTAATTTACTTTATTCTTAAAACCCTATTTTTTCTAACCATCAAATGTATCTCTGATTTCTCTAGCAGTGTATTAAATTCTCTTTTGGTGCTTTGAATATCAAAGATATCATTTCATTTTCATGAAGTGACATCTTGAATAATCCATTTTCTTTCAACCTTGCAACATATTATTTCCCTCATGGGCATGACTGCTTGTCATCTCTAAAGCAACTACACTATTCGAATGTTGTTTACTATGGTAAATTCAATGCCTTTGAACTAAACTCTGTTTTTCATTATTCACAGAAAAGTGATCAATTTCTATACTTTCATTAAAACAAGGATAGATATGCATTTCAATATGCATTCATGGGTATCTAAAAGTGTATTATTTTTTACAAAGAAGTTAAATTCCCTTTGTAAACAGAGATCAGAAGTAGTTTTCCTAGAGAAAAATAAGCTTTTTATTGCTATCTTAGATCATGGCATAACTGTATTTTAGGCTCTTGCATGGCTTCCCTTAGCACATCAGAATATATTAGTTTTCCTATAAGAATTATATTTTTATTATAAATTTATAAATGTTGAATATATAATTATATGAACATTGATCAATCCCATCAATGATTTTTACTTAAGAATTTTCTACATACAAGTCTGCAATGAAGTTTCCAGAACTGTATCTCCAGATAAATGACACCTCATAAATAAAATGTTCCCCCCCCTGAACTTGATGATGTGAATATTTGCTTTACCATGTCTGCTCTTCCAGAACAATAAGAACAATGTTATCCTACATCCGCATAGAAAATGTGGCAAATAACTTTGAAAACATTTTATTCAGAAGTGGTGATAGGTCTTTTTTGATTTGTTCATTAACCTGAGCTGTTCAATAAGGCAGCCATTATCAAAATGTGGTTATTCAACACTTGGAATTAGGTTCGTCTAAATTAAAATGTGCTGTCAATGTAAAATACACACTGATTTCAAGAATCAGCATTAAAAATACAAACAATATTGATTAGTTATTGAAATTATATTTTGAATATACAGGGTGGGCAAAAATAGGTTTAGAGTTGTGAGTATGCAAAAGTTTATTCTTATGTTTTTATTTATTAATTATTGTATTGTTTTCCATACAAACAACTGTAAACCTACTTTTGCCCCACCCTGTACTAGGTTAAATAATAAATTATTAAAATTAATTTCACCTGAGTTTTTAAAACTTTTTTTAATGTAACCGCTAGAAAATTTTATATTTGTGGCTGTCATCATATTCTATTGAATAACACTGGTATAGTCCTCTCCTGGGTCCTAAATGTAAACAGTGGTAGGTGTAAAACATATGACTTCAGTTACCATGATACAGGATAAATTTAACAGGCCAATAGGAGATGTCAAGATCTGTAACTGAATGTTAACCAGACATTGTGGCAATCATTTTGCAATACAGTCATACCACATTTTATTGTGCTTCACTTTACTGTGCTTCACAGATGTTGCATTTCTTACAAATTAAAGGCAAGATCCTCCACTAGCAAAAAGATTATGACTCACATTATTGTGAAACTTGCTTTATTGTGGTGGTCTGGAACCAAACCCACAATATCTTTGAGGTATGTCTATATAAACAAATATCAAATCACTATGTTGTACACCTAAAACTAATATAATGTCATATCTCAATTATACCTCAATAACAAAAATATACAACCAGAAGAATTAATCGTCCACACCCCCAAGGGATCTGAGACATAACAACAGGTCTAGCTGTAAAACTAGCATCAAGAAGTCAGTCCAGCCAACTCAGATCCTAACAGTCTGGTCACTTTGGGGAATCCCTGGTGTCTGCAATGCCTGAATGCTTCCAAAACTTAATTTATCTCCGACACTTAACAAAAATTCCTCATGGTATCTTTATAATAACCCTAGATGTGTATTAGTCACGGTAGACTAACTGCTGAAATGAACACGTGCCAAGTTTCAGTGGATTACCAAAACAAATGTTACTACTTGCTTAAATCTGATGGAGGTAGCAAAGGAGTGGTGGCAGGCTCTGCTTCAAGCTTCTTCTGTCTTATAGCTCTTATCTCTTACACAACTCTGGAGTCCCCTCCAGGCAGCCAGCAAAAGGAGAAATTGAGACATGAGTGCTCATAGAGGATTTTTACGGGTCAAGCCAAGAGATGGTGCATTTATTTCCACCAGCATTCCATTGCCAGAACTAAGCCATGGCCACAACAATCTACAAGGGAGGCTGAAAATATATCATTTGTGCCCCAAAATAAAAGGAGAACATAAACATTGTAAACATTAGCAATCTCCGCAGCAGGTATATATTATTTTATCTATTTTATAGATGAGAAAACTGAGTCTCAGAAACATTTAAATTAATTCCCCAAGGTCAGATTAAAAAAAAAAAAAAAAAGGTCATTCAACCACAAGTCTACAGGACCCCAAAGCCCATGTTCTTTCTAGGTAACATTGCAGAATTAACAGAAATTGTCACCATTCAAACAATGTTACCTCGGTGGGAGGATTAAGCAAATGATCAGGAGTTGACAGGGGACTGAACTGTCTATCCTGTCCTGCCATTACAAGAAGGCAAGGTTGAGAAAATCTGTTTAGACAATCAAAAATTCACTTTGCATCATTAAAGAATATGTCTATATGACTTGAGATGAATCTTCAATAAACAAGAAACCTAGAACCAATGATGTGTGTTATTTCACTGCCAAAATGACATAGTAAAATACATAAAGTCATTTGCTATGTTTTTTATTTTTTTTTCTATTTTTGTACCCATTGCATCTCAGGAGCACTGGCATATCTTGTTAGTATTACTGACTTAACTGAGTTTTATGAACACAGTTCTGGGAGAATACAGTTTTTTTTTTTCCTTCAGTTCTATTGTCATTTTCAGAATGTTATATATGTAACCTCAAGCTTTCTTGGGTTAATCTTTTACTGTTCTCACAATATATATTTTCTAAGCTTACTGTGATTTAAGCATTTTTTTACAAGTCTGGGGGAAAAAAGATTACATGTCTTAACTTCATCCTAATGGAGACATGATTTAAGTTAAACTTTTCTTCTAATAAGTACTCTCCTTAACTAAGTGAATGGCATTTTCAGGTAAGCCATTTTTCTCCATGCTCTTTTAGTTACCATGTAAGAGTTTTGATCCATCAGAGTGGCCCTACTGCCTAACTCAGAGATAATTCTCAAAGCCAAGGCCGGCTCAGCTCCAAAAGTGATGCAGGACTATACAAGACCATTGGAAGTCAAGTGGTTACTTAAGTTTCTACTACCATGTGTCAAGTATTGAGCTGCACACCTCCAGATATGCCCATAATGGTTCTGTGAGGCCAGTCATCTGATTTGTCAACTGGAACCTCATCTTCTCTTTGAGAAAGGCTCCTCTGAAAAATCCCATTGCCCTTGATCCTGTGCACTTAAACTCTCATGATAAATTGTTATTTCTGCTGAACTCTTGATATCACACTTCTCAACTCTTGCAGATGCTTGCTTCTCCTTGTTCTATACAGAGGTCCTTTCCTTGATTTCCCCCAAACCACACAGATAATGCATTGCTGTGACTTATTACGTTGCCAAAAGGTCAACAACTAAATATCATAGATTAGATGTCTGGTCTTTCAAGTTCTTGGCAAATGCCATCAGTGAATTTTTCTATCCTTCTCTATAAAAGCCAACCTCTTATCTATATTGTATGGTCTTTTCTATAATTACACCCTCATCTTTCTTTCTGGCATTCTTCCTCCCACATCTATGTTCACTTCTTTTTGGATAATTCTTTAGTTCTCTCTTTGTATTGCAGTCTCCTTCAGACCTCACTCTTCACCGTCCACACCCATGGAAGTTTATCAAGGCATTTTTCTAAATGAAGATGGTTCCCTAATTATGGCTATAATATTTTCTGATATGTGTGTGTGTTTAATTTTTAAAATAAAGCAACTAAGGCTCGAAGAAGATAAATTTCACAGTTCATGTCTTTTCTTTTTTAATTCTCATCTCACCTGAAGACATGCCTATTGACTTTAGAGAGAGGGGAAGGAAGGGGGAGAGACAGGGAGAGAAACAATAATGTGAGAGAGAAACATCGATGGGTTACCTTCCATATATGCCCTGACCAGGGACTGAATCTGCAACCCAGGCATGTGCCCTTACTGGGAATCAAACCTGCAACCTTTGTGTTTACAGTAGGACATTCCAGCCAACTGAGCAACACTAGCCAGGGCACAGCTCACATATATATTGACAATGAATATCGTTTTACACAAAATTCTGTTATCTTTTTAAAACACAATGCTTTTTTTTAGTCTAATTAATCAACTACATTGTAGAGCAATTTTAGACAAACAGAAAAACTGAATAAAAAGTAGAGGCCCCATATACCCCCATCTCTTCCCAAATACGTTTCCCAACATTGACACTAGCACCACAGTGGTGAGTTTGTTATAATTGATGAACCAACCTACACTGAGACATCATAATCACAAAAAGTCTTTAGTTTACATAGGGTTCACTCTTGTATATTCTATGTGTCTGTACCATTGTATGTTCGCATGAACAATGACTGAGTTCCTGTTGCTCCACATTCTTATTAGCATTTGGTGTTTTCAGAGTTTTGGATTTTGGCCACTCTAATACATGTGCAGAGGTACCTTGTTGTTTAATATGCAACTCTCTTAAGACATACGATGTTGACATTAAAAACATTTTTTTTTTTTTTAGGGAGATAGCAGTGGAGTAGAAGAATATATCATGTACCACCTCCCAGAACCAGACTGGAAATAAAATTAAAGAGAAGAACAATCACTGGAATTAATCCGAAGGCTACCTAAAAAGGAGACTTTTACCAAAGATAACCAAAAAAAAATTACACCTAGACCTGTAGGAAGGGCAGGGACATCTTAAAGGGGCCCATACACACAGTCGAAGGGCCAAAGAGGTGGGGCTATGGGCCAAGGAGGTGGGGCTACAGACCTAGGTGGCTGCACAGCTGTGAGAGCTTCCCCTTAAAGGGAGTGAAGCCAGGACCACACACAGGCTTCCCAGCACAGAGAGTCAGCACAGAGACTGGTCCACCACGTGGCATCCAGCAGTGAAAGGCTGTGGTGGTGGTGATGGTGGTGGGGTACTCTCTGCTGGGGAGAGACTAAAACTAATGTAGACAAACCTAGCATCCCTTTTTTTTTTTTTCCTTAAAGGGGCAAAGCACAGGTTTTGTGTTTGTGGGTATTCACCGTGGGCCCCAGCAAAAGGAAGCCAGCACAGGCTGGAGTCCTGTCAGGAGATTCTGGACTGGGGAGAGACTTCGAGGAGCAGCTGTGGGATTTTCAGGGCCAGGATATACCTGGGCTCCACAGCAGCCATCTTTCTTGAGAAGAGCAAGCCTCTCCCAAGGGAAAATCAATTCCCTTACCCTGTGGGATACCACCTGCCCCCAGAATTCCCCTCTCCACATCCTCTGAAATCCTGTTTGATCTACTCTGTACCTCTTTCTGTTCTTTTTTTCAGTTTTGCTCTGTCTTGTTTTGTTTTGTTTGTTTGTTTGTATTTTTCCTTTCTTTTCTCCCATCCTATGTCTTAACCCTTGCAGAGGAGACAGCAGCATAAACAGACTCAGGGGTTGTCAGAGACTGGATGTAGGGCACAGTCAATCCATACCCTTTCCTGGAAAACAGACTGGTGCTTTCCTTCATAGCAGATCCACAGAAACACCCAACCAGTATCCAGAAGACCCAAAATCTGGGTTTTGGAGGTCTACTAGGGGTCCTGCTCTGCCAAATGCAGGGAAATAATCCTGGACAGACTCAGACTAATGGCCCAGGAGAGGGGGAAACACCCACCATCTTCCCTGACGTCTGAAAGGCACCTGCCACAGAAAATCCAGGAACAGCAGCCCCGTTTCCTCCAGAAGCCCTCTCAGCAACAGTCAGGTCTGCAACTAGTCTAAGATTGACAGCAAGCCAACAGGCAGAGACTGGCAAAGATGCATCCTGCAGTGACCTGGTAAATTTGCTGACACCCCTCTGGACCCAGTGCTGATAAAAGACAGCTTTGAAAAGCAGTATGGTCCACCCAAGCCTGAAGGAATCTGCCACAATATGTGGATTGATTGTATCTTCGAAAAGGTTGCCAAAGGCCAAATATGGACAGCACCTGACATTGGCTTACACCAGACTTAGACATCAGATCAATTTCCAAAGACAGAAACCAGCAGGCAAGATTTAAACTCTGCTAAGATGAATCAACTTGTTTTTTTCTTTTCATTGTTTTTGCTATTTTTCTTTTTCATAGCCTTTTTATTTTTTTATCTTTTTTCTTTTATTTTTAGTGCTTTAATTTTTTTTCATATCTCCTATTTTACTCTTTTCTTTGATTACTCCATTACTCCCTTCTCCCCTTTTATTATTTTGTTACTTTCTCTGTGTTCCTGTTCCCCATTTTCTTCTTTCAATTCATTAACAGTATTAGTTCTCTATTAGTATTAGTATTAGATCCTTTCTGATCTCATAATCACTTTTCTTTCCTTTCGTCTTCTCATATTCTTTTTCCTTTTCCCCTTTCTCTACTATTCCATTTCTTTCTGCTTTTATTATTCTTTGCTCTCTTGTCATTGATATTGCTATTGTGGTTGGGGTGGTTGCTTGTTCGGTGTTGTTTTCTTTTTTTCTGTCAGCACCTATAAAACAGTGTACAATATGTGGCAGGAATTGAGCCACCTTGCCAGCTGGCCAGATGGGAGTTCCCACCACCAAATGGACCAATAACAATCAGGACCCAAATATGACAAGAGATTACACATAACCCACACAAAGTACATTCCTAGAACATCCAGATCAGGAGAAAAGGAGTCTGTGCCAGTGGGTACAATAGGACTCCTAACACATAAGGCCACTCCTCAACAAAGAGAGTCAAAGCAGATCAATCTAATACATAGAAGCAAACACAAAGACACAAATAAAATGGGGAGACAAAGAAACAACCCCAAATGAAAGAAAAGGAGGAATTTCCAGAAAAAAAGCTAAATGAAATCAAGGCATGCAATTTATCAGACATAGAGTTCAAAGTAATGGTTATAAGGATGATCAAGGAACTTAGTGGGAACTAAATCAGTATAAAAATGACAGAAACCTTGACTAAGAATGAGTTGGAAAAGAAAATGCAATATCTGAAATGAAGAATATACTGGGAGGAATTGGAAGAGTTGAAAGACAAGGTAAAAAAAAACACCCAGTCAGAGCAACAAAATGAAAAATGACTCAAGAAGGAATAAGGGTAGTTTAAGGGAGCTTTGGGACAAAATGAAACATAACAATATTCGTATCATAGTGATATCAGATGAGAAGAAAAGGAACAAGGGATAGAAAATCTGTTTGAAAAAATGACACAAACTCCTCTTAACTTGGTGAGGGAAGAAGTCACATAGGTTCAGGAAGCAAGGAAGGTCCCCATCAAGTTGAGGCCCAAGAGACATACTCCAAGACACATTAAAATCAAAATTGCAAAATTTAAAGACAAAGAAAAATCTTAAAGGCAGCAAGGGAGAAACAGCTCATAACATACAAGGGAGCTCTCATAAGGCTACTAGTTGATTTTTCAACAGGAACACTACAAGCCATAAGGGATTGGCATGAAATATTCCAAGTAATGAAAAGCAAGGAAGACTATTCTATCCAGCAAGGCTCTCATTTAAAATGGAAGGTGGATACAGAGCTTCACAGACAAAAGAAGGCTAAAAAGAGTACATCTCCACAAAGCCAGCATTGCAAGAGATGCTAAAGGGTCTGCTTTAAGGAAAAGGAGAAAGAGACAGAGAGAGAGGAACACATATACAAAGAAAAAATGGCAATGAATAATAACCTTAAATGTAAATAGATTAAATGCTTCAATCAAAAGACATAAGGTGGCTGAATGAATAAGAAAACACAATCCATATATATGCTGTCTACAAGAAAGTCACCTCAGAACAAAAGGAATACACAGCCTTAAAGTGAAGGGATGGGAAAAAATATTCCATCCAAATGGGCATGAAAAAAAAAAACTGGAGTAGCAATACTTATATCAGACAAAACAGACTTCAAAACAAAGGCCAATAAAAAGAGTCAAAGAAGGTCACTACATAATACGCAAGGGAGTAGTCCAAGAGGAGGATGTAACTCTTGTAAACATATATGCACCCAATATAGGAGCACCTAAATATATAAAGAAAATCATGGAGGACTTTAAGATAGAGATAGACAGCAATACAGTCATTGTAGGAAATTTTAACTGCCCACTGTCAACAATGGATAGATCATCCAATGAAAAATCAACACGGGTTTTGCAGCATTGAATGACAGACACTCTAGATCAAAATGGACTTAATTGATATTTACATAACATTTCATCCCAACGAGCAAAATAGACATTCTTCTCAAACATACATGAATCATTTTCTAAGAGAGACCACATGATATGGTAGGACACAAAACAAGCCTCAACCAATTCAAGAAAATTAAAATATATCAAGCATCTTCTCAGATCACAATGGCTTGAAACTAGAAACCAACCTCAAGAAAAAAACTCAGAAACATTCAAATACATGGAGGATCAATAACATGTTATTAAATAATGAATGGGTTAACAATGAAATCAAGGAAATCAATAAATATCTGGAAACAAATGAAAATGAATACATAATAACCAAAAACCTACTGGACACAGCAAAGGCAGTCCCGAGACAAAAGTTCATAGCAATACAGCCTAACTAAGGAAGATAGAAAAATCTCAAATAAACAAACCCTACATCTAAAACAACTGGAGGAAAAAAAAAAAAAAAAAAAAGCTCAGAGAGCAGAAAGAAGGAAATAATCAAGATCAGAGAAAAACTAAATAACATAGAGACTAAAAAGACAGTTCCAACGTTCAATGAATCCAGAAGCTCATTCTTTGAAAAGATAAATAAAATTGACAAACCTTTAATCAAACTCATCAAGAAAAAAAGAGAGAGGACCCAAATAAAAAAAAAAAAATCAGAAATGACAGAGGAGAAGTAACAATTGATACCACAAAAATACAAAGGATTGTAAAAAATTTCTATGAACAACTATATGCCAAAAAATTGGATAACCTGGACAAAATGGATAAATTTCTAGAAACATACAATTTTCCAAAACTGAATCGAGAAGAAGCAAAAAACCTGAAGAGAAAAAAAAAACCTAGTGAAACTGAAGCAGTAATAAATGCCCTGCATACAAAAGCCCTGGACCAGATGGCTTCACAGATGACTTTTACCAAACAGTCAAAGAACTAACACCTGTCCTTCTCAAACTATTCCAAAAAAGTCAAGAAGAGGGAAGACTCCCAAATTCTTTTTATGAGGCTAGATAAAGACACAAGGAAGAAAATAAAGTACAGGCCAACATCTCTGATGAACATAGATTCTAAAATCCTCAACAAAATACTAGCAAACTGGATCTAACAATACATTAAAAAGAGCATACACCATGCTCAAGTGGTATTCATTCCAGAAATGCAAAGATGGTACAATATTCACAAATCAACAAATGTTATACATCACATAAACAAAATGAAAGCAAATTTCACATGGTCATATCAATACATGCAGAAAAAGCATTTGATAAAATCCAGCACCCATTTATGATGAAAACACTCAGCAAAGTGTGAATATAGGGACCATAGCTCAACATAATAAATGCCATATATGAAAAACCTACCACCAGCATCATACTCAATGGGCAAAAACTAAAAGTTTTTCCCGTAAGATCAGGAACAAGACAAGGATGTCTGCTTTCAGCACTCTTAAATAACACAATACTAGAAGTCCTAGCCACAGCGATGAGACAAGAAATAAAAGGCATTCAAATTGGAAAGGAGGAAGTAAAACTGTCATAATTTGCAGACAACATGGTAGTGTACATAGAAAACCCTACAGGCTCCACCAAAAAACTACTTGACCTAATAGGTGAATCTGGCAAAGTAGCAGGATACAAAGTCAATATTCAGATACCAAGGGCATTTTTGTACACCAACAATGAACTATCAGAAAGAAAAACTAATTAAAAAGACCCATTTATTATAGCAAAAATAAATAAGTAAAGTACCTAGGAATAAATTGAACCAATGAGGTAAAAGACCTGTACTCAGAAAACTATAGAACACTGAAGAAAGACACTGAGGAAGATACAAACAAATAGAAGCAAATACCATGTTCATGAACTGGAAAAATTAACATCATTAAAATGTCCATACTTCCTAAAACAATCTATAGAGTCAACACAATTCCTATTAAAATACAAAAGACATATTTCACAAATCTAGAAAAAATATTTCAAAAATTTATATGGAACCAAAAATGACCCCAAATAGCCTCAGCAAATTGCAAAAGAAGAACAAAGTTGGAGGGATTATAATACCTGATATCAAAAAAGTCCATTGTAATCAAAATAGTACGGTACTGGCATTAGAACAGATGTATAGATCAATGGAACAGAATAGAAAGCCCAGAAATAAACCCATGTCTTTATAGCCAATTAATATATGACAAGGTAGGCATGAGCATACAATAAAGACAGATTCATCAATAAATAGTGTTGGGAGAATTGGACTGGTCCATGTAAAAAAATGAAATTAGACTGCCAACTTACACCATGTACCTGAAAAAACTCAAAATAAATAAAAGCCCTGGCTGGTGTGGCTTAGTGAATTGAGTGCCAGCCTGTGAACCAAAGGGTTGCCAGTTCAATTTCCAGTCAGGACACATGTCTGGGTTGTGGGCCAGGTCCCTAGCTGGGGGCATGTGAAAGGCAACTATACATTGATGTTTCTCTCCCTCTCTTTCTCTCTCCCCTACCCTCTCTCTAAAAATAAATATAATCATTTAAAAAAATGAATAAAATACTTAAATATAAGTTGTGGTATCTAAAGATCCTACAGGAAAACACAGGCAGTAAAATTTCAGATAGCCCATGTAGCAATATTTGTTGTCAATATATTTCCTAGGGCAAGGAAAATAAAGAAAAAAAAACAAAAACAAATGGGACTACATCAAATTAAAAAGTTTCTGCACAGCTAAAGAAACTATCATCAAAATGAAAAGGGAACTGACCATATGGGAGAACATATTTGCCAACCAAAAAATATATCAGACAAGGATTTAATCTCCAAAATATATAACAAACTCATACAACTTAACACCAGGAAGACAAACAATCCAATTAAAAAATGGGCAAAAGACCTGAATCAATGCTTCTCCTAGGAGGACATACAGAGGGTCCATAGACATGAAAAGATGCTCAACATCACTAGTCATCAGAGAGATGCAAATAAAAACCACAATGAGATACCACTTTACACCAGTCAGAATGGCCATCCTCTACAAATTAACGAACAAGTGCTGGCGAGGATGTGGAAGAAAGGGAACCCTAGTGCACTGGTGGTGGGAATGCAGACTGGTGCAGCCACTATGGAAAACAGTATGGAATTTCCTCAAAAAACTAAAAATGGAATTGCCTTTGACCCAGTGATTCTATTGCTGGAAATATACCCTAAGAATCACAAAACATCAATTCAAAAGAATTTATGCACCTCCATGTTCATAGCAGTGTTATTTACAATAACCAAGGTTTGGAACCAGCCCAAGTGCCCATAAGTAGATGAGTGGATTAAAAAACTATAGTACATTTACAAAATGGAATACTCCATAGCAGAAAAAAAGAAAGAATTCCTGTCTTTTGTGACAGCATGGATAGAACTGGAGACTATTATACTAAGTGAAATAAGTCCATCGGTGAAAGACAAATATATGATCTCACTTATAAGAGGGCTCTAATGAACAAAATAAACTAATGAGCAAAATAGAACCACAAACAGGGAATTATGGAACAAACTGAGAGCTCTGAGAGGGGAGTGGGGAGGTGGGGACTGATTGAAAGAAGGTGAAGGAATTAGTTAAAGAACATACATGAAGGACCCATGGTCACAGACAATGGTGTGGAAGTTAATTATGGAAGTTGGGGGCGGGCTCGGTGGAGCAGGGTGCAGGGGTAAAAAATGGGACATCTGTAATAGCATAAACAATAAAACATTAAAAGTATATGCATATGTTAAATTTTAAAAATATTAATTGATTTTTAGAGAGAGAGAGAGGAAGGGAAAGAGAGACATCGATCTGTTGTTCTACTTATTTATGAATTCATTGGTTGCTCTTGTATGTGCCCCGACTGGAGATCAAACCCGCAACCTTGATGTATCAGGACAACATTCTCACCAACTGACCTACCCCACCAGGACTGATGCCGAACATCTTTTCATAGGCTTGCCTACCATCTGTACATCTTCTTTGGTGAGGTATTTGTTCAGACAATGCTGGTTTATAAAATAATATATTTATGCCCTGGACGGGTGGTTCAGTTGGTTATACTGTCACCAAAAGGTTGTGGGTTAGATTCCCTGTCAGGGCATATACCTAGGTTGCACGTCTGCTTTCCAGTCAGGGCACATACGTAGGTGTATCAACAAAAGATTGTGGGTTTGATTGCCAGACAGGGCACACACCTAAGTTGCATGTTCTATCCTGGTACAGGAGGCAACTGATTGATGTTTTTTGCTCACATCAATGTTTCTTACTCTCTCTCTCTCTCTCTCTCTCTCTCTCTCTCTCTCTCACCTTTCTGTCTCTCTAAAATAAATGAACATATCCTCAGGTGAGGATTTTAAAAATAAAATAAATAAATAAAATAAGACATTTATAATATCCATCATTTTGTATCATCATTGGCCTTGCTTTTTAAATTACGAAGAAGCTCCTCTAGTTCTCTCCTTTTACAAATAAGAAAATTGAGTCAGTAGAGGTGAAAACTGAATGAATGAAGGTAACTGCAAATGTAGAGAAAAGATGCATGCTGAAAACTGAGTCAGTTATAGGAAAGGAAAAGTCAATGAAACCTGCAGTAAAAAGTGACCAGAGAGAAGGAAGTAGAGTAAGAAGAGTGTTATAGGAGCCAAGGGAGGCTAGAAGTGATCAAATGTTTTGTTTGTTCATTTGCTCTGAGAAAGAGGTTTGCCAGAAGCAATAGGCCTGTATTTAGTCAAATAATCATTGATCAATGGGAGGCAGCATGGCACAGTGGAAAAAGCATTAGACTGCCTCTGCCCTATAACCTGGGGCAAATAACTTTCAAAACTCTGGTTTGTTCTAGTTTGTTCATCTGTAACATAAAACGATGTGTCTTCTAGCTTCCAAATTCCATGTTTTCTTTCCCGTGGTATTTTCTCTTTACGATAATTTTGGATATCATCTTTTTTCTCCCATAATTTTAATAATGTATTTAGCATTTACCTCACTGTGTGCCCTGTTAGATCTTTAATGATTGATCATTCAACCAAGATGTTACAATTATTTTTTAAAATATCTAGTAAGTATTTGTTAGAGGAAAAACAATTTATACAAGGAGCCCATTCTTATCTGTAACAACTTCACCATTTCTTCTGGATAACTAAACACATTAAATAATATTTCCTCCCTAAGTCATTGATGTATCTGTAGTGTCTTATTAGCTTGAATAGTACTACAATTTGAAATTAAATAATCTTTGAAGATTCAAATATCTATTGGCAAAGCCATCTCTAATCCACTGTTTTCAAAGGGAATTAATATCAAGAAGAAGCAGTTTTTACCCAAGTGAGAGTTTTACAGCTTAAATTTACAAATGAGCTGTCAAATATTTCTTCTCCTCTTGGATACAAATAATGTAAATCAATTAAGATATAATTACAACCAATAATTGTTACCATTATTATAGTAGCTGTTTATAAAATATTACTTCTCCTCTAAATAAAAGAAACATCCAGTGCTTTGCCTAAGCAATTAAAATATAAGTAAATTAATGCAGCCAAATATGTGAAAGCTAAGAATAGTAAGCCAGATAATACCAAAGGAAACCAGTGATACGAAATGGATTGGGGAGGAAATGAGTCAACTAAGAAAAGATTTAAACCAAAGGCTTACCTGAAATACTGAAGTGTCCAAGAGGTCAGTCAAGTATGTACACAGAGGCCGGTGGTTTCCAATCTAGAAGCAAAATGTAAGGCAGCCCAGCCTAACAACAGGCAATCTCATATTTATTTTCCCTCAGAGAGTAGAGATGTTCTTGAGAATACTTTTTCTAGATTAATTTGTAACTTTCAAGGTAAAGATATACTCATTAAACTCTGGAACTCTGTGTAAGGTGACCTTGGGAAACAGGCAAATAAACCTGGCAGAAGTCCCCACAGACACACCTTATGCCCATTATCTTGTTCTACCTGCATCATTTAAGGTACCAGGAAATAAACACCTGTAACCTATAAGAAAGTTAAAGAAACAAACCGGGAAATAAGGAGGAGACACAAAATGGAGCTATTTCCAGTGACTAGGGTATTTGTGATAAGGTAGGATCTTACCTACTGTCATTTCTGGAAACCCTGAATCCAATTACTTTTTCAAACAACAACCACCTCACTTCAGACAATATTAACAAATACCCTTTCTTACTTTTTCTAGTAGCACACTCATCCCTTAAACCTTTGTCATCCAGTTCCCAGTGAAACAATTCTTTGAAGGTCTCTAATCTTTTTTTTGGAAACACCTCTATTGAACTGTATCAAATACAATTACAGTTTATGCAGCTCAAGTATACAGTGCAAGGGTTTTTAGTATACTCACAGATGTATCTATCACCACAGTATATTTTTTAGTATACTCAGAGATGTAACTATCACCATAGTATATTTTTTATCACCTATAAGAAACCCTGTACCCTTTAGCTATAACTCTCTCTCCCCCTACCTTCTCCACAACCTTAAGAAACCACTAATCTACTCTCTGTCTTTATAAATTGTCCTATTCTAGACTTTCACATGAATGGTCTTATATAACATATGACCTTTTGTGACCACTTTTACTTAGCATAAACTTTCATGGTTTATGCAAACTGTAGAATGTATTAGTACCTTGAATCGTTTTGTGGCTGAGTGATATTCCACTATACAAACATGCCTCATTTTGTGTACCCATTTTTCAGTGAATGGACATTGGGGTTGTTTCTATCTTTTGGTAGAATATTATATTTAATAAAAATATTTCCATCCTTAATTTTTTTAACCTGTTTGTGGCATTTGACATTAATCACCATTCCCTTCTCAAAAATTTTACATCCTGTGGTTCCATAACATTGTGCTATTTTAATCTTTCTCCTACCTCTTTTAGCCTTCTTTTTTGCCTGATTTCTTTGTTTAGGTATATATATTTCCATAGGTAAAAAACTACAAAGTTTTATGACAAAGTCTAAAGCAATTTAGTATTTCTAGCTTCTTTTTATATAACCAAAGACTTTAATATTCTTTAGCCAAATGCAATGAATGTCTCTCCTTTATCATAAATGTCTAGTGGTTTTTTTTAGGTTTTTTTTTTTTTTTTATTTAACCACTCACATACAAACAAGAAATTATTTTCATAAGTAATTAAATTTATGGACATGTTTTCAATTTCTGTGATTATTGTTATTTCTCCTATATCATTCAATCCTATTGGACTTACTAGTATTACAGAGGCATACACTATGATAATATTTAAAAAAAATTTTTTTTATTCTAGAGAGTAGGGGAGGGGGGAGAAAGAAAGGGAGAAAAACATCAATGTGAGAGAGAAACATCAATCGGTTGTCTTCCATACAAGCCCAAAAGGGACCAAACCTGCAATCCAGGCATGTGCCCTGATCAGGAATCAAACCAGCGACCTTTCACTTTGGGGACGCTGCCCAACCAAATGAGCCACACTGGCCAGACTGTGGTAATATTTTAATTAAAGTCTATAGATGGCTAAGTTTTTGTATGTCTGAAAATATCTCCATTTTCCCTCATTCCTGAGATTCAGTTTAATATATACTTCTAGGGTTTTGCTTTTTTTTCACTCAACAGTTGGAAAATATTGCTCTATTCTCTCCTGGATTTTCTTTGAGATATTTGGAATTGCCCATTATAAGATGGGTCCTGTCAGACACTCCAAGTCATACAGGTAGACAGTACAACAGAAACCCATTAAAAGATTAAAATAGCACATCTGGGACACCAAGCACGAGCAGGATCAGAGGATATAAGCAAGCTGCATGAGCAAGTAACCCAGAGTCCTATGGCACCCACCAAGGTTACACTAGAACACAATTCTCCGCTCACACCAATGGTTATATGGGGTTTCTTGTATGATCAGCTCAAGGAGGAGGGAAAACCCTGAGCTTCTATGGACAGGTTTATGAATGGGCTGGCTGGATAAGCAGGTTCCAGTTGGAAATGGAAGGCAGCTGCATGACAGCATCACGCAGAGTGCCCTTGAATGACCATGGAGAGCAAAATTTTCTCAAAGGGTGAAGCTTCGAGTTGTGCACCTCATGATTCACTTTGTGGGGAACTCTATAACTTCCTTTAGGCTGAAAGCTATATAAGAGAGGTTTGAATTCTCCTTCTCTATGATCCACTATTTTCAGTCAATATTCTTAATTTTAAGATCATATAAAACTGAGTAATTACTTATGCAAAAAGGGTGGCAAATTTTATGATAAGGATACAAATATTTTTTAGAACTACAGGGCAAGAATGAAAGCAGGCCTGAGGAATATTTCAGAAACAGATTAGAATTACCCCTGGACTCTTCCTCTATCTCATCTCTGTTCTTCCCTGAATGTATGATTTCCTCTCTCTCTTTCTCCCTCTTTTTCTCTATATACTGAAATTTTCTCCTTCTCTACTAGAAACAGTTTGTGAAAAATTGACAGTCCATTATCTCTCAATATTTTATATGTATATATGAATATATGCCATGGTATATCTGAGAGAACTGAATTTTTTTAATTTGGTGTAAATATTAATTTCTGTGCTAAAAATAAAAACAAACAAAAACTTCTAACTGGCCCACCTTGAATCAGGGGCCTGAGTCCAAGCAAATTGTGTAAAATAGTCATCTTATTCAAAATGGTTGCTTGAGGATCAGCCCTGCCTTTGACAGAGAACTAGGTCACTGTGAACTGAACAAATAGATATCCTCTATCATCCTCATTTGTTCTCCCTGTTACCCAGGCTGAAAATCTCACAGTAAGCTATGGGTTAGCCTGCTCTTTTATTTACTATAAAGTTATGTCACCAAGAACTGTTCCACTCTTCTTTCAAAATTACTCTTATCTAATTATATCTCCATTTCCACTGCCTTCATTGTGGGATAATTCAGAAAAAAAGGATATTCTATTATAGTTAAATCTGTATTTGTTAACTACGGGTGAGGATAAACTTCTTTCCCATGTTATAGACCCTTAGTACTTCTGCTTAAGTCATTTGTATTATAGACTGAATTGTGCTCCCTGCTCCCAAATTCATATGTTGAAGTGCTAACCCCCAATGTGACTATACTAAGAGATGGGGCCTTTTGAGAGGAAATTAAAATTAAATGAAGGCATAAGGGTGAGCTCTGATCTAATTAATCTGGTGGTCTTATAAAGAAGAAATATTAGGAATGCTTGCATATATATGAAAGGCCATGTGAGGACACAGTAAGGTTTTCTGAAAATCAAGAAAAAGGGCTTCAGAAGACACAAGACCTATCAACTCCCTGATCTTAGATTTCTATCCTCCAAAATTGTGAGAAAATAAATTCCTGATAAGCTGTCTAGTCTGTGGTCTTTTGTCATGGCAGCCCTAGCTAATAGAGGTTGCCTCCATTACCTATTTTATTTTCTTCTGGTAATAGTTCTCTAAACATTAGGCTATTAGCCTTTTGTATGAAATAAATACAGTGTACCTCAGTACTAGTCATTAATTCATTCTGGAACTTGCAATGAGTGCCCAAACTGACAAATACCCAACAATGAAGCATTTTCTCTTGCGGGGCGGCTAGTGACTCACATAGGTTCTAGAATGTCAATGAATCCCCAAGCAAGTGCCAAGTGCTGAAACATTTTTTTCTCATGAAAATGTTATGTATACAGGGTTTAACGAGTTCCGAAGCTGATGAGCACTGATGTATAACTGTTTTTAATTTTAAAATATTTTTAATTTACAAATTTTCCCAATTTATTTGTCCCCTCGCCTTTTTGGTTTTTGTATACTGGAAAAAAAATTTTTAGTGGTCAAAATTTTCATACTTTTCCTTACGGTTGCTGCATTTGAAACTGAGCTCAGAAAATCTTTTCCATTTCCAGAATTACGAGTATATTTATATTAACTTATATTTTATTCCAATTCCTTTTTGCCTCCTGTTTATTTTCAGTATATAATGCAAAATAGAGAACTTCTTTTTTCATATAGCTAACCAATTATCCCTGTACCACGTATCAATTTTCCCATTTATTTGAAATATACTTTTATCATTTCCTAAATACTTATATGCACTTAAAACTCCTGCTCTTTTTTACTCGTGACATTCATTCATTCAATAATTCACTTAGGAGATTATTCTACACTTATTAGGAAAAATGAATTTCCATCAAATTCAAGAAACATTATTTTGATTATCTGAAATTATTAAAAATATGGAGAAAGGTTATTAATGTTTTTTAATTAAAATGTTATATAATTGTTTTAAGTAATGATAAACATCAAAATATAGAGAGAAAATTACTTTAATCCAGTGATAAGACAATGGAGGGGAGAGAGTACGACCTAATTTAATTGAATTCTTACTAGAAAAGGAAAATTATAGAAAAGAAACTACTTGAAGATTGGCGGTTGACTTTTCAGGCTCCTTTCGAGAAAATAGTTGTCCTTTTTTTTTTTTTTTCCCATGGGACATGTTTTTCCTCATGGGACAGGAGGACTAGATGTTTTCACATACATAGCGGTAAGAAGAAAACCTACCTAATGGGGATCTGTGGCTTGAAGGTTGTATCGTTCTCTCAAGAAAAGGGAATAAACATGATCTAAGTTGTCCAGCAACATTCACTTTGAATGTACTTTGATACCACTTAAAACTCTAGTTCGTATTCAAGGCGAGAACAATTCCAGGGACTTTAGAAAAAAACTGAGACTTGAAAATCCTGCCAAAGCTTTAGCTGTGTTAGCTATCTATTAATTTCCGTGAGCTTTCCATTTGCACGCACTTTATAACCACGCTGCAAATGTGAAATTAGCAATGTGGCACAGGAGCCGATGAAAATGAGATTGGAGTACTCAAAACTCCCAAAATCAAACTGGCGAAAAGCAGCTCATCCCAACACAAAATCTGTTGCAAACCACGGCTCTGTGGCGCCTTAAGAGAGTGTCCAAGCGGAACGGCATAGTCAGACAGGGCTGGAGAAAAGTCAGACTCGCATGGAGAAACGTTGTGTGTATAAACGCAATGCCGCTCTGCCCCCCATGGCTGCTCAAGAACTTCAGCCGAGGCACGAAAGGCGAGACGCGGAGCGCGGCGTGGGCGTGGAAAGGCGCAGCTCACTGAGAAGGAGGTCGCGGAGGAAGCTTACTAAGATTTTTGAGGGCGGTAAAGGGAAGATGTTAAAAAGTATAATGACCCGTACACTCCACACTGTGTACAAAAGACGTGTGTGGCAAACCCCTCCACCACAAAGGGTACCTCCCTCTCTCTAGAAGCTCCGTCCGGGCCCTCCAAACCCATACCAGCATCCTTTGCGCAGCTCACAAGAAAGCCCTGGCGCGCTTTGACCCCTTCGGCCTCCGTCAGCTCTCAGTTGCTATGGTAACCCAGCTGCCATCACTATGTCCTTGCAAAAGGCCTCTGAGTCTAGGGTGTTTGTGGAACTGGTTCCCTGGGCTGACCGCGGCCGGCAGAACAATCTGGTCTCCGATGGAGAAACGCTTCCGGACCGCCGCCGTCCCCTCGTCTCGTCACAGGCCCAAACTCTGACCCGCGAGGTGCACGTCAGCGGCACCGCGGAGGTGTCTGCGAGCCCCGACCGAGCGCAGGTAGCGGTGCTGGTGAGCAGCACCAAGGAGGCGGCGGCCGAGGTCAAGAAGAGTGTTTGTCGCCGCTTGGACTACATCACGCAGAGCCTCCAGCAGCAGGGTCTGCAGGTGAGAGCTCTGCGCGAGAGGCGCCTGGAGCCGCATCGCAAAAACTGGGTGGCAGCGATTCTGGCCCCGACGGCTTCTGGAGCAGGGGTGGAGGTGTGGAGGGTCTGGAGCCCTGTGACACTTTGGTCTCAACGTGTTACATGGTACCAGGACCTGGTGGAATGAATCCTTGGTCCATCCTTCTTCTAGATGAAAGTATTCATTGGCCGCAAAAACTTTTAAAGAGAATGCAAATTGAATAGGGTTTTATATGGCGATGTTTGCTGCAGTGATTTTGTTTTTGGCCTTGAAATGATGAACTGTTAAACTTGAAAATTAGATAGAAATACTTGCCTAAGTGTGCCATAGACTAATCACTTTTTGTTGCGATGCTACGCCATGGAGTTGGCAAGTGAAAAGCATGGCCTGCTTCGTCCCAGCCATGTAAATCTTAGCATGGAATGGTTCTTCAGAGTTTTTTTGCAAATAGTAATGGGGGGAGGGGAGGGATTGAAGGCTCTTAAAATTTCTCTCCAGTGATTTTTAGTTTTAAGTTTATTAAGCCATTATATTGTAGATGCCACATATAGTAAATGCCTTTAATTGCCAGATATGTCCATGAAACAAATCACTACATAAATCTAACTTTAAGCCTACTTCTAAGAAAAGAATTTTAAAAAGTGAATCAGTCTTATTTCATCCATACAACAGCCCTGTTAGGCAGGTTTTAATACCTTCATTTTCCAAATTTTAGAGATTAAGTAATAAGTAATTCTCTGAACCTTAGCCAGGGCCCTATTTGAACTTTTGTATTCCTGAAACCAAAATACAGGTTGCTTCCAATTATGCCAGGCTTCAGATAATTAGAATGAAAGAAAATCAGAAACCATAGAATGGGTCAACTATCTCAATTCTTTCATTGAGTTGTGACTTATTCAGGGTACAACTGAGCTAATAAAAGTGCTTCCAGTTTATTGCTAGAAATGACACACCCCAAAAATCAAGTCTTTAAGGAGAAAATATATTTGTACTGCATTTACAGTGAGTTATTTTAAAAATCATTTGGAAAAGATGTCTCAATAATTTCACAGTTTAGAAGAATAAAGTGAGTTTAATATGTATAAAAATATTTCCTCAGAAAAACTGCTGCCAGTGCTGCAGTCCTATTTGAATAATATTACCAATTCTTAAGGTACTTACATAAAATGTATACTACTGTCATATGACTGTGACTTCTAATAGGTAAAACATAATAAATTACTATGTCCAGGTTACAATAAAGATTATATTACGATTTAGTGTTCAAGGCAACACATACAGAGGTCACTAATCTCCCAGTTATCTCTTCTAATGGAGGAAAGCAGTCATGTATATAACTTGTTCAATAATTGTAAAGCAAAAGATCATTTATATTACTTTGCAGGATGAATTATAATAGGCCTTCACAAAGACTTTATTCATTTTTTAAAAGATTTTATTTATTCATTTCTAGAGAGAGGGGAAGGGAGGGAAACATTGATCGATTGCCTCTCCCACACCCCCAGCCAGGGACCTGGCCTACAACCCAGGCATGTGCCCTGACCAGGAATCAAACCAGTGACCTTTTGGTTCACAGGCCAGTGCTAACCCATTGAGCCACACCAGCCAGGGCTCTTTATTCATTTGAAACTTTGGAACCTTGGGTTTAATAAACATCACTCCCCTGTTTAAAGAGCTCCACACATTCCAGACTCCTTTGTTTTACAGATGGAACCTAACACTTATCATTTCCTGTCATCTCTCTCACCTGTTTGACCAGCTGACTCCCTTTTTTTTTCCTTCAAGAACTAGCCCCCTTGACATGCCTTTCCTGCATAACACTAGTTCCTGTCATGCCACACTCCACTCCCCGCTTGTAATAAAACTTATTATTCTGTATTATATTTACTCCTTTACTTGTCTCTCCTCCATGTTCTAAACCTCTCTAGAGAAGATACTATTTTGTCTCTTGTTTGCTTTGCATTCATAGGTTATGCTTCATATATATCACATAGTGTATATTCATATAATAGTTTCTGAGTGAATAAAAAATGAATGAAGCACTAAATTAATAAACAATCAGTTCACCTATATTATAGGTTATTTATAGATTTATGGTCACATACAGTTTCGCATGTGAAGGCATAACCCTCATTTTTAGGGGTTTTTTTATGGAAAAATGTTTTCAGGTTTTAAGTAGTATTTACTCTTTCAACCATCAAGCATTTGTTAGGCATTCCCCATCACTGTTTATTTTTAAACAGCACTTAGTGTAATATCGAATTATTTTGTTTTGTAGTTTGTATATTCCTGTCATAGGCTGTAAGTTGCCTATTCATAACTGTATTTTTTTCAATAAATGTGTAAATGAGTAAAATTTAGGTATTGCACTGAAAGAGTCTCATGATAGAAATAGACTAATATATAGTAAGCATTGTGATGAAACTATGTACATGATACAATGTAGTAGAGTAAGAAAATGAAGTAATGTTCATTTTACTTGAGGAATTCCAGAAAGATTTCATATTGTAAGTGACACATGTCAAATCTTAAACAGTGGCTGAAGGGAAACCATTCCAGTTTCACACTAGAATGCAGCAAGTATATGTGTTCAGAGCACTATGCACAGTTCCCTATAGCTAGGACACAGGAGTACTTACAGAAAATGGAGGGGGACTGAGATAAGACTGAAGAAGAAAGCTGAACGCAGAACATGAGGGAAGGCCTTGTGTGCAATACTGAGGAGTTTGGATATTATTGATAATAAAAACTTCTTACTACTGCTAGACCTTTTACAAATGTTATCTCATTTAATACTCCCACCATATGAGACTGGTAGTTCAGTTGCTGTTTTACAGATGAGAACTCTCAGGACCCCAGTGATTATGGTCACACAGCTAGAAAGTGGCAGTTTAGACTCTAGTCAAGAACTTTGACCACAAAGCCCATGCTCTTAACCGCTAGAATATATTGCTGTTTTAATGACTTGGCAGTGGATGGGTGAGGGCAGGGATATAGCAGATGCTATCGATACTTCATACTTGTATCCCTTGCCACTTTACATTTTTGTGCATGCAGGTCCAATTTTCATCTGCTAAAGCTTTTGAATTTCTTGCTAGCTTTTCCAGGCTGCACGAATCCAGTCTGTTTACAAGTGAGCCAGCCAGTAGTGCCAGAGAATTAACAAACCCTCCTTCAGTTCCAGGGGCTTTCAACTAACACATGAGGAGAGTGATAAAAGGAGGCCCTAGATTTCTTACCCCTTGAGTAGGATAACCCTGAGACATGTGTTCTACCCCGGTTCCCAGAGTTTATCTGCATGAATAAGTTCCAGTTGCCCACAGTAGTGACTGACTGACAACATACCCTTTAATGACTTTCTTTCCTTCTCTCCTTCATTTCTCACTCCCCTATGATGTTCCTTGAGATTATCTTTAAAATTGACAGCTTGTACCCAAATCCTTATCTCAAGAGTCTGTTTCTGTCTGCACCCAAATTAAGATAAGGAATTAGTAGGAATAGACTGAAAATCTCATGGGTTGACTTCAATTTTTCTTTACTAAAAATGGTGACAGAATGAATATCCTTGTTGGTAGGTAGTTATACATGTTCTTTGGACATTAATTCCTGACTTATGCATACTTTTAAGGCCTATGAAAAAATTAAACTTTAGGAAGACAAATTTACATCTGCACTAGATATATATCCTTGGCACAATGTACATTATTTTCTTCTTTAACTTCGTAAATCCAGTAGTTAAAAAAGTTATTTTTTTTTATGTTTTATTGTTTTTTTAACATATGATAAACTTTTTCACAGAACTTGCCAGTTTATAATACTTTCCCTATTTTTCTAGTCTTTATTAATTTATAAGAACTTTAAAAATTAAGATAATCAATAACTCTCATATATTACAAAAATTTTCCCAATATCATATTTGCCATATAACTTTGTTTACAGTATTGAACATTCAAAATGTTAACGATTTATTTAGTCAAATCTATTCATCATTTCCATGTGTTTTCTGCCTTAGATGTAATGCTTATTTGGGTCCTTCTCAACCCTAAAGCTATATAAACAATAAATAATATTTCCTGGAATCTTTAGGGACCCTTTACATTACATCATATATTTCTTGTATTTGGAGTTTATTTTGGTATAAGGAAAAAGATTTTGTTTTATCCCAAATGAGTAAGTCGCTATACTGAAATCATTTATTGAAGTGTAATCTTTCCTTTGTGTGTGCAAAACGTAACTCAAACTGCCATTAAAAATAAAAATTATTGCTTTACATAATCTTATATTTAAGTTATAATATGGGCTTCAGATATGCTGTTGTCAAGGCTCTTTTTTTTTTTTTTCAGATTTAATGTGTTTTATTGATTAAATTATTACATTTGTGCCAATTTCCCTTCCCTCTGCTCCCCTCCACCCGGTGGCCCCCTCCCTCCAGTTGTCCCCCCCTTTTAGATTATGTCCATTAGTTGTGCATACAGTTCCTCCCAACCTCTCTCCGTCTATTCCATTCCCTCCTACCTTGATCCCCAATTCCTATATCATCTCCCTCCCTTTCCCCATTCCCCCTCCCTGTTGACCTCCCCCCAATATGCTTCCCGTACCCACAGTTCCTCTTCCACTCTCGTTGCCTATTTAGTTTGCCTTTGTTTCATCTCCCTAGCTTCTGTTTTTTTTTAAACCAGTCCCTTTAACATCTCATATAACAGTGGTTTGGATCTAATGAACTCTTTCAGTTTTATTTTGTCCTGGAAACACTTTCTCTGTCCTTCTATTCTGAATGACAATTTCGCTGGATAGAGTATTCGTGGTTGTAGGTTTTGGATTTTCATTACTTTGAATATTTCTTGCCAGTCTCTTCTTGCCTGTAGGGTTTCCCTTGAGAAGTCAGCTGATAGTCTAATTGGGACCCCTTTGTATATAATTCTTTTCTTCTCTCTTGCTGCTTTTAAGATTCTCTCTTTATCTTTAATTTTTGACATTTTGATTATAATGTGTCTTGGAGTGGTTCTCCCTGGGTCCAGTCTCTTGGGAACTCTCCTTGCTTCCTGGACCTGCAGGTCTATTCCCTTCCCCAAGTCTGGGAAGTTCTCCTTTATTATATTTTCACTGAATTTTTCAAGTTCTAGTTCATCTTCCTCATTCTCTGGCAAACCAATGATTCTTATGTTGGGCCTTTTATAGCTGTCCCAGAGGTTTCTGATCCTTTCATTGTTGCTTCCCATTTCCTCTCGCTGCATTGGTTGACTGCTTGTTCCTTCTCCATATTCCAGTTTGTTGAAATGAACTCTGGATTTTATTTCCTTTCCTTCTGTCTCGTATGCGGTTTTGTTCCTTTCGTTATGAAAGTTTTTCGCTTCTTTCATATCTTTTTCCTGCTCTTTTGTGAATTCTGTAAGCCACCTGATAACAATGGCCCAGAACTGAGCCTCTGACAGGTTTCTTATCTGTTCATCTGTCAGGTTCTCTATCTGCTGCCTGGTGAGTTGTGTTACCGGTATTTCTATAGTTGTCTGCCTCATTTTGACAGATGCGTTTTGTTTTCTTGGGCCGGCTGTAGGGGGCGGTGCCTGTGTACGCGTCACAAATTAGCGACCGGCGCCTGCCTGTCCGCGACCTATTTCGCAGCCCTGTGGTGCTTTCTTTGGGGGCGGGGGTCCAAGATGGATTCACACAGTTATTCAGCTAGGAGACCGGGATCCGTCCTCCCGCCCCCCTGGGCCTCACTGTTCAAGGCGATGCGGCGGCCGCTCTCCCCAGCGCCGGAGTCGCGCACCGCCAGGGGCTTGGCCACCGGGATTCCTCGCCGGGGTCGCGCACCGCCAGGGGCTTGCGTAGCCGGGACTCCTCGCCGGGTTGCGCACCGCCAGGGGCTTGCGCAGCCAGGATTCCTCACCGCCCTCCGCTCCGGGTGCGACCGCAAACAGCACTGCCCTCTTTAACTCTTACCTGCCCAAATGGCACCGCTGGTTTATAACTTCATATGTTGGACTTCCGTGTAGTTTTATTTTCTGGAATTTCTAGTTATCCTTTGTTTTGAAGTAGTTGTATTCCTCTATAGTTGTAGAGGGAGACCTAGCGTGTCCGTCTAAGCCTCCATCTTGGCCGGAAGTCAAGGCTCTTTTTTTAATAAATTAAGTCTCTTGGCTTTTTGCCTGCAGCTTTCCGCATGATACCAAAATGGGTGCCACGTTCCCAAGCCTTATATCATATATTGTACCATAAAGAGAAAGAGAGTAGTTTTTATTTCCAGCAACCACATAAAAATAATTCCAGTATTTCATTCTAAATGGACAATCTAAACTTATCATTGTGAACAGAGAAATGCCATATACTAATTAGCTTAGATTTGAATTCCTACCCATTTTTTAACCTAATCCTTCGGCATGGTAGATGTGATGATTCTGAATGCTTTAGATCTATGGGGCTTACTCCGAAGCACATTAGTAGCTGTTCAGGGAGCACAGGGGCAGAGTGTATGACATGAAGTTTCTATATTGCTTGTTGGGCTTATTGCTTCAAAATCTTACTGATATATTTGCAATCTTCAAACATGACTGGATCAGTTTCAGAATAGTACTACTTGTTTTGATTCTTATGTGCCTGTATTAATACCACATTGTTTAAATTATTATATCTTCATAAAGTATTTATAGAACACGTTTTTCCCTCATTACTCTTCTGCTGGAAGGTTTCCTTCTGCAAGAGACACGTTAAATGACACCATGGGACTACAGTCAGAAAATCCAGGCACTGGGAAATTCTACAGTCCAAATAAAACTTCTGTTCATATTCTGCATTGTTTATATAATTACTTTAGGAGAATTGCTAGGGTTTTAGAGTATTGTGTCCCAGTCCATTTGTTCAAATTTTTTTTCTGTAAAGTTTTATGGTTTTATGTTTAAACTTCTAAAGTTTATTCCTACAATAACATATTTTAAGTTTATTGAGAATGTTACCTTGCTTCCTTCATAGATTTAAGTAGTTTTTTTTATATTGACCATTTTGCCTTTAAAAACCCTGCCTTTTGTATTTAGATATAAAATAGCTTCCTGATAGCTTAACTAGGAAAACTTAATGGAGTAGGCTGGTATATTTAAGTATTTTTCAGTTTATACCCAGTATGGCAGATTTCCCAATCTTGGCACTATTATTAATACCTTGGACTAGATCATTCTTTGTTGTAAGGGGCTGTTTTGTGCATTGTAGAATAGTTACGTTCCCAGCTTCTATCCATAAGGGGACTACTTTGTCCCAATATACCTAGGACTGCCCCAGTATTGCAAATGAAATTCCTACATTTCAGGAACCTCCTCAGTTTCTGATAAACAGAGACATTTGTTGACCCTGTCAACTGAATACATTACAGCAGTGTACTCCCCCTTGTGACAATCAAATATGTCTCCAGACATTAGCAAATGTCCCCGGGGGAAGTAAATTGCCCTCTGATTGAGAACCATTGCCCTGTAGAGAAACAGGCAAAAAATCTCATACTTTGTGTGGGAGCCCACCAGCCAAACACTGCCATGAAGACATCTATAGTGAAACGAATTTAGGTTAATTTAGCATCATGCAGCAAAGGAAAATGCATCACAGAAGACCTTAGCGGTGTTTCAGAAAGGAGAGTAGAGAGGGACGGACCTATTATGGGTTTTGGACTTGGGCTGAGTGGTTCTAAGGATCAGTGAAGTAGGGGCAATTTGGCAATTGGCTATTTTTTCATAGGAACCAAAAGGATTAAAATTGGGTTAGAGTTGCCTTTTGTAAAGGGCCATAATCAAGCAGAGAAAGAATGTTAATCACTTTTATGGTTACAGTTAATTTCTGTTAAAAACTTTGCTTAGGTTTTGTCTGTGCTCTATTGGAAATATTCTTTACATTCTACCTAGAATTTCTCAATCTGACTGCCAAAAGGCAATTTTTATCTCCCTATTTCCTATAATATTATTTGGAATAATAAATTTATCAAATATATGACTACATTGATAAGCAAGGTAACTGTCTTCCTATATATATAGTTCAAACTACAGACACTTCCCTTTAAGAATCACTGGGCTAAACCAAATAAATATTTTACTGTTTCTAAGATTTTTTTTCAGAGAAGAAAACACTAGGGGTATACAAGCAATTCAGTAGAGAAAGGAGAATCTTTTCAACAAAGGGTGCTCTAATAATTGAATGTCCGTGTGCAAAAAGTGAACTTTGACACATACTTCACACCTTTTACAAAAATGTGTTCAAAATGGACCAGAGACCTAAATGTAAAACATAAAGAAGAAAATTAAGCAGTAAATCTACATGATGTTGGGTTTGAAGATGAGTTTTTTAAGTATATTATCAAAAGCACAATTCATAAAAAACACAAAAAGATAAAGTGGACTTTATCTAAATTAAAAACTTTGAATTTGCAAAAAACATTAAGAAAATGAAAAGACAATCCAGTTGCCAAAACTTGGTAGCAACCAAGATGTCCTTCAGATGGTGAATAGATTACTAAACTGCTCTACACCCAGGCAATGGAATGTTCATTCAGTGCTAAAATGAAATAAGCTACCAAGCCATGAAAAGACATGGAGGAAACTTAGATACTACAGACAAAAAGAAGTCAACCTAAAAAGTCTGTATACTATATTGTTTCAACTGTATGACGTTATGGAAAAGGCAAACTATGGAGACAGTAAAAAGATCAGTGGTTGTCAAGGATAGGGGGACAGGGAAGGGTGAATAGGTAGAGCACAGAGGATTTTTAGGGCAATAAAATGCTCTATATGATACAATAGTTGTGAATACACATCATTATACATTTGCTCAAACCCACAGAATATACAACACCAAAAGTAAACCCTAATTTATATAAACTATGAACTTTGGGTGATCATGAGGTGTCAATGTAGGTTCATCATTTGTAACCAGTGTGCCACTCTGGTAAGGAATATTGATAATGGTAGAGACTATACGTGTGTGGAGATAGGGGTATATGGGAAATGTCTGTACTTGCCATTTAACTTTTCAGTGAACCTAAAACCACTCATAAATAAAAAAATATAGTCTTAAAAGACATTCCACAAACTAGAGAAAATATTTGTAAATTACATACCTGATAAAGGACTGTGTCAAGAATATATAAAGAACTCAATTCAACAGTAAGTAAACAAACAGCTTAATTAAAAAGCACAAACTATCTGAACAGACACTTCACCAAAGAATTTAGACAGATGGCAAATAAAGACATGAAAAGATGCTCAACAGTATTTGTCATTAGGGAAATAAAAATTAAAACCACAAGATACCACTTTGCAGCTATTAGGATGGCTAAAATCCAATATCACTGATTATAGTAAATGTTGGCAAAGATTTAGAGCAACAGAAATTTTCATCAGTGCTGGTGAGATTGCAAAATGGTACAGCCACTTTGGAAGACATGGTTTCTTATATAGTTAAGTGCACAAATGCTTGTAATGGCTTTATTCATAAGAAACCAAGATTTCTTCAGCAGGGGAATGGATAAACAAACTATTCAGCAATAAAAAGGTACAGGCTATTGATTCACAGAACAACATGGATGAATCATAGGTGTGTAAGTGAAAGAAGCCTGACCTAAAGGTTTATATTTTATGATCCACTCATGCAGTGTTCTGGGGGAAAAAAATAAAACCATAGGGACAGAAAACAAATTGTTAGTTGACAAGGGTTATTGCATAGGAAAGTGGTTGACTATAGAGAGGATGCACAGAGGAACTTCTCAAGTGAAGAATCATTCTTTGTGGTACTGGGGTGGTGAATACTGGCTATGCATATGTCAAAACCCATAGATCTGTAAATCACAAGGAGTGAACATTACTGAATGTAAATTGAAAAAAAAAGCATCAAAATAAGGGTCGATTCCAAGGCAGAATCCAGACTATGACAAATGAACCTAACTCTATTATAAATAAATAACATAACTTCACTCAACATGGGGGAGAAGGATCAGGGGAGTGTCCTAAGTAATTTTGGAAAATAGTGTTTTGACTAGAAACTAAGGATAAAGATGAAAGATGCATAAACACTATAGTTGGTACATTTATTTTCTAACTGGATACTGGTTAACAATTTTGAAACTTTTATTTATATATATATACACACACACATATATGTGCGAACAATGACACCTTCACTGTACTAGTCAGTGTGGGCAGTAGACACCATTGAGTGAGTGTGTGTACTATGTGGACATTGCATTCAAAATGAGCAAGTAGAGCAACAAATATGAATCAGATTTTGTGTTAAGCTTGAATATTACTCCATGGAAACTATTTGGATGATTTAAAAGGCCTCATCTATGGGCAACTGGTGATTGGCAGCTTTATCATGACAATATGTCCGCTCACACATCATGTCTTGTGCAGAGTTTTTTGGCAAAATATCAAATCACCCAGGTGACTCAGTCCCCCTACAGCCCATATTTGGTGCCCTGCAACTTCTGGCTTTTCCCAAAACTAAAATCACATTTGAAAGGGAAGAGATTTCAGACCATTGATGAGATTCAGGAAAATATGATGGGGCAACTGATGGTGATTGGGGGAACTGTGTTAGGTCCCAAGGTGCCAATTTTGAAGGGGACTGAGGTGTCATTTTCCTGTGTACAATGTTTCTTGTATCTTGTATCTTCAATAAATGCCTCTGTTTTTCATATTACATGACTGGATACTTTCTGCACTTTAATGTGTAACAAATAAGTGATTGGTGAGTGATAGGAGCCAAGTTTCTCCCTATTGGAGAGCAAAGTTACAGATAAAGTATGGTTAGAATGAACTCTGGTTCTGAGTGAGAGCTGGAAACTCATGTTTAGCTTAGTATATATACAGATGGATAGATAATAGAATCAGTTGTAGATATATGAGTATACAAGGGTTTACACACAAATTGTGTTCATTGAAGGGGCCTACAAGGAATAACACTCCAGTAGCAATGAGCAGTCTCAACACCCAGATCTTAGTTCTAAATACCAAACTCAAAGAAAAGATACTAAGCTTCTTAGAAAAGGGCTGGGCAGGGAAACTGCAACATGAGCTGTAGCATCTTGCACCAGTAGTAAGGAAGTACTCAAAAAATAAAAGAATGGGAGTATGTCAAAGGGATATAGGAACCAGCCTGAACGAATTCCTAATAGCCACAGCTAGAACAATTTGAGCAACAAAATGAATAATGTAGCATTTATTGAGCAAATGTGGACTGGACTTAGTGACTTGCCTCCAATGAATAAAGCATGGAAAAATAGTAACTTTACAGTGGAAGAACATGGCAGTCACTACTTTAACCAAGTGATCGAGGTTAATGTCATGTGCATATCATTTACCTTATGACATGTGGTGGTGAAAAGAGCACTTCACTTCTATGGTGTTCTTTCCTAAAACCAATAATACTAATTTTCTCATGAGAAGCACCATCATACAAACCCAAAGTGAGGAACCCCTTGCAAAATAATTGGCAAGAACTTATAAGGTCATAAAAAACAAGAGAAGACTGAGAAACTGCCATAGGCCAGAGGAGACAAAGGAGACATGATGAATTAATGCAATGTGGTGTCATGGACTGAAACCTGAAATAGTAAAAGAACAGTAATTGTAATACAGGTGAATTCCAAATAAAGTTTGGAGTTTAGTTAATGTTAATATGCCAGTGTTCATTTTCTAGTTCTGACAGATGTGTCATGGTAATGTAGGTCAGAAACATCAGAGAAATCAAACTGAGGTATACGGGAATTTTCTGTACTATCCTGGCAACCTTTCTGTAAACTTAAAATCATTCTTAAATTAAAAATTTATTAAAAATAGGCTCCAGAACAGCATGTAGGATATAATTTCATTTACAAAAAAGTTCATACATAGATCTAGATATATTTATATGCATGGGTAGATGATTCAGTAAAATGTTTATTTAAATACCAACAGTAATGGGGTTTGGAGACATTATTATTTCTTTGCTTTTTTTTTCTCTAGTATTAGATTTTCTTTAATTGGCAACAATAACACTATTAAATGTAACAATAAAAATACTCTTTCCAACTACCTTTCCTAAAATTACTTCTCTGATGATTTTTTCAGTCAGTTTTATATGTATTTATCAAGTGAAGTGCAGAAAAGATGAAAAAAAGACATCAAAAAAATAGAATATGTTTATATGTCATAAAGGATTATTAAGTGACAGAAAAGTTCCATGTTAATCAAGTGAATAAAGCTGATTACAAGAAATATATACAGTACTGTTTCATAATTATCTATATTCTAAATTATCTACAGTGAGCAATTATTACCTCTGTTATAAAAAAATGCTGCATGCATAGTTTCATGATAGAAACATCACAGCTATAATTGGTACTTCAGTTCAAATTTTTGGGTTAAAAGCTTTTTCAAATTTTCTGGATAATATGAACTGCTTGAACTTAGTTCATATTTTAAAATTCAGATGCAGTTAAACAAAATAACATAATTTAATCATTATTGGGCATAATAATCTTTACATTTATTTAGCATATATTTTGAAGGATACAAAAATTTTATAAAACATTGGTTCTGCCTATCCCCCAAAATTAGAGTATGTAAAGAGTTAATTTCACTAAATTTTAAAACCCTTTAGAAAAGTAAATAAGAAATTTAACATTTTTATCTGACTTGTGTACCTGTATTTACCCAGAGATTCAGAAAGCACTGATATTTCCCCAAACAAACTGATCAGAGTCCAGTATTTTAGAAAATTGTTATATCATAATAGAATAGCATCTTCATTTGCTTAGTACCTTCTCTGTGTGCAGCACTTTATATACAAGTTGTAATTTAATCCTCAAAACAATTCTATGTAGTATATACGTGGTATTAACCCAACTTTATAAATGCAGAAACTAAGATTCAAAAAAAAGTTGAGTATTTTGCCCAAAGTTGCTATCTATTGGTATGCAGTAAATCTGAGTTAAGTTCTTTGTAAATTAAGCATTTTAAAAACTCTTAAGTCCTGTAATATTCAGTGTTTTGTGTACTAATAATTCTTCATATATATTCCATTCTAAGTTCATACTTTTTATACAAGCTGATATAAAAATTACTACTAATGGAATATTTAGCAACAATTTGTAGACTTCTGAATGTATTTTGTTATGTTTAGGGAAGTTTTAAAACATGAGTCAAACTAATTCCTTCTGCATACTTTGTCATTTTGATTTTAATAGGTTCAGGTTGCTACTTTATGTGTTAGAGCAATGATTTTCAACCTTTTTCATCTCATGGCACAAACTATTAACTAAAATTCTGCAGCATACCAAAAAATATATTTTTGCTGATCTGAAAAATAAAATAGGTATAATTTGATTCATTAACACCAGGTGGCTATTGTGTTGGCTGTTGTCATTTTTTTTTTTTATTTGACAGTCTAAGGGAAAAGAGGTCAGTGCCCTGACTAAATAGGTATTTCATGTTTTAAAAATTCTTGCAGCACACAGGTTGAAAATTGCTATTTTAGAGTAATTCCATTTAGTAGTCAAACATTTGGTAATTATACTCTTGTACTTCCTGTTGCAGGCAGAAAATGTAACTGTAACAAAGGATATTAGAAGAGTGGAAAATGCTTATCACATGGAAGCAGAGGTATGTACTTAACAGTTGAAAACAGCATGACTTTGTGGGAAAAATTTGCATTTATTTTTATTCTCACGGTATTGATAAAAGGTTGTTTTTCTCAAAATCATTTTTGGCATTATGTATCTATTTTAAAATAAATTTAATAAGATGTACTTAGAAGTTTTTTTGAAATGGAATAAAAATAGCAAAAGGGAAGTAGCAGATAATTGCCACTGAATAAGATTTTAGTAATGTTATCATTACATAGTGAGCAGGAAACACTACAGAAGCCAAATTTCTTCTTAGATAAAAAGCAGATTTATAAAGTTATAACAAGGGTTCAAAACACTAACATTCTTTCACAGTGCAATTTTACTGTGTTGTGGTAAGTTAAGAAATACTAAAAAGAACAAAGTATTTTAGTATACTCAATGACAACATTTAGCTCTTACAACTGCTTATACTTTTTACTCTAAAGATTTTATGATCAGGATTTTATGAAATCAGAGTATTTTAAAACAGACTGCTGTCTGTTTCTGATTCGGAATATCCTAGGGTATGTGTTTGGTCCATGCTGCTACCTTGCCACAGGAAACAAGAATGAAGTTAGAGTGGAATCTTGTATACCTGGTCAAGAATCTTTGTCTTTAGTTCCGGCCAAGATGGAGGCATAGACTGACACACTCAGTCTCCCTCTAAAACTAAGAAGAATTACAACTACTGCAAAACTAAAAATAATAAGAAGTTCCTGAAAATAAAGCTACATGGAAGTCCAATGTATGAAGTCATATAAAAGCGGTGCTCGTCTGGACGGGTAGGAAGTGCGAACCCGTGGCTGAGAGAGATGGAACTGTGCTGGAGGCAGCAGCCGCAGAGGCGAACGGCAGGACCTGGTGAGCAGACTCCTGTGTTTGGGGGGAGGAGAGAAGCTTCTGGGAGCTGGCCCCGGCTGCAGACCAAATCCGTTGGCAAGCGATTCCAACAGGGAGGGCAGACCCTATTGGGAGGCGGCCCTGTTCCTCAGAGGAGAGTAACAGCAGGCATCAATCTTGGACCCCCACCCCCATGCAAAGCACCACAGGGTGGTGAGAAAGGTCTCCAGGTTGTGATGAGCACACGGGGCTCCGCCCAATACAGTGTAGGAGGCGTGACAGCGCCCCGCCCAAGAGGGAAAGATAAACAAAACGGTCAGAATGGCAGAATTAATGATTGAAATACCAATCACACAGCTAACAAAAAACAAATAAAGGCCTTGACCAATGAACAAATAGCGAATCTTTCTGAGGCTCAGTTCAGAGCTATATTCATAAGGCAGCTTACAGACCTAACAGCGGGACTGAATCAAGACAGGGAAGGAATGAAGGCTAGCCCTGCTGAAATAAACAAAAATACATACAAGACAAGTGGTGAGGAAGGGAAAGCCATGGATCAAATTAACAAATCGGAACATAGGGAGGGATCAAACAGTCAACCAGTGCAGAAAGAGGAAACAAAGAGTGAGGAATATGATGAGAGGCTCAGAAACCTCTGGGATAGCTATAAGCGATCGAACATTCAAATTATCGGATTGCCATAGGGTGAAGAAGAAGAACTAGAAATTGAAAAATTATGTGAAAAAATAATGAAGCAGAACTTCCCTAACTTGGGGAAGGAAATAGACGTATAGGTCCAGGAAGCACAGAGAGTTCCAGATAGACGGGACCCAAGGAGGACCACACCAAGAAACATTATCATCAAAATGTCAAAAATTAAGGATAAAAAGAGAATCTTAAAAGCAGTAAGAGAGAAGAGAAGGATTGTGTACAAAGGGGTCCCAATTAGACTATCATCAGATTTCTCAAAGGAGACTTTACAGGCAAGAAGGGACTGGCAAGAAATATTCAAAGTAATGAAAATCAAAAACCTACAACCACGAATACTCTATCCAGCGAAGCTGTCATTCAGAATAGAAGGGCAGAGAAAGTGTTTCCAGGACAAAGTAAAACTGAAGGAGTTTGTTAGATCCAAACCACTGTTATACAAGATGTTAAAGGGACTGGTTTAGAAAAAGGAGGATCAAAACTATGAACATTAAAATGAAAATTGTATCACAACAACCAACAGCAGAAGCTAGGGAATCAAAATAATGGCAAACTAAGTAGGCAATGAAAGGGGGAAAAGAATTATAGGTATGGGGAACATATTGGGGGGATGTCAGCAGGGAGGGGGAAGGGGGAAAAGGGAGGGAGATGATGCAGGAATTAAGAAGCACAGTAGCGGGGAGTGGAGTAGACAGGAATATGTTGAGAAGAACTATATGCACAACCAATGGGCATGGACTAAGGGGTGGGGACAACTGGAGGGATGGGGGGAGGAGGGCAGAAAGAAATTGGGACAACTGTAACAGCATAATCAATAATAAAGAAAATTTTTTAAAAAAGAATCTTTGTCTTTAGAGGTAGAAAATACCTCAGAAATCACCTAGTCATACCTTGAGGCAGGCAATATATTATTTTTCTAATTTTAAAGGGTGTGACCTTAGGCTCAGACTTCTCAAGTATCATGCTACAATAATTAGAATGAAGTGGGTATTAGAATCTTGGCCCCTTACCTCTGAGACAGTAATTTCCACAATACACTGTTGTCCCAATAATTAACCTAGTAGTTGTGTGATTTCTTCACTGAAAATTTAACTCTCTCAAGGAATTTAAAAATTACTCATGGTGAGTTTAGGGATCCATTTGACAAAAGTTATTTTGTACTAAGTAGGAACCTAAAAGTACCTTTCAAAACAGGATGACGAGCAGTCCATATTACAGAGGTCAAAAGCTGTGATTTGTTCTAGCACTGCTCCAGTAGTTACTACCAGTTAGTTGTAGTGAACATAGATAGGCTCAGGATATCTTAGTTCATGGGATTTATTGTGAAGATACACCAAGAAGTAAGGATGGGGGTGTTGGGGGAGGGTGGAAGGAACAGTCCCAGCCAGGCTTCATGGAACAGTAAAATGTTTTTCAGATTGAGTTGTAGGGACTGACCCTTCAGGTACAGAAGTACATTGGTGCTACTTTTATTATAAGACATGACTAAATGAGGACTTAGCTAAACTCTGCTCGTCTTCTTTCTGCTGTACTGACTTTTTTAAAGTCCTGTATGCAAATTTCTTAAGAGAGGATCAGATTATATTTTGTATAGGACTCCTGGTAGACAGAACTCATATCACACAACCTAATACATGTTGTGCTTCAGTCAGCTTCAGCAGTCTGCAAGACCAGGATGATGTGCTCAAGAACAATGTGAGGCTTTATGGCTGTGGATGTAGTGAATTCCTAAACCTAATGTTTTATATATACCAATATTCTCATGGGTAGTTAAGTATCTAAAATAAGATTAGATAGTAGAACATTACTTTTCATGTAACATCTGAAATTTTGATCCTGAAAGGCACTTTGAAGATTGCTTATCTAACCTTCTACCTAACCTGCTGCTTCTTTAAGGGTGGATGAATGGTGGTTATGTGTGGGAGGGGATTTGAATTAAAACCTTTGCTTTGTAGTTTTTATATCTCTGCTCTTTTGTTGTTGTTATTGTTGTTTTCTTTTCATAATCTCAGTGTTAGAAATTTTTTTTAAAGCCTGGGATATAATAGACATTCAGCAAATGTCTTCATTAGAAAAAGTAGTATAACCATTCAGGCAGTTTTCACTCTCCATTTCATTGCATGTTCGCCATGTGTCATGTGTTTTCTGTCTGTTATCTAATCTTTTTTTAACTCTTCATTTTTGTGGAATATTTTATACATAGATAGGCATGAATATAAAGGCCCATTCAATTTAAGACATCGAATCAATACAAAATTTTCTAATATTAAACCAAAATGGACTCACTAGTACTCTTATTGTGTACCTCTCAAGAACTAAACAAGGCTAACACTTTTTCCTGAAGCACACACTTGAAATTCTGTGTCTTATTGATGCTACTGTTTTCTTTTCCAGGGGCAAGAGTCCCCAGTTACTTTGGCCATTTCTTGTATGAGAAACTCTTTCTTTAGTTAACCAATTTTCTCCTAAACTGTAATGTCCCAATTGTGATTTAGCCAGTCCATAATAGAGAAGGATGATTATCTTCCTTCTTCTGAAGTGTTTATTTCTAATAACACACAAAAGACTGAACTAACTTTTGGGCACTTGCATCACATTATTCCTGTCTGCTGAGGTTACAGTCTTAATAATGTCAGCTAAAAAAGTGTCTTTCTCACATGCTGCTTTTAAATCATATTTCTCCTATCTTATACTTTGTTATTGCTATTTCAAAATGAAATATAGGATTTTACATTTACCTCTGGAAAACTTTATCCACTAGACTTAATCTATATTTCTAGCCTGTTAGGATCTTTTCTGATTCTGATTTTATCAAGCAATGTTTACATCTAGTCTAACCGGTTTTATATCACCTGCTAATTTGATCATCAGTGTACCAGCTATGTAATTAATTAAAATATTGAGTAGCATTTATCAACTATGACCTGAAGCAACAATGTTGCCACGAAGACTCTGTCAGTATACCCTAACACTTGTCTAAATATAAATCCCCTGTGGCTACAGTACTTCTCTGGTAACTTACCAACTAGGAAATAAAGTTTAGTATATTATGACTTGTTGATGATCCCAAATTTACATGGTCAATATAATGGCCTTTGTTTTTTTTTTAGTATATTTTATTGATATACTGTTACAGTTGTCCCAATTTCTTTTCCCTTTGCTCCCCTCCACCGAGTACCCCCTCTTCCCTCCAGCAATCCCACCACCCCTTAGTTCATGTCCATGGGTCATGCATATACGTTCTTTGGCTTCACCCTTTCCTATATTATTCTTAACTTCCGTTTTGTACCAACCAATTATGCTTCTTAATCCCTGTACCATTTCTCCACTTCTCCCCCTCCCCCTTCCCAGATGATACCCTCCAAATCATCCCCTTACCTATGATTCTGTTTCTATTTGGCTGTTTGCTTAGTTTATATTTGTTTTTATTTTTTAGTTGTGATAGTTGAGGTTTTTTTTTTTTTGTCATTTTAATGTTGTTTTGATCTCCTTTTCCTAAAATAAATCCCTTTAACATTTCATATAATAAGGGCTTAGTAATGATGAACTCCTTTAGCTTTACGTTTTCTGGAAAGCACTTTATCTGCCCTTCCATTCTAAATGCTAGCTTTGCTGGATAGAGTAATCTTGGTTGTAAGGTCCTTGCCTTTCATCACTTTGAATACTTCTTGACAGTCCCTTTTTGCCTGCAATGTTTCTTTTGAGAAATCAGCTGATAATCTTATAGGAACCCCTTTTTAGGTAACTCTTTTCTTTTCTCTTGCTGCTTTTAAGATTCTCCCTTTATCTTTAACCTTTGGCATTTTAATTATGTTGTGTCTTGGTGTGGTCCTCTTTGGGACTCTCTGTGCTTCCTGGACTTGTATGTCTGTTTCCTTTGCCAAATTAGGGAAGTTTTCCTGCATTACTTTTTCACATACATTTTCAATTTCTTGCTCTTCCTCTTCTTCTGGCACCCCCATGATTGGGATGTTGACATGTTTAAAGTTGTCACAGAGGTTCCTAAGGCTCTCTTCATTTATTTCAATTCTTGTTTCCTCATTCTGTACTGGTTGACTATTTTTTCCTTATGTTCCAAATCATTGATTTGAACCCCCCTTTTCTTCCCTTCACTATTGGTTTTGTGCAGATTTTCCTTTGTTTCACTTACTTTAGCCTTCACTTCTGCATTTGCCATACTCAAGCATATCTGTCAAGTCTGTGAGCATCTTTAGCACCGTGTTTTGAACTTTGCATCTGTTAAGTTGGCTATGCCCTCATCTGTTAGGTTGGCTATCTCCTCATTGCTTAGTTCTCTGACTGGAACCTTGATCCATTCCCTCTTTTGGGCCATACTTCTCTGTCTTCTCAACTTGACAGGCTCCTGTCTTTGCCTCTGTGTTTTAGGTAGAGCTGTCATACCTGTTACGTTGTAAGGGGCAGAGCCTTAGGTATCTGTCAGTACAGGACAACCCGTTTCACCACAGTGTGGTGCTGTATGTTGGGGAGGTGGCTGAGAGGGAACAATGCCACCTGCTCGGTACTCGCCTCTTTTCTAGGCACCTCTCCCACTTCCTGTATGGGACTGGCACTTCTCTAGCTGTTGCTCTGGCCATGGTTCCCAGAGTGGGTGGGTATACAGATGTTCTAGGAATGTGGGGGCCCTCTAAACAAATGGACTCTACTGAGAAACTGGCAGTTTCTTCTTCCACACCAACCCTCACTGGTTTTCACAGTCAGAAGTAATGAGGCTGTATTTTCCCTGACACTGGGACCGTGAGCTGCATGGTCTGGTCTAGTACTGGGAGCGTTCCCTAGGTGTCCCTCCCAACTTTTTTTTAATGTGTACTGCACTTTCCACTGGCTTGCTGCTGCCCCTGCTGCTGCCGCCACCACACTGAGTCCTCTCCACCCCAGCTCCATCCCTTCTACCTGTCTGGATGAGTATTTCTTTGTTATCTTTGTGGACTTCCATGCAGCTCAATCTTCTGGAACTTTTGGTTGTCTCCAGTTTTGACGTAATTGTATCCCTTCTCAGTTGTGGAGTGTGTCTACCTACCTACACCTCCCATCTTGGCCAGAAGTCCTATAATGGCCTTTGGATAGAAATAATTTGGCAGTGGTTCAGAAGGTAGAGATTGAAAGCAAAGTTAGAAATCAGGTGGGTTTTCTACTTAATGTCTCAGCAAGAAACTTAGTAATCAGAGTCTGAGTATATGATTCCAAGAACCTTACAAGATTTTAGTCTTAAATTCTTGTGTCCTTATTTTGTTATTCCCTGAAGGCCTACTTGGAGGACTGTTAAAATAAGAAAGCCCTGTATACTTTTCTTCAAAGACAGTTAGGAACAAGGAATGTAGGGAAACTTAAGAGAAAATAAAAATATAGGTATGGCTGGGTGGAGGTGGGTAGAGAGGGAAAAATGGGGACATTTGTAATAGTGTAAACTGTAAAGTTAAAAAAAAAAAAAAAAAAGTTGTGGCAGTACCAAAGAGAAAAGAAAACACTCAAAGTGCTTGAGGCCAATGGCAAGGGAGAGAAATGAACCAAAAGGCCCTGTTTTCTTTCCTTCTCATATAAATCTTTTCTTTTCTTTCCTTATTTCTCTTAAACTAAATTTTAAAATATTCTGTTCTAGAATATTGCCTGGGATTAAAAGGTGTCTAGCACATAAAAACTGTAGTTTGTTGAGTTATCCACTTGACCTTTTTAGGAATTAAAACTACACATATTTTTAGAGAGGATTTTGGCCTATTACTTTATGATAATTTATATTAACAATAATTCTGAAGTCTCATTTGTAGAACTTTTAATAGCTGAGATTTAACTTATCCAGGAGATGAATTCATTAAAAGCTCTAAAAATTTTGAAATTCAGTTGCTTATTTAGTACTGAAATGCTAAACTAATGGGGATTCTTCTTGACCAGATGTGAAGCATTAATATGATAATATCAACCTATTTTGTAAATTCATACAGCTAGTAGAGGTAGTGTGTAAATATATGTGTGTATGTATATGTGTATATACATTTGTAATCACAGTATTTACCTTAATGAAACATAAATGTGGCCTCTGAATATGATACATTAATTTATCCTCAAAATATTTTGAATTTGTTAGATATGGTAAAATATTTTTTCCTTCATCTCTCTCTTTAAAAGTTGTGATGCAACATATCTGTTCTTCAGTTAATTGACTACCTCATTAACTGATTTCTCTCCAGCTATGTATTGATTACAACCACAATGTTGAATTGATAAGGAGATGTTCAAGGCATTGGTAGGCTTAAAATAGAAGTTCTTCAACTATTAGGAAAAGCAGAATACAGGGTGTTTTTTCCTCCCTAATTAATCTTCTTGTTAATCATTGAACACAGATACTCCTAAACTATTTCCCCTATGGTTTGGGACAAGAAGGAAGAGCTGACTTATTAAGTAATGGTAATGATAAGAGGGATGCAGGACATAGGAAATCTTGTTTGAGCAGCTAATGCACTGACATCAATAGACAGCTTTTCCTGTAATTTATAGAAATAGAGCAAGCAAGTACCACATATTAAATCTGATTCTATGGGAGTAGATTTGCTTCAGATGACTTGGAGGTGGGAGGAAATGAATAAATAGTATCTTTTTTGTAGTCTGCTTAGTAGGCTACTGTGCTTCCTTTTATATATACTCTTCTTTAGCAAAGAAGACCACCAAAAATGCATTAAAAAGACTCAGTATGTTACACAGTAGATATATTTATATAAATTTTCTTGGAAGTATACCTAGAAGTAGATATCAGTTGTTTAAAGAGGACTTTTTTTTTCTGTTTTTAGATGAGTTCCCTCTTCCTTTTTTTAATACCATGTGCAGCCTATTGATATCTTCATTTTTAGAAGATATTTGTAAAAGAAAGAGAGAGGGGAATCACCATCTATCTTCTCTCTGATACTCATAGTTTATGCACTGTTTGATGGCAGGTGAACTAACTGTAAGATCACTTCATGCAATTACATGAGATTCAAAGATGGTTTTAAAGCTGTGTAGGGCACATTGTTTTTTATTCTTGATTTTTAAAAATTAATACTTCTGACTCTTGTTAAGTTGACCTACCATTTCATTTATCTCTTTAACCTCTTTCCTAAGACTTTGACAGCACTGAGGATCTATAGTCTGTCAAAATGTTCAGGAAAAATAAATACTGTTTTGTAAAGTTGGCTATTGAAGGTTCTAATAATTAATCCACAATTGATTTTGCAACCTCAAATATAAAGGTAGACTTTAAAGCTGCAGCCGTTGAGGACCTAGATGAAACACTTGACTTTTACTGCTACTGCTGATTTGCTAGGTAATGGCTGGAAGAGCCCCATCTTAAAGAATCAATTTTAAGAAATTTAAAATTATAAACTAAAATAAGAATATATTCATGTTATATCAGACTATACCTGAAATATGTAGTTAACAATATATAGTGAAAATAAACACCTGAATTAGGGAACAATTTAAGCTGCTATACCAAATAAATCCCCCCAACAGTGGCTTAAACAAGATATGAGTTTATCTCTCTGTTAACAGCCAGAGGCAGTCATTCCAGTGATAGTGAGTCACCTGTGCATCTTTAACCACAGCTTCCATGTCTGTGTCCAAGGTGGCTACTCCAGTTCCCCCATTATACCGTGTTTGTATCCCAACCAGTAGGAAAGAAGAAAATAAATGGAATCATAAGCCCATTCCTTTTAAGGGCTTGACCCATCACTGCTAACTTTTCTTTAGCTAGAACTCAGCCACAATTAGCTACAAAAGAGATTTAGATATAGTCAGGTACCAATGCCCAGCTACAACTTTTAAGTTCTATCATTAAAGAAAAAAAAGGGGAATGGATGTTGGTACCTGCATTAGTGTACATGGGCTGCCATAACAGAATACCAGAGATTGGTGCCTTAAACAACAGAAACGTGTATTCTCTTAGTTCTAGGGGCTGGAAGTCTGCGAACAGGGTATCAGCATGGTTGGTTTCTCATGAGAGCCCTCCTCTCCTGGCTTACAGATGGATACCTCCTCACTGTGTCCTTACATGGTTGATGCAGGCAAGCTCTTTGGTATCTTTTCTTTCATAGACACTGATCCTTTTGCATCAGAGCCCAACCCTTATGACTACATTTAACCATAACTGCCTCCAGGAAGGCCCAGTCTCCAAACAATTACCTTGGTAGTTGGGGCTTCAACATAGGAATTTGGGGGCAATACAAAAATTCAGTCCATAACAGTATACCGATTAGGATTCTCTGTCAAACCAAGCCGTTCAGGAATTGGACCTGGTATCTTGGTTTCATTAGCACCAGGTCATACTGAATCATAGAGCTCTTAGTCATATAGATCCATAATAAATAATTAGACTTAATATAACTCTAGATCAACATATATTCTAGGTTGGAAAATGTTGGAAGTCCTATATTGCATATATGTGTCAGTGGTAGCAAAAAAGGACAAAATATATCCATGTCAAATTTTATATTTTATTGAGGAAATTTATGGCATCTTTAACCCAAATTCAAGTCAAAGTGTTTTTACTTTATTATTTTCAGAAATGGCCATCATTCAGCCCAATTTTTTTCTTATGAACTTTCAGCTCTACCATTATTTCAATCTAGGATAAAAAAAACTGAATGTGAACAATTTAGTAAAGCTTATTAGTGTAATTTTATTGTTTTTGTTTTAAAGTATCTATTACATGAAAAGAATAATTTTTAAATATTAAATTGACTTCAAGGGCACATGTATAAGTAAGGAATTGCTTTGTTGACTCTTAGAGCCTGTTGTGCTCAGTCAGTTCAATCTGCATGTAGAGAAATTCTTTGCACTCTCAAATTTAGTTACCTTTAAGATTCCACAGAAGCACTGTAAAGCTTGTCATGTTTCATTATGTGTGAGGTTGCAAGTCCAGAATCAAATTACATGGATCCAAGAGAGGAGGCTTCCATCTCTACTTCCTCTTTAAAAAACACTTCTTCAGGAATTAGTTATAGATTAAATACAGCAGCAAAAGATATTTTTTTCATATTTAAAATATGCAAATGCAGTTAAGTATGATATTGTCTATATATTTTGTTAGAGACAGCCTGTAGGGATTTTGGAGCTTTGAGTTGTAACTAGGGAAGAAATGCAAATTGGGGAGCTATTCTGAGGTTAGAAACTGACAACCTGGGTGGGGCTGGTGAGGCTGATTTTGACTTCATAGAAAAGTTTAGCATGTCCAATGTTCATTTGTTTGTTTTTTAAATACTATAAGACGTTTTTTCAAAAGATAGACAAGAGTGTTTCTTCTAGCTACAATAGAATAACATGCACCAAATTTACCTTCCTAACTGCAACAGCTAAAAAATGGACAGAATATATGAAACAATGGTTTTCAAGAGTGGACACAAGGCAATAAAGCTCAGTGATCCCTAAAAAAAAAGAAAGCAAAAAGAGTCCTAAAATTTTCCTAGCTCACTGTCTTAAGAGAGGATCCAGGCCACTGCACAGGGGAAGGGAATCCTGACGGAACGTGGCTAACTTCTTGTTTTAAGAAAATGGAAATAAAAGCCCACACAAGATTCTAGAGTCTATAGGATGGTATACTGAAATATAAAGAGCTACACAGAGAAGGATCTATAGAGATCTACAGGATTCCCTCAAGGACTTAGCAAAATACTTGTCAGCACATGAGTGTGAGGAAATGACCATAAACTAGAAAAAAAACTACCCCCAAAATTAGAGAAAATAGAATTTAGGGCTCATACAGTGCTGGGGTGGGGCACCAGCCAGACTAGAAAATCTCATGATTCATGTAACATGAAGAAGAGTATATAGAAGGGTCTTGCCTCATTAGGGAGATATAATTAGTCCTACACTGAACAGTACTCTAATCCTACCTAATATATCTTAAACACAAGTTTGAAGAGATCATTTTCCAAGTAATTTAACTGACTTCTAAAACAAACACTTACAGAAATACAAAAATATACAATACCTTAAATTCACAAGGATTTCCTAGCATGCAAAATAGCAGGTATTAAAGCTCATAATGAGGAGAAAAGTCCATTCAAACCAGCCAGGAACTAATACAGATGTTATGATTAACAAACAAGATTGTTAAATTATAACTGTATTTCGTATGTTCAGAAATTAAGCAGAGACATGGAAGATATTTAAAAACCCCACGTTGGATTCCTGGAGATAAAAATTACAATGTGTGAGATGAAAAATATAGTGAATAGTATTAATATGAAATTATACATTACACAAAATGAAAAGACAACCCATTGAATGGGAGAACATATTTACTGATACCTCTGATAAAGGGTTAATATCCAAAATATATAAGGAACTTATAAAACTCAACACCAAAACCCAAACAATCCAATTAAAAAATGGGCAAAGGACTTGAACAGACACTTCTCCAAAGAGGACATATAGACGGCCAATAGACATATGAAAAGATGCTCAATATCACTAGTCATCAGAGAAATGCACAGAGAAAACCACAATGAAATATCTCCTTACATCTGTCAGATTGGTATTATTAATAAACGAACAAACAACAGGTGCTGGCAAGGATGTGGAGAAAAGGGAACCCTTTGCATTGTTTGTGGGAATGAAGATTGGTGCAGCGACTGTGGAAGGAAGTATGGAGTTTCCTTAAAAAGTTAAAAATGGAACTGCTTTATGACCCAACATTTCCACTTCTGGGAATATATCCAAAGAAACTCGAAACATTGATTTGAAAGAATGTATACACCAATATGTTTATTACAGCATTATTTATAATAACCAAGATTTGGAAGCAGCTCAAGTGCCCATCAGTAGATTAGTGGATAAAAAAGCTGTGGTACATTTATGCAGTAGAATTCCACTTGGCTGTGTACAAAAAAAAAAAAAAAAAAGAAGAAGGAGGAGGAGGAGGAGGAAATCTTACCTTTTGGGACAGCATGGATGGACCTGGAGGATATTATGCTAGGTGAAATACGCCAGTCAGAGAAACACAGATTCCATATGACTTCACTTATACGTGGAATCTAATGAACAAAATAAACTAACAAACAAAATAGAAAGAGAATCATAGGTACAGAGAACAAACTGACAGCTGTTGGGCAGGGGGACTGGGTGAAAAAAGTGAAGGGATTAAACAAAAACAAACAAATAAACTCATAGACAACAGTATGGTAATCACCAGAGGGAAAAGAGGATGGAGGAGTTAGGGTAAAGGGGTGATAAATGATGATGGAAGGAGACTTGACTAGAGAAGGTACACACACACTACAATATATACTGATGATGTATTATAGAATTGTACACCTGAAACCTATATAATTTTAATTACTAATGTCCCCCCAATAAATACTATAAAAATAAATATAAAGACATTACTAATATGTTGAGAAAAGAGAGGAAAGGAAATCAAAACACTCAGCTGAAACTGCAAAAGGCAGTAAGAGTTGAAGACAAAACTAGTAAAAAAGAACAAAGGCAAAGAAAACAGTAAAGAATATGATGGATCATAATCCAAATATCAGTACAGTAGTCCCTCTCTATATCATGGTTCATTTATCGCAGCCTCACTGTATCATGGGATTTTTTAAAATATTATATTTAATTATTTATCGTGGATTTTTCACTATATTGTGGGATTTTGCGGTACTGTATATGTGTGTTGTTAAAGTTACATAGGTTTAAGAGCGTAGAATATGTTTAAGAACATAAGTAGTGTTTATCGTCGGCAGCCGTCCGTCTCGAGAGACGATGGTGTAGCTTCTTAAGAGTCTATCTGCACCGCCGAGAATGGCTGTGCAGTCCGACTCGGGAGTGACACGGTATCTGTCTCCTCCCGTGTTGAATCGACATCTTGCGATGACGCTGGAGTGTCCTCTCCAGTGGAGCTGAAGCTACAGAGCCTGGGCAGGTGATATGGAGGGTCTGCTGTTGCCCATGCAGCAGACCCCCCCTCTCTTCGCAGCTGAAGGGTCCAAGGGAAAGACGGAGTCAATACAGCTTGGCTTCAGGTGTGCCGCAGGAGTTGCCGGTGTTGACTACAATGTCAAACCGCCTTAGGGACTCCGGCTCCGGATTTTCTGTCAGGGTTTACTCCCTTAGCCTTTCCCCTGAAGAGGTATGCCGCAAGGCAGCGGAGGTTTTTTGGAATCAGAGTTTTCCTTCTCTGATGTGCCCTGACTGGAAGATTGAACAAGCGACACTTAGCTCGCCGGCCGACGCTCAATCCACTGAGCCAAACCAGCCAGGGACAAAGTAGTGTTTATAAAAGTGTGGAAAAGGTTAATAAGCGAGTGGGAAAGGTTAATAAGGGACTGGGAATGGTTTATAAGTGTGTGGGTTTATAAAGCCTTAAAATATATATAAATACTAAAATAAATGTAAGGTTCCTACTTCACGGATTTTCACCTATCATGGGGCAGTCTAGAACATAATACCCATGATAAGTGAGGAATACTGTATATCTGAATATCAGTGATCTAAATGCACCAATTAAAAGACAGAGATTGTCAGAGTGAATCAAAAAATAATACCCAACTACATGTTGTCTGTAAATAAACCCACATGTAAATCTAATATCAAAGCTTCAAAATATGAAAGGTAAAAATGATAGAACTGAAAAGAAATGTCTACAGTTTTTGTTGGAGCTTTCAGTAATCCTTTCTTAATGATTAAACAACAAATGAATATGACAAACCAATTTGACCTCCTTGACACTCAATTCCAACAACAGCAGGCTACACACTCCTTTCAAGTACACATGGAACATTTGCCAAGGTAGACTATATTCTGAGTCATAAAACAAGTCTTGATAAATTTAAAAGTATCTGAATCATACAAAGTAAGTTCTCTGACCACAGTACAATTACATTTGAAACCTAACAACAGAAGAGCTCAGGAAAATCCCCTAAATATTTGTAATTTAAAGACATACTTCTCAATAACCCATGAAAAATTAGAAAATATATGCAAGGGAGAAATGTCAGTTGTACACAAACTTTTCCAGAAAATTAAAAGGAGGGAATATTTCCCAATGCATAATTGGGGCCAGATGAGAACAAAACCAGGGGGTTAAAAAAAAAAAAAATTACAAGCAAAAAAATAACAACTACAGATAATATCCATTTAAACCTATATGCAAAATTTGTAAGCAAAATTTTAGCAAATAAAATCAAGTGATATATAAAAAAGAATAACCAAGTGTGGATCATTCCAAGAATGAAAGATTGGTTTAACATTCAAAAATTGGCCAATCTTAACTTACCACATTAATAAAATAAAAAAAGAAACACCATATGATCATCTCAAGAGATGCAGAAAGAGCATTTAATAATCCATCATCTATTACTAATAAAAATTCTCAGCAAATTAGGAATAGTAGGGAACTCCTCAAACTGATAAAGGGAATCTGTGAAAAATCTACTAATATATTTAATGGTGAAACAAACACTGAATGCTTTGTGCCTGAAATCAGGAACAAGACAAACATATCTACTCTCATGACTTCTGTTCAACATTGTACTTGAAGTTTTCCAGCTAATACAATCAGGCAAGAATAAGACTGGAAAGTAAGAAGTAAAATTGCCTATTCATGGACAACATGACCATCTGTGCAGAAAATCTGATGGAACCTACCAAAAAAACACCTCAGAATTGATAAGAAGCAAAAATATAACATACCTAGAAATAAATCTGATGTTTTTAAATGTGAGCCCTGGCTGCATGGCTCAGTTGGTTGGATTATTGTCCCATACACCAAAATGTTGCAGGTTTGACTCCCAATCAGGGCACATACTGTGGTTGTGGATTTGGTTCCCCATTGGGCTATGTATGAGAGACAACCAATTGATATATTTCTCTTAACTCTATGTCTGTCTGTCTGTCTGTCTTTTTCTCCCGTCTCCCCCCATCTTCCTCTCTAAAAAACAGTATATATCGTTGGGTGAGGATTTTTTAAAAAATGTGAAAGAGCTGTACACTGGAAACTACAAATCATTGCTAAGAGAAATTTAAAAAGACCTAAATAAATAGAGAAACATACCTTGTTCGTGATTGGGAAGTCTCAATATCATTAAGATATGAGTTCTTCATTAATTGATACACCATATATAGATTAATTGAAATCCCAATTAAAATCCCAGTCATCTTTTTTAAAAAATAGAAATTGACAGAGTGATTATAAAATACACTATTTACTTAGTATTGAAGCCACATAGAACATTAATCTTCATTGGATAACATTTATGATTAAAGGCCACTATTCTGCATTGTGTAAGATGACTCGACAAGTCACCTTACTATCTTTCAAGATCTTTGCTACTCCAGCCTTCTCTCCAGGACCTGTACTTTTTTGTTTTATATAAAGAGTTTTTGTGACGTTTCCTCAGAAAAAATGTTTAGTTTACTTCCATAAAATTTTTTTAAGACTAGTTAAAGTACTGCATAAGGACTGTTCCTACATTTTTAAAGACAGAGGACATAATGAAATAGATGGCCTCCCACATATATATCTGAAAATAGTAACTATGGAAGAAGAAACATCTCTTTGATAGCAGTAAAGTATGGTGTAAATACTGCTTATCGGGAAGCTAATAGCATAGATTTGACTACAGTGTCATGAAAAATGTATCAGAATTAGAATTCAGCCAAATACTAAAGTTGAAAGGAAAACCTCCAATTCTCTTTTATAAAAAGTCCCTGGGTGGTTTAAAATGTATTTTAAAATATTCAAGTTAATATTAGATAAAGAATGAAATTTATAAGGAAAAGTTAATAAGAAAACAATTTAGTTATAAGTATGAGATAGGCTTTTCATATCTGTTACATACTATAAAATGACCTCATTGCAATATGGCTTTTACTTTAATTCACACTTAGAGAAAATTTTGAAATAATGTATAGGCATGAAAATAATTTCAAGTGTCATTTCATTTACAGGTTTGCATTACATTTACTGAATTTGGAAAAATGCAAAATATTTGTAACTTTCTCGTTGAAAAGCTAGATAGCTCTGTTGTCATCAGCCAACCCCAGTTTTATCATACTTCAGGTTCTGTTGAGAATCTTCGGTAAGTTAAACACATCTTTAAATTATCAATTAATTAAACAAAATTATTCAGTGCTACAGTTCATTGAATGCCTGCCATATTAATAATCTCTGCATTTAATTCCTAAGACGGCAAGCCTGTCTTGTTGCTGTTGAGAATGCGTGGCGCAAAGCTCAAGAAGTGTGTAATCTTGTCGGCCAAACTCTAGGAAAACCTTTATTAATCAAAGAAGAAGAAGTGAAAGAATGGGAAGACCAAACAAATGATCACCACTCATCCAGGCTCTCAAGTTCATTAACTGTACAACAAAAAATCAAAAGTGCAACAATACATGCTACTTCAAAAGTATTTATAACTTTTGAAGTAAAGGGGAAAGAGAAGAAAAAAAAACATCTCTAAAATTCCAACCAAAATGTATTATGTTTGTATCTTTTTGTCTATTTTTATATGTTTATGTTTGTTTTTTCCTGGATATATATATAGTATAGTATATAAAGTGTTTTTTCCAAAATTTGTGAATCCTTGAATATAGTTCTGAACAGTACTTATGTTTACTTTCTATTTTTAAAACTTCACTCTGGGGAATACTCTTTGGAAATAAATATGTTATGTGCACACTTGTATAATGAATTTATGTTAATGCATGTGTAACTTTTATATTTCTACTCTAGGAAGAAATATTGAACACAGTTATTAGTATGATTGTTAACATTAATAGAAAGAATGAAGAGCAAAACATAACTTGATAAAAAGGTAAGGAAGTATATTATGAAAATATTTTGATGCCAGAAGTAAAAGATAGTATATATAGATCAGACCCTCTTCATCAGGGCTTCTTTAATTATAATAGCACTCTCCAATACAAATATAATGCAAGTCATATATATAATTTAAAATTTCCTACTAGACACATCTTAAGAAGTAACAAATAAAAGTTTAATTTTAATATTTTATTTCACAGAGAATATCCAAAACATTATCATTTCAGCATTTAATCAATATTTTAAAAATAATTAACAGGTATTTTATATTCATTTTTATACTAAGTCTTCAAAATCCAGTGTATATCCTAAACAATAGCACATTTCAATTCAGATGCTAAATTTTCATCAGAAATACTTGATCTGTATTTGTTTCCTAAAATTTAATTGAAACAATAGATTCACACACCAAGTTGTTCCAGATATGCTTAAAAGATCTAATAATTGTATAACCATCCATTTTTAAATGTACTAGCCACATTTCAGTTACTGGAAAGCCATAGTGGCTAATGGCCACCATGTTGAACAGTGCAGGGTTAATACACTGAGATAATTTCCTTCAGGCTATTTGAGATGTAATCATGTACATGTCATTGCTATTATATTACACATCATCTACATAGGCTTTCCATTCCCTACCATACAGCTTAGGTCCTAGGGTTTTTCCTCTGAGATATATGCCAATATTTCTTTCCTACAACACATTCCAGTAGTTTCCATCCCTACCTTTCTCAAGCAGCACTGGGACAGTTTTATCCATCTCTTCTGTAGTGTCCTTGGCAGTAAGAAGTGTGGAAGCTAAGATGAAAGTTTTAGAATATGACACCACTACATTCAAATCCTGACTTCATTCCCAGAGTGTAAGCTCCTTTAGAATGGAGATCTTTTCTTTCTTGTTTACAGCTGCATTCTCACACCCGGCATACTGTCAGGGCCAACAGAGTAAGCTCTCAAATATTTGCTGAGAAAATTTACCAGTTGTGTAAACTTCGCAAGGCACTTGAATCTCTTTCAAGCTTCTCTTTCCTCACCAATGAAATGAAACTAGTAATACTACTATAAGATTAAAGTTGTTAAATATGAAACCACGAAAATAATGCCTAGTACATAGTCACTCAGTAAATGATAGCTGTTACATCAACTGCATTCTCTGTCTGTTCAATTACAAGTTGGCTTTTCTAAGCGTAATGCTAAGATGAGTTTTTAGTCATATTAAAAATAGCATTACCAGAAAACCAGTATATGTTGAATTTTGATTTTTAAAAAATTAAGTGATATCTTAGCTTTTATTTATCCAATTGGGTAGAAAGTGCAATTGGGGCTGCACATCAATAAAAAAATTGTTTACACTCAGTAAAAACTTAATCATGTGGATGGATTTTTCTTAGCCATGGCTTCCTTATATTTTTGATTCTGTCACATTTGGTAAAGAAGCTATTCAATGTAGCTTGAACATAAACAAATATTATTTTAAATTACCAAACACTTTTTATAATTTACAGGAATTTTTTAAAGTGTTGCTTCAAAAAATGTTCTGTAAATTGGACAGTTGTAAAATTCTATAGAGCAGCTAAGAAAAGAAACTCTTCAAAGATTGGACTGGTTTATGTATTATATCCTGTGTACTAAGGGTGTATAAAGTTTTGTGGACAGTTGAGATGGCAATTTAATTTCTGGCATATGGCCTTCACTGGAGTCTCACAATGAATTATTTAGGGTACCTGTGCCACAAAACCTACTAGAATAAACCTGCCCTGAACTTAATCCTAATAAAATTCCTTTCTTCTGAACTTCCTTTAAAAAATCTTTCCAGAAAGCAGCAAATTATCATTGCTGTTTTTTGAAAGAAAAAATTTCTAATTAGGATATTTGAAACAGGCCCACTATATTCAAAGCTCCTTTATAAAAGGAAATACTATTAAAATAAGGTTTCTGAATATTAGTGATAAAATTTAGGATTCTATTCAGTTACATGCTAAATTATATTTTTTATAGTAGCAGTTACCTTATATCAGTATAGTTATTTGACAGGCAATGTGAGTTCAATGTAAATAAATAAGATCTGGAAAAATAATTTGTAACTTAAGATGGTGTACCTCATAATTGTTATGTCCTTCCCAGGTATGTAGGTAAAGTATATGCCAATTCTGTTAGACTCATTGATAAGAATTTGAAGTAAGGAATATTTTCACTGGCCTAAAGAAATAAAAACATGAATTATGAGGTTAAAAGTGGGAGTTAATATATATTATCTATAACAAAATTATATGGGAGGCAAATACTTTATTATTCATTCCAGAAAAAACAAACTATATGTATTGCAGTTGAACCTTGAGCAACACGTGTTTGAAGCGTGAAGGTCCACTTATACATGGATTTTTTTCAATAAATGCTGTATTGTTTTCAATCAGCATTTGGGAATGCACAAATGTGGAGGGCTATGCCATTTTATATAGGGGACTTGAGCATCCTCAGGAATCCTGGAACCAATCCCCAGTGGATACTGAGGGGCAACTCAGTTTTTGGAGAGTCAAAGTTATATGTGGATTTTCACTGCATGGTGGGGGGCAGTCAGTGTCCTAACCCCCACATTATTCAATAGTCAACTGTAGTTTAATTTAAATAACAAAGATTTATACTGTTTTTATGCATATTGTATTTCCAGCCAAATAGCTTCTAGTCATAATCTAATGTGGCCTAAATTAACTTTAACATGCTCAGCTATGTTAAAAGACTAGAATTCACAGTGGCTAATCCAAGTCAAACACTGTTCTCAGGATGAGGTAATAATTTCCAAGAGGGATTATTTATACTATTTTATTGAAAGAATAATACCCTTTTATAACCTGTTTATCAGGATATTTCTGTTTCAGCCACTCTTCTGCAGCCCAACCAATAATTACTCCCAAATAGTCATGTTGCTTGTCAATGATCCCACTTGAAAATGAACAAATGCTGGCTTTGGACTTCAAAGGTAAGTTGGTTCTATTATACCAGTCAAAAAATAAAAAGATGGAGCAAAAACATATACTACCTGCTACACAGGGTTGAAGATTTATCAGGTTTTGGTATGCTCAGTACAATTAATAAGAGACAGTAGTGAACTGGAAACTAAAATTAGTTTACACACTAAGAGATGAAAATCCAAGATGGCAGGAGAAAGTGCTCATCTAAACGATCATGAAAAAATTTAGCAATCCCTGAATTAAAAAAAAATCCTCAAAGTACCATGTTACTATCTGGTAGCAGTGGTGTGTGTGTGTGTCTCTGTGTCTTTTTTTTTTTTTTTAATATAACAGTTCTATCACTTATCTTCTCCTTCCCTTCTACAATTTTTGGCAAAGAGCCAAAAACAAGTAACTAGTTCCAACACTTCCATACATATATCAGTTTTACACTGATCATATTAATACATCCTAATTATTTCTTATCTGTCTCTACGCAAGACTATGAACTCCTCAAGAATAGGGCTGTGTCTTAAACATTTGGATAATAAAAGGCTAAGGAAGAGGAAAAGCTAGCTGTCAGATGCTTAAACTGAATTTGTTTCCATTAGCATTAATTGTACTTTCAAAGCCTATTTTAGAAAATCATATTTGTATTTAATAACAATGAATTTGTAGCTCATACAAAAATGTTTTTTCCTTTTATTGAATTAGTCATATCTATTTTAACTCCATTTTTAAATTAGTATAATGGTTCAAATAAGTCAACTCTAACTCAAGTGAATAGCATGAAAAGAAATGTTTTCTTAGTTAATGCTAAATCAATCATGAAAGGTCTAAGGTATTAAATTACATTCCATATTGGAATAGGCGGTGAAGTGTAACTTAAATGTCAACTAAATAAAATACAAATTATTTTTAATATATCAAATATTTTGTAACTCAATACGCACAAAGATTTCATCATCTTCATTGTACCTATTCCTAAAATGATAAAGCTAAAAAGTAATTACATTTCAGAAATTACACTTTTTCATCTAAGGGTTACCAAGTGACCCAATTTTTCTCCGAAATTGTTTTGATTCCCCATTTGCTTCTGTGCTCAAGCTAGTTTTTAAAGATTTTTAAGAGTTTCTGTTCTTAAAGCTAATGGCAATTATTTTTAAGTATTCAGATCAATTACTGTTGAAAAGTATTGTACTTGCGCTCAGGAAGTATTGGTAGTGTCATAATTTATGAAGCGACCTTCCCCTGCCCCCCAAGAAAAAGATGAGGGAAGATTTAATTATAGAACATCCACTACAAAAGAAGAATGCATACTGATCTTAGATTCATTCTTTTAGTTTTTTTTATTTTAGATGATTATATCATTGTGTTAGGGGATTTCTATTTCTGGAGTTAATTTTCAACATAAATAGTTAAATGTGCACATGTTGTTTTATATCTTTTGCCAAAAGCCACAAAATTTATTAATCATTATTCAGCCCCTGCAATCCCAAAATATTGTCTTAAATGATGTAAAAGGTCTCCTCTGAAGGATAACTTTTTGTTTAAAAAGAATCAAAGAATGGTGTGGCTCAGTAGATTGAGTGCCGACCTGCGAGCCAAAGGGTCACCGGTTCAATTCCCAGTCAGAGGACATACCTGGGTGATGGGCCAGGTTCCCCGTTGGGAGCGGGCAAGAAGCAACCACACACTGATATTTCTCTCCTTCTATTTCTCTCTCCCCTCCCGTCTCTCTAAAAATAAATAAATAAATTCTTTTTTAAAAATCAAAGAAAATAAAAGAATTACAATACAGTACAACCTTTTTACTCCTTGAGGACTGAATAGAAGTATTGCTGTACCCCTAAGACAAAAACTGCTGGTAGAGATGCTAGCAGAACACAGAGCTGCAAAACTTCAGTACAGTATTTTCAGGAATCTCCACAGTGATAGTCATCCAAGATGCTTCTCCATGTAGTATATCAGGCAAAAAGGAGAAAAACATGTTTATTCACTTTTAATGTGCAAAATCCTTTAGCAACATTTACATATGAAACTATAAATGTTTTTCCAAATTATTACTGCCAAACTCAGTAAGGTACTAATTTTTATTTTTTGGTATTGGATTGAAAGTTAATTAGAAGCATAACCAGATTATTCAGTTTCATCCCAGCTATAAGTACTCTTCTTAAAATAAATGACGAATAGCACACCTTATTTCCCCTGATTCAAGCACCGAATTTGCCACAAAACTTGGGTTCACTTAATGTCTTACATTTGTGAGCCCAGATATATGGACTCACTTGATATATGTAGCAAAATAAAGAGAACTCTTAGGCTGTAAGAGTTCTGTTCACCAGGAACAGAAGATTCTTTCTTAAGGGAAAACTGAAACACCCGAGACCCATTTGGTCCAGTTTCTGTGTTAAACCAATAAAATGTTAGAAGTTGACACTAAGAATGTTTGCGTATTGTGGGTCAAACAATAAAAAACTGGGATAGTTTAGTTACTAAAGAAACAAACCTGATGCTGGGAAAGGAGTTGAAAGGCAGAAGAGAAAACAGACTTCTGTTGGTGAAAAGGCAGCTGAAGGTGGCTTAAAAAATTATTGCACATTTTCTGCCACCTACATGTCTAAAACCAGAAGTTCTTTTGGTGAATGTCCACACTAGAAATAACGTCCTTACACTGACCAAGAACAGGTGCTATCTTTGTTACAGACAGACTAGCCCAACTCAGCAAAAAAGTCCAATGGACAGGGGTGGGCAAGAGTAGATTTACAGTTGTGAGTATGCAAAACACAGGGTTTATTCTTATATTATTGTTTATTAAGATTATATTACTTGTATCAAACTGTAAACCTACTTCTGCCCACCCGTGTACATCAAGGAGGAGGAAAACTGAGTTGAGAAGGGAAATCAGGCACGTGACAGAATGGCCTGGAAGTTGTTAGCACACTCTTCTCTTTCCCTGAAATGTGAAGATTTTAACCTAGTTTCTCTCAGCAAATCCATTGTATATAAATGCATAAGAGTGCACTTGTTATATAAAGTAAATCAATGATCCCCCTGAATGAAAGCATAATGTAAGAGACTTGTATTTGCATGCTCTTTTTCACTTCTCGATTCCAAGCCCAAATGCCAGGCTTTAAAGGCATGAAAAATGCAGAATTCCACAACTTTAAATCTGAACATCTCTGATGAGTCCATAATTTCACTGTCTAGGAGAAGGAACTTAAAAACTTCTAATTTATTCCAGTAACAATGAAAAGTGGCACAGAGGCGGAGATGAAGTACATATGGAGGGAAAAAATATATTAACCAATTACAATGTGTGGATTGCGATTCAAACTAAACAAAAATATTCAGAGCAGGAAACACTTTGAAATTTAATACTGACTAGATGTTTGATGCTATTTCTATCTGCTATTTTTCCATATATAGTTTAAAATGGCATCCTTCCATTAAAGTATTCTGTTTTTGATAACACAGGAATGAATGACGACTTGAGTGGGTTAAAAAGGATGGACATGCAGAGTCTGAAATGCAAGCTGAAGCCAGATGTCCTAGCCTTGACCTTTATGAGCTATAATAAGGATGAAATTTAGGAGATTGAGGGGAGAAGAGGTTTGCTGGACTATAATGGAGAGAAACTGGAGTTGCTGTTTGGACAGCAGTGCAAGGTCTATGAGTGCATGCTTGGCTGGGTGGGCAGTGGGGGTCTGATCTGGTCACAAAAGGAATGAGAAGAGGATACTGCATTAAAAAGTGATAATTATCAAGAACATACTAGAAGTCTACCATGTGCCCACCAAAGTCCTGGGCGTTATGGAATATTCAAGACGAATACAATTCCCAGAACTTAGTTTAGGAATCAGCATCAGAACAGAATCAGTGGAGTAAATTATTCATGGAAAGAAGTTAGCTTGGTGATAACACTTGAGAGAAAAATCTATTTCTGGTAGAGTCAATAGTAACTGAATAAATATAAATATACACATGTAACCCTAAATTGAGTAAGAGCTACAAAAATACCAAAAGAAACTGAAGAATGGTTAGTAAGAGAGGAAACATGACTTCAGCCAAAAGAGAGATAAAGATGCAGCTGACAAAACAAACACCAAAACAAAACTAACCTTAATGAGTAAACACTCGTCCTCCCCGCCCCGCCCCCAAAGCAGCAATCTATTACACACGTGGCCGCCTTCTTCCTCAGCCCAAAATATCTAAAATAACATTAAGGAGAGGGAGAAGGCGTTGCCCTCGCCCTGGTTGTTCTTCATTCCCGTTACCTGTCAAGAAGTCTGGGTAGTGAGGTTCCCTCGCTGGGCCTCTGCTGTCCCGGGGTTTCGAGTCATGCAGCGACCCGAACCTGCCTCCTGCTGACGGCGGAATTCGGGCGGGCTGGGACCGAGCCTGGGAGGACGTAGCGCACTGGGCGCGGAAGGCGGAGCCTCTCCAGGGGTGGAGGGTGGGTGCAGAGGTCCCTGGACTGGCCCAGTGCAAGTGCAGGCCACCACCGGGGCGCCCCTCGCTCCATCTGTGCGGTCAGGTCCCCAAGCCGGCTCCTAACCTCAAGGTGGATCGCAGACGGTGGCTGCGGGAACAGCAGAGACGAGAATCACGCACAGTCGCGGCGGGTCCTATCTCTCCCCGCCTCCGCCACCTCACAGTCCCACGCGCACGGCGCGGACTCCACTAAGACACCCGGCAGGGGTCTGAGTCTCACCTTCTTGGACTCGGTGCTTCGGAGACTCTCCCAGCCCTAGACGGAATCTACTCCTTTCAGAGCTTCATCTCTTGCCGCGACCCCAATCCCAAGGCATGGAAATATTACAAAATTACTGTTGTATAAAAAAGAGTATGCCCCCCAAATTTAGAAAACATTAGATAGCACTCAGGCCCCATTTTGTTAAAAGAAAAATATGACATCCAAGTTTACAGTATATTCAACTTCACAAAAACTTGAGTGTTTATAATTCACAAGGCATCTAAAAGCACCTGTATACAAGTAATAGAAGCACATTATACAAGTGGTATAAAATGGACTGAAATCATATTTGATGTCACAAATGTTATTATTGAGGGTATAATTTCACTTTAAAAGTGGAGTTTAGCAGTATGGAAGTCTCTTAAAATTAAAAATGGAACTATCATATAATTCATCCTCACTACCAGGTATATATCCAAGGGAAATGATATAACATCTCAAAGAGGTATCTGCACTGCCATATTCACTGCAGCATTATTCACAATAGCCAAGGCACAGGAACAACCTAAGTGTCCATCGGAGGATGAATAAATTTTAAAAAGTGGTACAATGGAATATTATTTAGCCATTAAAAAAAGAAGCCCTACTTTTTGGGACAACATAGATGAATCTGGAGGACATTAGATTAAGTGAAATAAATCAGGCAGAGAAAGACAAATACTGTATGGTCTCACTTATACATATATGGAATCTAACAAAGTTAAACTCATAGAACCACACAGTAGAGCAGTGGTTTCCAAGGTCTAGTGGGGAGGAGGAGAATGGGGAAAAGTTGGTTAAAGGGTATAAACTTTAATTTATGAAATAAGTTCTGGGGTGCTAATGTATGGCATAGTGATTATATTTAATAATACCATATTGTGTACTTGGAACTTAGTAGGAGAGATCTTAAGTGTTCTTATCACATAAAAAAGTAAAAAAAAAAAAAAGTACATGAAGTGATGGCTGCATGAATTTGATAATCATTTCACAATGCAGATGTCAAACCATGTTATATACCTTAAATGTATACAATTTATTTATCAATTATGCTTTAATAAGTCTAGGAAAAAAGTTTAGACAAGTGATGTAAACTGACACATTCAAAATGAAACTCCTACTGTTTTCCTCCAGTAATAGTTCAACTATCTATTAAAGAAAAAAAAAAGGCATTTCTTAGATTTCTTGGAAAAATACTGATATTAGATAAAATAGTAAAATAGGAAGCAAATAGGAAGTTAGAAGGTGATATATTTTTCTTTTGACACTTTCTAGCTGCTTCTCAGTAACCACAAGAGGACAAAATAAGAATCTATATTTGTAAGTGTAATATATACTGGGTTGGCCAAAAAGTTCATGTAGCTTTTTCTGTTAAGACACATTTTTCATTTTCACCAATAACTTTATTAATTTGGGTATTTTTAGTACGTTGGCTATCTTCCACGTGTTATAACATTGATTCTTCTCAATTAATGTCTCGATTTGATCACTATCAACTTCAACTGCTCTACCCATGAGCAAAGTCCAGCGAGAAATCTCCAGCACAAAACTTCACAAACCACTTTTGACATGTTCAGTCACAGCACCTTCTCCATACACTATGCAAATCTTTTTTTGTGTTTCAGTTATGTTTTTACCTTTCTGGAAATAATAAAGCATAATATGCCAAAAATGTAGGGTATTTTCTTCCATCTTTAATATTAAAGTGGCTACACAAAAATTCAATTTTGACTAAGCTTTTTAAAAATGCATGCTGATATGACAACTATCACAAAACAATCTAACAAAATTGTTTTGAATGAAGTTAAAGACAACTAAGAGAGCCATCTTATGGAAAAAAACAAAAGAACTTTTCGGCTAACTAAATACAGTACTAAGCCAAAATGCTTGAGTCCTATGAAATGCTTTAAAAATAAAATGTCATTTTTAATATAGACCATTTTAAACATTCCCCTAAATTGAAGGAAATACTTGTTTTAAATAGGGATCAACAAACTAATACACTTACTAGCTAACTCCCGGTAATATTAACAATTTGTAAGGGAACATTGAAAATTTTTCTCAAAACTGAAGGAAAAGTGTCACTTTCAACTGACAAGAAATAACCTTTCCAAGGTTAACACAGAGGGCAACTTCTTTTAAAGTCTTTATGTAAATGAGTCTTAAAGATAAGCCATCTGAGTTTTGGTATCATAAAATCCAGCACATTAAACTTACCTATGCAATACTTTCATTTTTCCAAAATAAAATGTATTGGTAGACAGGCATCGAAACTCTTAACTCTCCCATGTAATTTCTCTCTTCCAAGCTTTTCCGTCTGTCTGCTGCTGGCCCTATCTGTTCTCCTTGCTTCAGGCAGCTGTGGCTAGTCTATTTGCCTTTAAATGCTTTGGCAAACCCCACCCAGAAGACCACTTCAGAACTGACAAAGTTTGGAGGCAGGTGAAACAAAGGCTAGCCCCAGAGGAGACCCTTCAGGAAGTCACTAGACTGGTCAAAGCTACAGTTCTTTTAGAACAAGGTCCATATGGTTCCCTACTCTGGTATCAGGAATGCAAGCTGGCATCCTCAAGGACCCTGCGGCATCGTCATAAAAGGAGGGAATGGTGGGTAAGCTAAAAGGCCATAATTTTCTTTTTGAAATTCAGTACCTTCTTTCTTGGTTACACATTCCCCTCCTAGTTTTTCATGTGATTACAGAATTCTGACGAAGTTGATTCTGACAGATTTTGCCAGTTTAGTGAAGGGCTGGAGTTTTGAAACTCCCTATTGCACCATTTTTGGTGGCATAACTCCTCCAGCAATCTGAACATAATATTAAATTATAAATACATACATCCTCTTTGGTCTTAACTTCTTATTGATTACATTTCCCAGAGAGTCCCTGGAAAACCACAAACTTTAGTACTTTTTATTAGTAGTAAACAAATATTTCAATGCAACTCAAAATTTATAGTCTGTTGCCAACAACAGTCGAAACTTTTTTTCTAAGGATTCAGAAAGTCACCCACTTATACAAATCAGGTCACAGCCAAGACAGTTTGCCTGGAAGCTATACCTTAAATGGCATATTTTCTTTAGAGACTAAATAGAAAAGCTAAGATTGAGCCATGCGTACAGAGGACAATAAACAAATAAGAACTAATCATAGGCTATTCAAATTGAATTGGACCCTGCAGATTATCTAATCAACATTTTTTACTGTACAGATGAGGGAAGTGAAGCTCAAAGAAAGAACTCAATTCCAAGCCCATTTCATTCCATTGCACTGTGCTGCCAACATGGCTAGCTAGCTATTTAAGCAGAAAGGTACCTCATTGAATCAGAGAAGGAAAACTCTGACTCCAAAAAACCTCCGCTGCCTTGCGGCATACCTCTTCAGGGGAAAGGCTAAGGGAGTAAACCCCGACAGAAAATCCGGAGCCGGAGTCCCTAAGGCGGTTTGACGTTGTAGTCAACACCGGCAACTCCTGCGGCGCACCTGAAGCCAAGCTGTATTGACTCCGTCTTTCCCTTGGACCCTTCAGCTGCGAAGAGAGGGGGGGTCTGCTGCATGGGCAACAGCAGACCCTCCATATTACCCTGCCCAGGCTCTGTAGCTTCAGCGTCATCGCACTTGATTCAACACGGGAGGAGACAGATACCATGTCACTCCCGAGTCAGACTGCACAACCATTTTCGGCGGTGCAGATAGACTCTGAGGAAGCTACACCATCGTCTCTCGAGACGGACGGCTGCCGACGACGACGACGACAGAAAGTCAAGAAAAACGTATGCCAATCTGAACAAATTGCTAGGAAAACAGGAATAGCTTTATAAATCTCATTTTGTCTAACCGCTTAATAAAGAAAACTTTTCTATCATTCCTCCACTGAATTTTTTTTGCCTTAAATTTCATTTCACACTTGAGAAAATACTTATGTGAACTGTTCCTTTTAAATATATCTTACAGAAATACCTGAATATCTAAGTATTTATTACCCAGTAATCTGCACCTAGTAACCAATCAATAAAATTATTTCATTAAATGTACACTCTAAAAGCCAAATTAGTTACTTTTAACCTTCAATTTTGTTGGAATTAAATATTAACATACCCACAATCCTCTGACTGGCTAGTAATTTTAACAGTTTGCTAAATAAGAGCATTGGGAACTCTTAATGTACCAATAACATTTACATAATAGCTTCTTTGGTATAGTGCCTGTTGAAATTATGTACCGAGTGCTTTCATGTGTTACCAAAAAAAGAAAGGAAAAAAAAAAAAAAGAGCAAATAATAAAGAAATCACGAGGCTCTACCAAATAGTTTAGAAAAACAAGTTTTCTATTTATTTAAAAATAAGTTTGTAGTTACTACATTGCAGGGACAGGAATTCTTACACATACATTCTAGTATAAAAGGATTCAAAGAATTATGCATCAAAACTAACATAGAAAGTGTCCACATAACAGTAAAGAAAGGTCCAATCAATATGTACAGAAAGAAAGGGCACTGCTATTGTGGTGTGAGACTGCCTTTTATAAACATGATACTCCAGATTTCTGGAAGAAAAAAACAAAACCTCAATAGAGCTAAATAATTAATTTGTCTTTAAACTCTGTTACTTATTACATACAACAAATTTGCTTGTGTTTAACATTTTCTGTACAAAATAAGCATAATTTTAATTTGAAAATGTGTCAGTTTCAACTTTAACCCTCTATAGGTCAGTTACTTTTTTAAAAATTGAACTACATTCTACATGTCTAAATATTGTGTGACAGGATTTAAGTTTCCTAAAAAATCCTTAATAAGACCCCATGTCTTGCAGTTTTAATATGGTCCAAAAATGTAACTTTATATTTTGTCTCAATTTAGTTTACCAATGTGATTAATCAACACACACAATCTTAAAAGTAATGTGCATACATGTGCATCTGCACCATATGTGTACTATATATCATCTCAAACCTACTCTTTTAGTTCCTTAAATGAAGAAACTCATAGCCACCCACTATATGTATTTGGTTTGTGCCATATAAGGTTGGTTAAATTTCCTGATGATTTTATCTGCATTAAAAAGTATTTCAAAACAGAGCTATCAAAACTAAAAATATGTATTTATAGCTCATAATATTTTCTAATTTTTTACTGCATCGTGTACAAGATTTATCTCTGGAGTGTCGAAAGTGGTACTTACAGGCTTCTGATTCAGTTTGACCACTTCTCGGCTACTGCACTTAGTACAAAATGACTTTCATTTGGAGTGATTAGCTCAGTCTAATTAAAAACAAAAATAGTTTCTTAGTAAATGTAATAGTTCATATCACTTGAAACTGAGGATAAATGCAAGGAGAAAAGAAAGAAAAAGGTCTATTTTTCCAATTTTAATAGGAAAATAAATTCTCACCTAAATATAACTAAACCATTTCTCAACCTATTATGAAAAATAAAAACTACTTTCTACGTATGGGAGTAATTCAGAACATAGAAGTACTCCCCCTATTACTTTTTAAATTATATATTTCCTGCATATAAGGAACACACAGCCTTTTAAATACTCAAGTATCTTGGTCCTTTCAGTCTATTCAAAAGTAAGTTTCAGGTGAACAAAAACAGTTAAAATAATTTGTTTTCATTAGACAGAAAACTGAAAATCAAATTGCTTCCAGTTGACATTTGAAAGAAAGCTGTAAGTTATGTTGGTATGTATAAAATGGAATGCTAAAATTAAAGTAAACAATATTAACTGAATGAATTATTTATATTACAAATCATATTTTAAAACATGTAATGGTGCTAATATCACATAAGCACAAATGTTCTTTGAATACACTTGTCAAAAAGTCTAATCTACTGCACTGCAGATAAAGAGACAGTTCTAGATGTTAACACATACATGCCACATGAAGACTGTTTTTGGATGATCAATGTATCTTATATAGTCCATTTCCAAGTGAAACTAAATTTAGCAAAGTTCATCTCAGATGTGACCCAAACTCACAAATATTCTATATAGTTATTCTGATTAAATTTGAGGACGATAGTTTTAAGTCTTCAAATTTGTTAAGTTGTGCTATAATAAAAACAATGGAAACAAGACCAACAAATCTTTAGTACATAAATATATGCAGAAAATAGTCCAACGCCATAATAGCAGACCACAAAAGATAAAATTTTAAGAAAGTATATATCTATTGTCTAATTGTGAGACTGTAATTAGATTAAATGTTTTAACTGCTCATTTGCAACATTTTTTAATAGTTTTTTTAAGATTTGATCAGGACTTACGAATGTTGGGATAAAGGGAGAGAATATTAGGGTTAGGTACTTAAAAATACATAAATTGATTTACAATTTTCATGCATGTGACAGCTTATATTTCCGAAATTTTCAGTTAACTTGAGTTTTTTTTATTGCTCACCCAAGACAACTGCCAACATTTCCTTTTACCTATAAACAGTACATACACGGAGTCACTTTCTCAAAGAAGGCATTTTCCAAGTGGTCAAACAAAACAAAAATACGGTGATGACTTAAATGTCTCAATTGAACTTCTGCAATGTATAGAAGCTAAATTATAAAAATATAAAATCTAAATATATCTGGCATTACTAATACATTTTTAAGTGTTTCAATTACAAATAATCTCACCCAAGTCATTTCGCTTTACTAAGAAACCAGTGTCTAATAATGTCCAAATAAGGTCATAAATATACAGTGTCTTTAGAACAGGAGGAATACATTTACTTGCTGCAGTAAAATGGTGAATCCTCGTTTCTCGCTCAGGAGTGAGAACTAACCCGTACACCGCAGCAGAGGTACGTTCCACCCTCAGACTGTGTACGTGCTTCCTTGTCCTGTACACACTTTAAAACTGTACACACGTTTTTACAAAAATGGATTTATAGTCTACTATTTTTTCTAACACAATGCAGATAACATCAGGAAATTATGTTTCAAATAGTTTGCCTTCAAAAGCAACAAATTATTTTAATGACAAATTTCAAACATATACACTATTATTTTTAATAATGGTGTAACTGAAAGATTCACTTTACTATACAACCAAGCCATCCATTTCTGCATTATGAAGTTTAGCTACTGAAATTTTAATTATATAGTAAATATATTTGTTAGAAAAAAATAAATATACAAAAACCTGAAAAATTTGAAATTATTTTTCAACTGCAAAATCACAGCAATCCAGTTAAGATCTGGAAAATGGTTTACTTAATTTCACAGGATTTCTGTACAAATTTAGTTACAAACAATTTAAAAAGCCCAAATGCACTGCTTTCCATTCTTCTTCAAAACAATTAAATGACAGTTAACATTTATCCCTACCAGAAATATGAAATAATTATGTTATGTATTTTGCCAAGGTTCAATTAAAGTCTTTATTTTTCCACAGTAGGGTCATGATGATACGTATTTTCTCATCCTTTTTTTTTTTTTTAATGTAGTATCTGAAAATTTTGGTTACATTTTTGTACCATACCAGTCCTCAGAACATACTACATTTTTTAAAACATGGACAATAATTTTTAAACAATAGAAATGGTATTTATGTTGGTTTTTAAGGTATAAAATAAGTAACTGTACCATAAACAAATAAATAACTGCTTTCCTTTTCCATAGCAGTACATATAGCAATACATTCTCCTAAGTCATATAATTATCATTTACAATAGACAACTTAATTTTACTAGTGATGCAAAAAATAAGAGAATACAAGGCACAATCATTTAATGGAACTTTTCTTTAGGGTGTATATTGACATACCAGCATGATAAGGATACCGTAAAAAGTGCAGAAAAAACACAATGTGCAATGAGACCACTGTATAAAACATGATTGCATAAAAAGTGATTTGGCCTATTTTAACCTTTAATAATTGAAAATAACCAATCTTCCCCTTAAAATTAAACTATAAAGTATGACATTTAAAAATTATTTTTATTCTACCACTATCTAAAAAAATCCTGAAGAAAAGAATTATACCTGGGTAATAGTATATAAGTATGTGTTTGTATATATATTTAATTATACCCATTTATCAATATATACACATACACACACAGACATTTCTTTTTAAATCATTTTAGCCTATTAGATATGTCTAAAGTTTAGAAATGACATTAATCCAGATCAATAAGTAAACATCAAATCCCATACCTTTTTCCTGTATTTTCCTTGAATCCTTTAACCACTTAAACACTTTCTCTAAAACATCTCTGTCAAAGGACCCGCCAGTGCATTATTTTCTAATATTAGTACCAAAAAAAGATACGTCTCAGCATAACTCTTTAATAACTTGCTCTTTAGAATAATATATAGCCTTTCCAATAGCGGAAAGTGTATGCTGTCCTGACAGTCAAAAACAGGCTTCCCACTGCACTGATTCTCAGTCTTTGGCACAATAAACAGAGATCGAGTGATTGATATAAGAATCAAGGTCTGAAAAATTAGACAGTCAAATGTTTTCCAATGTGGATATGTTTCCTTTTCATCAGTACATTTTCTCTTACTTTTGGCAGATATGGAATACAGCAAAAGCTGCCTCTAGATTCTTTAATGAACACTGTATAATTAAAATTAAAGTCTTTAGAGTATCAAATTGTGGGAATTTAGAGGAAACACATTTCTTAATTTACTGTCGGCTCTGGTAACATGTCTTCCTAGGGGGCACAACTTCTGTATCAATAGAAATGTACCTGGCTTGGTCAAAAATAATTCATTTTAACATGAAATGCTCTATCACTAGGAATATTATGCTCCTTAAAAATGTAGCAGAACTGTCTCTTCCAGAAATAAACTGGGAATCCATTATAGGTCCTCAATTCTTTTTTTTCCCCCAACAGTGACTGAAATGAGTATTGAAATGCATAATCTATCTAAGGGTAATAAATAGCAAACATTTAAAATATATATGTATATATTTATATATATTCATTCAAAGAAGTGAAGTGTCTTATAAGCTTGTTAACTTTTTTTTGCAAATCAAACCATAACATTCCCTAATCCACCACAGCAGCAAGGAAGCAGAGCCTTAGTTCTACGTATTCCTTAACTGTACCTGCTTTGTGATTTTGAAGTAAAATATTTTGGTACAAGTTACCAACCAATTAAATTAGCTTTTGCTTTTTCAGTCAACTTTCTGACTCGTCCTCTGCTTGAAGTTCCAAAAGTCAAAGAGGTGTCTTCAAACAACAGCTGCCTTTGCTCCTCTTCAGAGTCATCCTCATTATAGAAAGCTGTCCTTCGCCCTTGGTTTCTAGTTCTCATGTGGGGTTCAGAGCCTTTAAGTTCCTCAAACTCTTCTTCCTTATCCATAGGATCATCTGTCTTTTTTCGGTTACTTCTCCTTAGCATTTTAACACTTGAAGGAACTATGAGATCTGACTCTAGTTTTTGTGTCATCTTCCTTTTGGGTTTTCGGCCTCCACGACTCTTTTTCTGTAACAAATCTTCCTGTACAGTATTAGTTTCAGAAAGAAAATTGCATGTTGAAGAAGGAACTACTTCATCTCTGATAGAATGCACATTATTTTGCTCTGCAGTTTCTGGCTTTGCATACTGTAGCTTTTTGGGCTTTCTACCCCTTTTCTTGTGTATAAGTTCACCACTACTGGTATTAACTTCTACCTTAGGTTTCCTTCCAGGTCCCCTCTTCGCAAGTTTAGATGGCTGCCCTCCATGGCCATTTACTTGAATGCTTCCTGGTACAAGAGCGTTGTTCTTACAATCTGTTAAAAGGGAACAACATCACACTTAATATATGGGATTGCTTTCTTATTTAACCCTCAAACTAATCAGTAGGGCCTTTGCTACTTATACATAATGACACAATTCTCTTTTTTCCTCCACTACTAATAATTTTTAAAAACAACAAAAGGCTAACAGTTTAATGATATTATTTACAGGCACACCTAATTTTATTGTTCCTCACTTCACTGCACTTCACAGATAGAACATTTTTTGTAAGAACAAATTGAAGGTCTTGGCAACCCTGTGTCAAGCAAGTCTATCAGTGCCATTATTCCTACAGGCTCAGATGATGGTTAGTATTTTTTAGCAATAAAGTACTTTTCAATTAAGGTATGTACATTATTTTCTTTAGACATACTGCCACTACACACTTAATAGACTATAGTATAGTGTAAACATAACTTATATGCATTAGAAAGCCAAAAGATTTGACTTGCTTTAGTGCCATATTAGCTGTACTGTGGTAGTTTAGAACTGAAACTGCACTACCTCCAAGGTATGCCTGTATGTGTGCCACCATTATCATGATTAAAATCCCACTGTAACGATCTCCATAGTAAAAGCGATCATGCTTTATAAAAAAATAAATAAAAGAAAATTTGAGAGATCAAGTTCTAAATATGTAGAGATCATGATGCTACCTTTCTGTGGTTTAAAAAAAAAAAAGTCCCTATTACCCTTCAGATGAAGAAAAAAAAGATGACATACATGCACTACCATTAACTTTTTTCTTCCAAATTTCTGAAGATTTTTGTTTGGTGGTGGTACGTGATCTGCAATGCAATATTTTAAAGGAAATCCATAGAGATGGAAACTGCTTTTAAAGAGAATGCTTCTTCATAATGGTTTTTTGTCATAGGTAGGAGTTGTATTTGATAAACATCAAGAAAAAAAAAAATCAAGAGACTCACAAAATGTCAGAGCCAGCAGTAGAGAAGGCAAAGCCCTCATTTCCTGACCCCGAAGTACAAATGATTTTCTTTAGAATGGTGGTTTTCTATAATGATGAGGCGGGAGGAGGGCAGGGGAGAAGTGTGCACATGTACATAAAATAGTTAAGCATTTTCTAACAATTACACTAAGTCTGCTTGAGAATTCTCTGTATCTTTTTATTTGTTTTCCATTAGGACTACTGACAAGGGTTCTACATATCCAGTCCATGTACCTGTCATAGACTGGATTCAAGAACTCCAGGAACTCTTTGAAATGGTCCAAATTCTGTGTGGATATGCCTATGTGCATTTTCATAAACTTCATAAAGCAATATATAACCTAAAAAAGTTAAAGGACTAATGCAGCTCTCTTAAAAAGAAATTCAAGAGCTTGAAAAAACAACTGATCTGGAACCTGTGCGGTCCTGGTAGTCACTAACCACACAGCTACTGAGCACCTGGAATGACCTATGCAACTGAGAAACCGAACTTTAATTAAATTTAAATTTGAAAATAGAAGCAGTATACAATTTGACATATTGATTACATGCTGAAGTGAAATATTTTGGATATAATAAATGAAATATATTATTAAAATGGGTAATTTTATCTGTTTGTTGTAACTAGAGGTAGCTACTAGGAAATTTTAAATTACACATCTGGCTTATTTTTTACTGGACAGCACTGCTCTTGATTCCAGTAGTTAATTCAGGTGTCAGTATTTATGTAATAAGTCATCATTAATGAGTTACTTAATAGCTAATTGTATTTCTATACTGCACTGGTACTCTTTATGTATTTGTAATACTCAAAAATCACAAATGAAATTGGCTATTGAACCTCTCCTATTGTAATGCCAGTTCCAATTCACTATACACATATGATTTCACTAGGATTCAGTAGTTATAAAAGTAAGGCCAATATACTATTTAAAACTTTTAATTCAGTTCAGAAAGGAAGAAAATGTAAAACACTCATATACAAAGTCATTTGCTAATGTACTGAATTGAATAATCAGACACAGAAATTCAGATACTACTGTAGATAGACACATGTAAAAAAATAATTCTATCAACAGTTTATCTGCCACAAAAGGCAATGAACAGGGTGCCCTGGGAACACAAAGTGCCTGATTTTGTTAAAAAACCCAGGAGAAGGCTTCCTTAACAAGATGACATTTCAAAGTAAGAGTTAAAAATTCCACATATGATTGGAAAGCAGTGAAGGGTTTTTTAAGTGTGGGTGTGTCTGTGTACTCCATGCTAGAGAAAAATGATCAGAAAGATTACTTTGGCTGCAATGTGGAAGATGGAATGGATAAGGAAGAATCAAGAATTAAGACAACAGTCCAGGTAAGAAATTCTGTAAGCAGGAATTCAGGCCATGGGAGTGAGAATGGAGGAGAGAAGAGGCTTTAGAGATGTTAGGAGGCAGAAACAACAGAAACTAGTGACTGTCAAGGTAGATCTGGATGCTGAAGAGAAGGGTAGGATGATTCCCTGATTTTAAGCTTATGTCAGTGGACAGATCCCAATGCCATTAATCAAAATGAGAGCATTTCAATTAAAAATTAAACTCTGAGAGGTTTCTGGGAAGAACATGGAAGATGAAACGATTTAGATACAATTGGAAGTCATGATACAAAATGTTTATTGTTGAGGTGTCTGTTGACAATAAGACATAGTAGTTTTAACATACCATAGGGTGTATTTATATAATTTACCTTCATCCTTCAAACATAATGCCTTTACAACAAAAATCTGCAGATGAAATAACTTGGAAGAATAACTGTAAAAGGCTAAAAGTGGTATACTAGAATAGAGGGTCTGGCTGTAGACAACCCTGATGAATTATTATTTAGTAAAAGCTGATGTGTTGAATTTTGTGATGTGATGACAACTAATTTTTCTAAAAAAGTGGAGACTGCTATATGGGTTAACTAAATCCAATTTATTTTAAACTTCCTGGAAATACTTTTTTAGGTTTTGTCATTATGAAGTTAAAAACTAATTTGTTTTCATTTCCATAGTTTTTCTTGGCCTTTAAAACAATAATAGTTTGCTTTTGGCACAAAGCTGAAAATCAAAAGATATCTCACTAAGTTTAAATGAGCAACCTAAAAAGTTAATTTAAGTGCTAACTCCAAAAAAAGCATCATTTTAAAGAAAGATTTACTGTATCTTGAAAGATACAAACAACATCTTACCTTGTTCAATGACAACTGATGACCTTGAAAGAGTGGATGTCTTTGAGAGTACAGATGATTTCACTTTACGTTTGACTGGCTTTTCCTTTTCCAAATTTTCTTTTGCAGAATTATTCCTAGTGTCATGACTAAAACTGGATTGACCAGGACTTGAAAGACTATTCAACGTTTTGGAATGTTTCACAGAATTCTCTAGGACTACAACACACACAGACATGGAAAAAAAGAAAAAAAGAAAAAAGAAAAGAAAAGCTAAGAGTTATTTAACTTAAAAACAAGCAAGAAGGTTGGGATTATTTGCAACCTGAATTGCTTAAATTAGCCAAGAGGACAAAACCTGGGGAATTCTTAAAGTTCCTTTAGGAAATCTACTCAAAGCAGGAAAAAGGCATAAACAAATAAACTCTTAATTTTAGACCTTTAGAAGCTCCCCAGTAACTTCAAGATTATGAGGGCAAGTCATGGTAAAGTGCTAGGAAGTCTGGATAGAAGGGTTTAATTTTAGGCAATTTGGGTCAGAGTTGCCATTTCTAAGCATTATTCTACACTGACACTCCTTAACCTCAATTTTCTTTTTCTTACTAAAAAGAACAAAAACAATAAAGAAAAACCAACACTGCTAGAGTTTACTAACATCCCATATAATTCATTTAGCGAAGTAAAAGCATCAATTTAAAAAATTTAAAGTATATATAATGATATATACTTCAATTTAGAAACTGTAACTGATTCTTACTTGTTTTCCCCAGCATCGCAGATGTGTTAGTTTTCGAAATAAAAGTCTTTGCTTCTGAAGAAGTAGAAGGTTGCTCAGTGGTAACTGTATCTACAACCACCCGGTTGCTTCTGGTTCGAACTACAGAACTGGATTCAGTTTTACCATTTATCTGAGCAGCATTGTGCCTTGCTGTTATTAATCGTGTAGGTGTAGAGAATGCAGAGGTAGAGATATCTGACTTTAGCTGGGGTTTTACAATCCTTTTCTTCCTTTCAGGGCTGTAAATAAAATAGTATCATTATTATTCTGATAGCTCTATGTGGATGAATAAAACACAGGTTTATAAATACTACTGGATTCAATATTTGCACTATAATGAAATATGTTAAAATATGAGATTTGTAGTGGATTTCATATGGAATATTTAGTGAAGGATCGCTGTAAATGCTAGTTATATATGACAGAAAGCATGATGCCATCACTATCCTAAAAATGCTGTTTTACTGTATAGATTTAGCAGTTTGAATTTAAGCACTTACACTAGTATAGCTTTAGTTAAAAGATTAAAAATCCTCCACATCATAGGAACTTGCATGTCAAATATATCATTCTGCAATATAGGGAATAGTAAAATATTAAAAAACATCGAGTTCTATCATTTAGATAACAAAGTTACAGATCAGCTGATGCTGTTTAAAATAAATCAGATACCTTGATGCAACACTACTGGAAACAGAGCTGCTCCTGTTTCTTTTCTTCCTCCTTTTGGTTATTGTGTTTCTTTTATGAAACCGTAGAGCAGATTTATAATCTGATAAAACTGAACTGATGTGTTCTTCAAAGAAAGCAGACAGGCGCAAACTCATGCTGTATATCTATGGTAAGAAAAAAAATCCAGTCAAACATTTCTCAAAAGAAAATGTCTGGTCAGTAAATATTAACATATAATTTAAATATTTATCTAGCCAAAAGTTCTTAAAAATTTAAACTTTGCTTTTTCCCCAATCTCTTCTGATGAACAGTAAAACTGGAGCATCTCTACAATTATTAGACTGGGAATCTTCCAATCTCTGAGATTGTTAAAGAAAAACTGTACTATGAAGAGAGATGGCTGATATAAACAATATTTCTGTAAACTCTGTCATAATGAAACTATCCCTAAGGATTTGAAGCTATCCCTGTTTTACCTAGAACTAGCTATTTTTTCTCATTTCATTTACACATATCACCCGTTTGTGATGTCTTGTCTGGCCAAACACAGGTAAATTAAAGTTTTACTCATTTTAATGAATCGTTTGCAAAAACTGTCCATTCTATTAACACAGAATAGCTCCAAAAGTTAAGCCCACATAGCCCTAATATATATCAGGACAATATATGTATATATATGGTTATCTATTAAACCATACTACTTCAAGAAAAGTAACTACCCCTAAACATTAGTGACATCACTGTTAGTTCATAGAAGGAACAAAGTACAAAGAAGTCATTCTTTTTTCCACTAGGATACTATTAAGAACATTGAAACTTTTACTCTAAATTTTAAATAAAGGCATAAAACTTTTTCTAATAAATTCATTCAATTTAAACATAAAAGATTACAATTTAATTATATACCCTTGATCTTTTGCTCGGAGTATATGCTTTAGAATTACTAAAAATAAGTCTGACATCTTTACATAACTCCATTGGTGACTCATAATTCCCAGCCTCTAAAGTTTCTCTAACGGTAGCAAAATCCATTGGAGTGTCAATGATGTCTCTGTAGTCCTAAGAGAGGAAAAATAGGTGGTATTATTATTATCATTACTATCACAAGACATTATATCTCAGCACAGGGATTCATATACAATTTCTGTGAACAAAAATTCCACTCCTTATTTTCCACTCATAATAAGCACACCTTGTTTTCCCCATCAAAGTTGCCTTTTATTCTAATGCCCTCTCCTGTATATTGCAGTCAACAGAGGATTTTTCTGACGAAGAACTATTAAGTTTCTGCTTTCCTCCCCGTCCTTGGGGAAAAGGTAAGTGGTGGAGTTGTGTTTGAAAAGAGGGATTAAAAAATATTGAAAAATCTCAGGTCTACAACTAAATATAAGTTTGACATAAAAAACCCAAAACTTTATGTTGTCTATAAACTCTAAAGGCTGTTGACTCACTGAAACGTAATCATAATTTTATATAGCTGTCACCAAGTCTATGCACTTCATTTCACAGAAGTGGAATCACCCAAAGTCTCTACCTAATCAACTGTGTACAAAAAAAGACAAATAAAAGCAGAAAAAAGCAACAGAATAGCAGAAAATTATCTGAATATAGCTATCTTTTAATATGGATGTAGTCCTATACCTTTTCCATAGCCTTGGAGTATGCAACTGTAATTTTTAAAATACAACTCGACTTTGAACCATGAAGTTTAAATTATGACCAAATATGCTTTATGATAAAGCAAACAGGATTACAGTAGTCCCTCTCTATATCACGGTTCACTTATCGCAGCCTCACTGTATCGCAGGATTTTTAAAAAACATCATATTTAATTATTTATTGTGGGTTTTTCGCTATATTGCGGGATTTTGCAGTACTGTATATTTATTTTTGTTAAAGTTAGGTAGGTTTAAGAGTATAGAATAAATGTAAGGTTCCTACGTCGCAGAGGGGGTCTAGAACGTTAATACCCACAATAAGTGAGGGAATACTGTAATTTACAAATACAACACTTTTATTTCTTTCTTAACAATCTGCATACTTTTTATTTTCTTTTTGCCTTATTCCACTGGCTAGAATTTGCAGTACTATATTGAATAGCAGTGAAAATGGACATTCTTCTCTTATTCCCAATTTTAGGGGGGAAACATTCACTTTTTCATTATTAAGCATGATGTTAGCTACAGGTTATTTAATAAGAGTTTTTTCATCAAGTTATGGAAGTTCCCCTTTATTCCTAGTTTTCTTAGATTATGTATTTGTCTATTTGGCATCCATTCATCATAGGGCCAATCATATTAACTATATTTTACTTTCTGTGTTCCTGATGCCCTGGCATTTTGGACCTTACAGACCCAAGAAGACAATGTCCTCCAGGGATAGCCAATTCTTAAGAGAGAGCAAAGGACTGCACTGGGAACACATTTTTATATAGAAAACAACCACTTCCTTATCTCTCTATGCCCCACTGAAATTATTCAAAGTAGTCAATCCTAAACTGTTTACCCTGACCTGTCTTGTCTCTCTCATAGAAATCCCAAGAAAGGGTCTGACCTAAGCTTTTACCCTGCTCCTGTTTTCTGCCACCTGATAGAAACATGGTGGGTGATTCCCTGTAGTGCTAAGTGGCATTGGGTGACCTCTTCCCTAGAACCTATAAGTACAATAAACTTCTTCCTTCCAAGCTTCGTTCTCATTTCCTCCTGTGGCCATGCTGACTTTACCATACCATTATCATATCCAACATGTACGTTCTTACAACAAATAAAAGCCATTTTATCAAATGTTTTTTCTGCATTAATTGATATGATTGTGTGATTTTTCTCCTTTAATATGATGAAATACACCGATTGATCTTTGAATATGGAAACAGTTTTACATCCTTGGGAAAAAACCCACTTGGTCATGGTATAAAATCATTTTTATATATTGGTGGATTTTAATTTGCTGATATTTTATTAAAAATTTTAAGTTTTTTTGCCCTGGCTGGTGTGGCTCGGTGGATTGAGCGCCAGCCTGCAAACCAAAGGTCACTGGTTCAATTCCCAGTCAGGGCATATGTCTGGGTTGTGGGCCAGGTCCCCGGTTGGGGGAGGCAACTGATCAATGTACATCTTGCACATTGCCATTTCTCTCCCTCTCTTTCGCTTTCTCTAAAAGTAAATAAATAAAATTAAAAAATGAAAAACAAATAAAACAAGATTTTTTTTTTAACAAAAGATTTTAGGTTTTTTCTTTTGTACTGTTTTTGTCTGGTTTTGATATCAGGGTTACACTGGCTTCAGAAATTGAGTAAAGTGGTTTCTCTACTGGTGGAAGAGATTGTGTAGAATTTGTGTTAAAGCTTTAAACATTTGGTAGAATTCTCCAGTGAAGATATCTGGACTTATAGAGATTTCTCTTTTGAAAGTTTTTAACTGCAAATTGAATTTCCTTACTAGTTATAGGGCTAATCAAATCATCTATTCATATAGGGTAAATTATGGTCATCTGTACTTTTAAAATTGGCCTGTTCATCTAGGATGTCAAATTTGTATGTGTGGGGTTGTTTGTTGTGTTCCTTTATTATTCTTTTGATTATCTGTAGGGTTTGTAGTGATACCCCCTATTGCATTCCTGATATTAGCAATTTGTGTCTTTTTTCCTTTTTAGCTTTGTAAATCTTAATAGTTTCCTTGATTTTACTAATCTTTTCAAAGTATCAGCTTTTGGTTTCATGGATTTTCTCTATTGTTTTCCTATTTTCAGTTTCATGGATTTCTGAGCTTAATATTTCTTCTCATTTTTGGTTAATTTTAATCTTCTTTTTCTAGGTTCTTGAGACTAAATCTTTAATTATTGATTTGAGACTTTTCATCTTCTGATGGACTAGTTAGTGCTATAAATTTCCCTGCACTGCTTTAGTTGTCTCACAAATGTTGATATGTTGTATTCATTTTCATTATCTTCAATGTATTTTTTAATTTCCCATAAGTCTTCTTTGAATCATGGATTATTTAGAAGTATCCTGTTTAATTATCATGTGTTTGAAGATTTCCTTGTTACTTTTCTGTTACTGATTTCTAGTTTGATTACATTGTGGTTAGAAGACACACTATATAGTTTTAATTATGTTTGTCATTTTATTGTTTTGTTCTGCTCCCCGCCCCCAAATCTTATGGGTCACTTAAACAGATTTTAGAATTTCATCTGATTTCTCTGTAATGTTGAAACTCTCTACACAGTTTTTTAAGTGGTTGTTCAGGTGTTTTATAATGTATACATAATTATCACAATATAATGTCAACATTTTCAGAGAAGGAAAACTCTGACTCCAAAAAACCTCCGCTGCCTTGCGGCATACCTCTTCAGGGGAAAGGCTAAGGGAGTAAACCCCGACAGAAAATCCGGAGCCGGAGTCCCTAAGGCGGTTTGACCTTGTAGTCAACACCGGCAACTCCTGCGGCGCACCTGAAGCCAAGCTGTATTGACTCCGTCTTTCCCTTGGACCCTTCAGCTGCGAAGAGAGGGGGGGTCTGCTGCATGGGCAACAGCAGACCCTCCATATCACCCTGCCCAGGCTCTGTAGCTTCAGCTTTACTGGAGATGACACTCCAGCGTCATTGCAAGATGTCGATTCAACACGGGAGGAGACATATACTGTGTCACTCCCGAGTCGGACTGCACAGCCATTCTCGGCGGTGCAGATAGACTCTTGAGAAGCTACACCATCGTCTCTTGAGACGGACGGCTGCCGACGACGACGAATGTCAACATTTTACCCTTTAAATTTTCATGTTCACTGATTCTTTCCTCTGTTCTCTTCAGTGAGTTTTTAGTTTGTTATTATTTTTTAGTTCTATTTCCATTTGATTCTAATTATTTTCTTGAGACTTTCTTGGTAGAACAAGAGATTTTTGACTGAAACCTGGACATTTAAATCTTGTGTTTTAGTGGTCCTACTCTGACCCTATTCTTTGGGCGAAGAGAGGGTACTGCCTTGTTACTGCTAGGTGGAGGTGGAAGTCCAGGTTTTATTCTGCCTCCACTGACACTTAAAGATTGAGGAGTAGCTCCCTGAAACTTCTGGAAGGGACAGGAGTACACTGATACCAGCTAGGATGAGAGTGCCTCTGTTACTGCATGGCCTCTACTGACACCATGGGGGGTGGCCTTGTTATCACAGACTGATGGTCGAAGTCCTGCCTTTCCACTAGGCATCCACTGATACCACCCAGTGAAACAGGGAAGGGGTTCCTCATTACTGCCAGGTAGGGGTTGAAGTCTAGGTTTGTATTTGGGAAGCATGGAGATTGCTCTCCACTCGCCATTGCTTGGGGGTAAAGGTAAGGCCACAATTTTTCTATGGTATTTGGCTAGAGTAGAGCAGCTATCATTTACAAGTTTTTTGTGTTGCTAAGCTGCCCCCTTCCTACTCCACTGGCTGGAGGGAGCAGGCTTTTCTGGTCAAAGCATGTTGGCATTTCTAGGCTGTCAGTTTCTCCAGTACTCAGAGTTTACTATATAAGGCAAAAAACATACCCAGGAAATTCACTATTGTGTTATTCCTCAGGTCCTGAGGTCCCTAGCCGGTCCTCCTCCTCCTCTCCACCTTTCAGAATCTTCTTACATTTCTTTTATACATAACGTCCATAATTTCTGAGTTCTGCTTAGTGAGGGGAATAGGGGAAAGTATGTCTACTCCTTCTCAGAAGTCCAATTACACAGCATTTGACCAAAATATTTTGCAATGTCTGACCTGTAAGTGACTTTAGAACCACTTTATAAAGTCACACAAAATTAGTCTTAATACCTTTTACTAATATTTTGATTTTAGCAAAAACAGTGTACAAGTGTACCTTATGTACCAAATCTGGTCTGCATAACCTGGCCATTTACAGAAATAAAATACATTATTAGTGAAAGATTGTCATTAAAAAATATATATTTTGACAGCTGAAGGCGGGGGTTGGGGTTGGGGGGGATGGTTACAAAATTACTTTATGCAATGGTAACAACATCTGAACAGTGTTCAACCTCTCTATTCTCTTAAAGGTACCAAACCAATTTGACAAAAATCTATAATTACTTGGATATTTAATATTATATTAAATATCCGTGGTGGATATACAAACTGAAAATTTCGGGGAAAAATAATTTTTTTAATGTTTTGCAAAATTTTGATTAAATGTCAAATTTATGTAGACAAATCTATTTTGCATGTGGTTTTTTTTTGTTGTTGTTCTTATTTTTGGTTTCCATCATTTGGTACAGTATATGGTAGCTACTCAATACAAGTCTGTTGAATTAACCAATGGAGTAGAATATTTAACATGTTAATTCCCACAAAAAAGTTTAATTTTTAAAATTTTGCTTTGGATAGTTGATTAAACTCAAAATGTAAAGCAGTTATTTTCATACAAAAGCTGAAATATGAAGAGCATGATTTGCTTTAAATATTCTGCTGGTGAGGCTGATAGTTAAGAGTTAATTCTAAAGTATAAAAGAGTAGATTATCCAGTTTCCTCTTCTTCTCTGTGACAGTAATAAGAAACAGTTAAAAGCCATGTTTCACACCTCTATCAAGAAGTACCAAAAGAGACAAGAGATTAAATTTTTTTCTTCCTTCTGATACTTTTTGTCTGCTAACACCTTTAGCTCATAGAAAGAGAGGTTCTAAATATGTGTCATTCTCGTTATTTTAAATATTTAAGGGAAGCTGCATCCTTACATATCTATTCTCTAAGAATAATACATACAGCTCTAGCACACTTTATACATAAGATACAGCCTCCTGTTCTCACTCTGTCAATAAACAGCTACCTATTTTGCAAAGCCGCTTACTCTGATCCTCAGTTCAACGTCAGATGGACCGGTTTTGGGTCTCTTGTGCTTTCTGTATGATTGCTTTAACATCTTTCTTTTGTCTTTAGTCTTTATTTTCTTATGCTTTTTATCCCTCCATTTATCTCCTAAACTAAAATGACAAATCAAAGTTTAACTGACAGCAAATTTCTTTCTTTTTATTGGTGGTACATAAAATAATAGTTACCTTACAATCAATAGTGTATTAGATTTGATGAAGCATAACAGTATTTCTGAATAATCTATTATCTCAAGTTTTAGGGAAGAAGGTGCTCATGTTTCCATTTGTTGTTTCTGTTGGTGTGTGTGTGTGTGTGTGTGTGTAAAATAAATCACACCCTTACAGAGTTTGCAAATTCTTTTTATCATTACTTCAACTTCAGTGGGGATTCCCCCCAAACCCCCGATGAGTTTCTACACTACAGGGAGGTATAAGTTTACTCTGCATCCATGCCTACTGCAAGCTTAGGGAGATTACTCTGACATCAGACAAGACATTCTTCTTTGTAGAAAGAATTATTCTATTCTTTCCATTGAAGGTGAGGTCTTTCAACAGTCCCAGTGGGGTCTCAGTTCCAATTTCCTTCCTCACAGTGGCTCTCATGGCTTCACCTGTCCCCACATAATGTTAATACTTGTGCTTCTAGAATCTATTTTAGACATTAAAGCTTATTTCTATCACTTCTTTTTTTGGGGAAAAGCCCAGAATACAAACACCTGCAACAATGGGTAAATTATAACTTATTTTCTAACATACAAAGTAGGGCTTGCAAGAAACAAAGGGAAATCCACAGGAAGGAAAGAAGGAAGGGAAGGGAAGGGAAGGGGAGGGGAGGGGAGGGGAGGGGAAGGAAGGAAGGAAGGAAGGAAGGAAGGAAGGAAGGAAGGAAGGAAGGAAGGAAGGAAGGAAGGGCATTAACTCAGTTCCTCTAAAGAGTTTTTAGATGGTAGGATTTGAACTAGTCCACTGGAATAAAAGATTTATCTTCTATACTTAAGATTCCATGCTTCTTAATTTTAAATGCTAAGAAAAGGCATCTTTAATATTTATGATGAAATTTCTGTTTTCATCATTTTAAGTTAAAACACACATATAAACAGATAAGTCAGAAGATAATCACACGCAGCCCAGCTTATATCTTACAAAATATTTTCATTTGAAACCATTTCTTACCTGAACTGTACAAACTTTAATAACTGAATAAAGAAATTAAAACTCACTTTAAGCTAATTTAGATTTCTAAGACTACTTGCAAAACTGAATAGCTGGATCATGTTTACTCAACCTTTTTACCATGAACCCCATAAAGATCATAAATTGATATAACCTAAATATATTTAATAATGCCACCTTATATTTGTATTTTAAAATTCTTTTATTGTATTCTCATTCCATCTCTATATCTCCATAAGGAAGGTTAGGTAGGTGTTGTTATTCTTGTTTCCTAAATAACTGCCATGATAAATTTATAAAGTTAGTGTGGGGAAGAAAAGAGTAAAATAAAAAATTCAGATGAGAAAATTTCACTACTGGTAAGAGGCAGAGCTAGGACTATAACCCAATTCTTTGGAGTCTTAGTTCAGGATCCTTTCTATTTTACCAAATTATTCAGCTCTGATTCTCTATATAACCAAATGGATAATGAGTACATGTATGAAATAATTTAGAAATAAACTATAACCATAAAAAATAACAATTTGAATAGCAAACAGTCATGAATAAGATATATAGCAAAACTGACAGGAAAAGAAAATATTTTCAAAAATACTTACTGGATATTCAAGGAGATCTACTGGCTGGCGGAAAGGCTCAGAATCTTCACATTGAAATATGAGATTTAACAATTCTTGACATTGCTTCTTCCATGCTTGAATATCATAAGACTGAGCTCTATTACGTAATCTTCTTCTAGGCTGATGGTCCTAAAATAAAAATGATCAAAAATATTAATAAAATAGCACGCAAATAAATATTGTATTTTTAATGCAGTCTTATATAATTAGGCAATATATAGTAACCCAAATAACAGAAAATACCACTCACCGCCTAGTTCTGAAAATCATGCATTTTGTCATGGAAACTTACTTGAAAGTAATACTTAATCAGTCTTTAAAAATAAAAGTTAAAAAAAATGCTCTGATTACATTTTAATTCACATGAATTAATTCTGCTAAAACAAAAACTGTGTTACCTTCCTTTTTCGAGTGGAAGTTCCTGGCACATCAGCATCTTTCTCTTCTTCCTTTGAAGTAAGAATTTATCAAATTTATTAAACACTGTAAATTTCATTATTACAGTGAACCCTTGAACAATATTGGCTTAAAATGCACAGATCCACTTACACAGATTGTTTTCAATAAATACACACAGTACTATAAATGTATTTTCTTTTAACATTTTTTATCTGGTTTACTTTATTATAAATATACAGCATGTAACACATATAATACTCAAAATGTTTGTTAATAAACTTTATATTATTGGTCAGACTTCTGGTCAACAGTAGGCTATAAGTAGTTAAGTTTTCAGGAAGTTAAAAGTTATGTAAAGATTTTCAACTACTCAGGGAATAAGCACCCTTAACCCCCATGTTGTTTAAGTGTCAACTGTACTCTATAGTTGTTTATATACCATCTATCTCCTTTCCATTTTAATATGCTAGAGCTCTTTAATACTCATTAAAAAGTCTCACACCCCCTACCTTTTAAAAGAAAATTTCTTTGTCACAAAAACAAAAACAAAATTCTGAACCACTATTTAAGTTAACTATAGCATTAGACGAAAATAGTTTTCATAATAGCATTTATCTGAAAACTATCATTTCTTTTTTTATACAGAATAAGACCAATGTCATAATATGATAAAATATTAAATACCTCAGAGTCAGACAAAACTTTCTTCTTCATTGAATTGTAGAGTGGAATTATGTTATAGCAAGTCTGATCCCTAAATAACAAGGAGATGTTAGTATACAAGATTAGAGTCATGAGCTTCTTTTTTCCTTTAAATCTGTTACTGAAACCAGATTTTAAGATAAAACTTAAAGCCTGAAGGCTTCTTTCATAGGTCCATACCAAAACACACATCTGACTCTGCCCCTCCACTCTGGCCTGTTTCATTACACCAAACCCAATTCAATTCTCACCACCAAGTTTTGCTCAGGTCATTGCTGTGCCTGGGATGCCTTCTTTTACTACTCAGTCTACAGGGAAAGCTAACGTACCTTCTGTCTTCTAATTCCTTCTTAGTTTTATTCTTAAATGAAGTCATTCCCTAAAATCCTGTCCTTCGTCATCTTCTCTTGATACAAACTTCTGTGTAAATGAATTCCAAATTCCTGAAATTAGGCTGACTCTTCTGATATTCCTACCATCATCTAAAATGCCACATGTCTGAACCTGTTACTCCCCACTCTTCCTTTTTTCTACTTTTTAAAAAACAGCATTCACATTTTACAGTAGTCATGGGTTTTTCACTATTCCATCCTATGCCTCCTTATAAACCCAATCGTTGGCCAAATTCTGTGAGTATACCTTCAAAATCTCTTAGCATCTGCTTCTTTCTCATTTCCATAAATTAATCCCTTATCACCTGTTACTTGGCCAGCTGTAGCAGCCAATATATTTATGGTTTATGTCTCTTCTCTATCAATTAATATTATACAGTGCAGCAAATATTTTAAAGCATATTATGCATGTAATATTCACATTAAAATATTTTCATAGATCCTTTCTTCCAGTGCCCGTATTTTACATCTAGCTTCTTAGATCAGCATTCAAGGCCCTCCATGATCGGAACAGAACATGAGTTCACAGCACTATACTTCTGCTCATGTATTCTACTTCACCCAATTTAAATTACTAAATTTGTTTTAAAACTCTTTAATTTCCTAGTTCATTCCATTCTTATCCCTAGAATGGCTTTCCTGTCACCTAACTTCTCCTGAATCTATCAATATCTACCTTGTCCATGACATCTTAACATACTCTTCTCCCCTTGTACCTGAAACCCCACCTTCATAACTAGAAGTGAAACTATCTCCCATCTAAACTTCCATATAAACTCGTTACTTTTTCCTTATTAGTTACTTTGAGATTTGCCTGTCTACAAAATTGTATTAAGAGGTTAAATACACATTTCTTCCTATATCCAAGTATCTATTACATCACTTTATATGTATCTTTTGTAGAGAAAGGGCATGAAGTTTATCTCACTATATTTCTTTGGTGTTTTCTTATACTAAAATTACATATATCCTTTAGTAAAAAAAGAATTGATTCCAGAAAAGAAACCCTCTGATTATTCTGTGTAAAGAGAATAAATCTGGAGAATTTTTTTTAAAAGCTTCAACAATTCCTTCTTGTAAAAATAAAAGCTGATAGCTGAATATTTAAATGATAAAATATATTGTCTTCTCTTAACAAGAAATACTTATCCAATATAAATAACTTTAATATAAACTCAGAGCAGTATCTTATACAAAACATAAGATTCATTCCTCTGGCTTCAATTTAGAAGGCTCAATTCATTCTATGGTTACATAAAATCCATAAGACAAGAAAATAAAAAGTGCTGCTGCTGCCTTACAAAGTAATAATTATCACTTTTCATATGGGATCAATGAATGAGGAAAACGACTTGACTTTAAAGAAGAATCATCTTGAACATTAAATTTAGTCTCCTGCTGGACCTCTTAAATACTTGTTTATAAACTTGACAGAGGCACTATAATGTGAAAACAAAAGGTTCTCAAAGCAGATGGCAGACACTCATTTACTGTGAAAATTAAACAAGTTAACCTCTAAAAGACTCAGTTTCTTTAATTATAAATTCCAAATAATTATCTCCCCCACATGTAAGATTATTTGGGTTAAAAAGAACTATTTTAGGTAAAATATTACATGTTCAATGAACTCTTATTATTAGTCTTATTGTCCAACAGCTGGGTTTAGAAAAGGATACATGTTTATTTATGCTAACTAAAGAACATAACGTTTATGATTTCATAATATTAGCCAATGAACTAAATGTTACTTTAGACATAGACATTATATGCTTCCTATTTTGAGTGGAGCCATGCATATAGCACATCATGTGATATTATGTATATAAAAATGATTGTATTTGACAATTGACATTTTACAATATTGCCCTTATTACAAATTAATTATAATTAAGTGCGGAAAAATAACTCACTTTATAAAATGTAGAAGAAGATCAGTCACAAACTTAGCAGATTTTACAATAGGGCTTCCAGGCTCATTAAATGTTCGTGTATTATGCTCTATATATCGAACTTCCCACATTAGGGAAGAAACCCGCCTTTAAACAAACAAAATACAAGTATTAAGTTCATTATATTTAGAAGTATAGGCACAAAATTTAAAACCACAACATTGTGACTTTTCAAACTGCAGTCTTAAGTCAAGTACAAAACTCACACCTTAAGAAGTTATTTTCAAAAAAAGTATAACTTCTTTGTGTAAGGAAAAAAAAGTGTAGCAAGATTATGGATTGGCACAGAATATGTCTAGATTAGGGAGAAAGACTGTCTATAGTGATAGTAGTAGAAGAGAACTGGAGTTTTTATTTTTAGCTATATATTCCTGTCATATATGTCATATTTTGATAATAAGCATACCTGACACGTAAAAGGAAGCAATTTTCACCTAATCATATCATTGGTAATTAAATGACATGTAAAAATGAAAAGCTAACTGATAGTCAGCTTATGATATAAAAATATAAAAAGTATACTAATCATGTCAGTTTACCATGAAAGCTAAGTAAATTAAAATTATTTTTTAACAATGAATTGACAATACTAAAATAAAGTTTGGTAGCTTATTATTTTATTTCTGAAAGTAAGAAAAATACAAAGATGACTTCTAGAATATTATCCAATAGGTGGTCCTACTTAAAATAAGAAAACACTCAGAAAATCTTACTGATGTGTGAACAAAAATACAATTACATGAAATTTTAAAAACTTATAATTGTGGACACAGAAATACTTCTGTGCATTTAAAATAGCATTTGCAAAGTTCATTTTAATAATCAAATTAAAAGTATTTTTAGAATACCCTAAAGAAAACTATGTAAAATAAGGCATTAGATGAATATCAGCCAGGCAAAGTGAGAGTAATTTAACAAAAGACTAAAGGAATTACTGAAGAGGAAAACCATAAATTGTAGGGACTCTGAAGCCAATGAGTAAAAGAATAGCAAAAAAGTTTCAAACAGTGAAATGGCACTTAAAAACATAACTCAGGTCCAGAACCATATTATACAAAAAAACAGGCAGTTTCTAATTTATGTAAGGATCATATCCCAAAAGATGTTTTCCTAAATTAGTTACAAAGTTAGGCTAATTCCAAAAATCTTATTTAAACTGTAATGTATTTGAAATGTACACCTTAGCATCCTTTCCCTGTCAACCTTCATGTCTTGTTCTATCTCTGAAGCACTAGGTGTGACCCCTAAGATTAACAATTTAGAGGTCTAGGAGAAGGAAGAATATAGTTCAGAGTTTCTCCTCCATTTATTCTCTTAAAACTTCTGACATCTGGATTTGAAAAAGAGTTAAAGAAGTAAGCTACATGGGTTGAGAGAGATGGGAGGCACATTATCATAGCTGATTTCCTCCTCTATACTTCTGACAAACATCAATGAAGCAACAGCAGAAACACCTAGCAAGATCAGAAAAATCTTCAGAACCTGCAGTTGAGTATCTTAATCTCCTTTATTCCAGTAGTTTTTAATGAGGGGTGATTCTGCACCCCCAGCAACTATTTGGCAATGTCTGGAGACATTTCTGGTTTTACAACCAGGCGCTGTTATTGATATCTAAAGGATAGAGAACAACCCCAAATGTTAGTAGTATTTTTACTGAGAAACCCCACTTTCATCATTAAGGATGAAATTCCATTAACAAATGGAATTTTCAGTGCTAAGTGAAGAAAGTACCAAATTAGATTTATACTAAAAGTAATAAAAAGAATGGAAGGCACTAATTTAATGTAGAAAATATGAATACAAAATATTCTTAAATTAAATAAAAATATAAAGAACTGCAATAATATAAAACTGCTCACAAAGAGAAAGTTTTAATGTAGTATTTGAATTAAATACTGTAGTAATTAATGTAGTATTTGAATTAAATGTGTTGCCTGTTTAGCAAAACGTCATAAGAAAAATGAAAACTATAAGTATGATTTCACTATGTGAAAACTATAGACTTAAACTCACTTTTTAACAAGATAATTTAGGCAAAGTCTGTCTGAGATTAGAACTCAATATTATTGAAACTGTTATCTACAAGATGATAACATTTTGTCTTAAAAAAGAAACAAAACCTCTGTATTTCAAGCTAACCTATAACTATGAAAAATACCCCAAATGTCCTAATTTCATTGTTCATAAGTATTCATAAGCTGAATAGAAGCAAAATTAAAAAAATTGTTTATATTCTATAAAAAAATCAATTAACAAACGAACATTTCAAATGTGATATCTTGGAGAAAATAACATATGTAGGCTGGCTTTATAAAATATGCTATGAAGACAGCGAGCAATAACTCATATAACAGCCAGACAAAACTATCTAGGTATCCTATTCTAATTGTGGTCTACAGTAAGACCAGCAGTATCAGCATCACTGGGAATTTTTCAGAAATGCAGAACCTGAGGCCATACTCTAAACCTATGGAACCAGATTCTGCATTTTAACAAAATCCCCAGGTGATTTTTATGCACATTAATGTTTGAGAAACACTGCTATAGAAGATCAGTAAATGGGTAAAAGGATCATTTAGCTTTCTTTCAGTAGTAGCTACAGCAAACAGTTCTAACCTGTAAAACCTGTTCTCCAGTCTTTGTTTAATTGTACTTAAATCTGTTGGATATGCCACTACAGTGCAATACATGGGATAGGCTTGCAGATCCACAGGGGCCACAAATGCTGAAGCAATATCTAAAATAAATAAGAGAAATAAGTTTATAAATTTATTTTGTATTGCTTAAAATACTTCATGGACAATTTTGCTTGAATTAAGACAAGTTTTGATCCACGTAACAGTCTGTCAATGTCTTTTCATAGGAAATAGTTTAGCTAACCTAGTAAAAGTCTCACTTTTTATTATGTATATAATTACACTGAAAAATTCTAGAGATATCTGTTATTCGTAGACTGCTTAGAAGAAAACAGATGACAAATAACACTTATCTGACCTATTAAAGACACATACATTTCTCTAATTAAAACCTGGCCATTCAAGACTTTTTCATTCTCAGTTAACACTATAATACATTGCATTCAAATACTATAACCACTGACTTTCTCAAAACTTAGCACCTTATCTCATCTTCACAACATAATTAAGTACAATGTTAGTTAAGCAGAAAAGAGGAAACAAATTCCAAAGTCTTTAACTCAAAGTCACTGACCCTATGGGACACAGTACACTGGTAAAAATCTAGAAACTATGGTCACTCTCCATTTTTTCTTTTCTCATTCACACACAGTATGACAACTTCATATCCTAAAATATTACTAAAAGTATTTAAGATAGTATTTCAGACAATTTTTTATGAAGTGCTGCCATTCTATAAAATTCTTCAGATGAAAATATTATACAATATGTGTCTCTAAGTGTCTTTAACTCTTCTTATTCATGTTAATTTATCCCTAGACTCTCTGAAACTGATTTCTTACTGAAAAGGAGGTTGCTACAAAGTACCATATTAGTTTGGAGTTATGGATAACTTGTGGTCATTGTTTTTCTTTTAATGAGGCAAAACAATTCACATACCCTTCTCCCCACCCCTTATAAACAGTCTGATGCATATGTATGTAAAGTTAAGGGGGAAATGGGTATAGCTATCCAAATAATTATAATCTATCTTTCAGTCATTCTCTTCCAATTTACATCATGTCAGCTTGCATATGCCATGGGTTTTCAAACTGGATTCTGGAAGAATGAGATTGTTCAGAAGTATCCCTGGCATTTCCGGTGGGCCCTCATTCTAAATTCAGCTACAACAATCCCATTTATAAGTGTTTTCGATATGAGTCCTGTGTAAGATCTCATTTTTTAAAATTCCACTTAGAAATGTTTGAAAACCACTGACTTAATGATATTATGTAATAATATTTTGTTTATAGTGTTTCTCCTTTCCTTTGCTTTCTGAAAACTTTTTCTATATCGATGTGCTAATATTATCATTTACCTAGTGTCATCAACTGGTTTATTCCTGCAACAATTCTTTCACATTCTTCATCCCTTGGATTGGAACCCCATTCTCCATCAAGAGGTTTATAGATCAATGATCTGCATTCAACATCAGTTAAAGGAACACTTGTACCTAGTTCTTCAGGAAATACAGCTGAAATACACAGAAGAAATGCAGCTTTAGTGAAAATATATGGTAATTTACTGACAGGTTATCTTTAGAAAGTAGAATTGATATTGTCAAAGACTAAAGTATAGTTTTATATAAAGACTTGGTAAGTATATTCTTTATTTTATTAAAGAAAAACATGTGTCAAGGATTGGTAAAATTTAAGTTATTTTTAAAAACATTATTACTACTTATCCAAATATTTTACCTGACAACTTGCTTTTATTACCACTTACCAGGTGAAGTGAAAGTACTTCTATAAAATGATACAAATCTAAAAGGTTTTTGACTCACTTCATAATATAATCTCCGTTTTTACTTTGGTAAAACACACACAACATAAAACTGAACTAAAGTAGTATTTTTTGGAATACTTCAAACAAAGCCTAAACTTTTTTAAATGTATGAACAGAGAAAATTATGAATACTGGCATAATTCTTATCCTTATTGCTCTTAAATAGTAACAGCATGCTTTCTGTATGCCTGAATATTTAACAGAATCTGTTACTGAATCTTTAAGAGAATTGTTAGGGTGATGATATAAATCTACAAATCTGACAAGTAAGTTTTTCTTTGACTAGACCCAGATAAGAGAAATATGTTAATTACTTATGTACAAAATTTTTCCTCCTCAAAATGAAATTGAAACTCTATGGATGCATATGTATGTGTATTCAAATAGGTCAAAAACAAAAATCGCCCCCTCCACATACAGATATATTTAGGTAGGGAACAAACAATATCTCAATGACACCAATTCATTTCAAGAAACACCTCAGGCATTAAAACTCTAATTAGCTTTATTTCTCTCACATTCATTAGAGTGCAATGTGACTTCAAACTCAACTTTCACAAAGGAGAAAAACAAAACCAGAATATAAGCCATGTAACGTGGTCACAAGTTGATTAAGACATTTTAAAGTTTTAAACAGCTCTAATCTAGCAGTGAAATGAAAATACATTTCTGCTATTAAATTTTTAAAGTGATAATTTCTGGAAAGAACTAGTTTTAGACAATTATCTGCATGACTATTTTCTCATTTCTAAGGATTACCTGATTGGGTTTACTTTTTTCCAAATTATCTTTTTTCTCTGACTTCTTAGAATACAATAACTAATGAACACTTACATATGATTATATCTACTATGTCACAAGTCAATTTATTTTTTTGTTTTTAAAAATCTTTACTTTTATCTGAGAGTAAAAGTAATATATATATATATATTTTTTTTTTTTTTAATGAAACAATACAGAATGTAAAAGATAATTTATGGAAATCCTCTTATTCTCACCCTTTATAAACAATTCTTATTAATAATTTGGAATATATATACTTTTGAAACAAAGACAGGTAATGAGGTAGAAATAAAATATAATCTCCACGATTTAGCCACATGGCCTTTTCTCAGTCCTAGGAAGATATCATACTTGCCACCTAAAGACTAACCCCCAAATTCTAAGGCAGTGTATCAGGCCATACATATGCAAGGTAACAGTTATTACATTATTATTAATTATAATTACCTACTCACTGAGCCCTTACATGTGTCAGTCTCTATAAGATGTACTTTATACACATGGCATCACTTAATCCTCACAGAAGCCATGTAAGGGAGGTATTAGGTTACATAATTTCAAAGGCTAAATCATAAGAATCTGGTTTGGAAAGTTTAAGGAACTTTCCAAAATGGCATAGATAGAAGATGGCAGAGCTAGGATATGAATCTATGCTATGTCTCATGCAAAAGCCAGAACTCTTAATATTATGAAATACTGTAAAAATTCCGCTTGGAGTTTCAAAAGTATCTTTGCTTCCAAGTGCTGATCATTTAGGAATGAATAATTATTAGCAAAACAAATTTTTTTTTTCTGTAATTAAGCAACTTCAATCTTCCCTGTTAAGACTACAAATTACAGTGGGCAAATGTTAAGTCTCTCTTATTCACTGCCATGCCTCTGAAGTCCAGGTCAATAGTAAATGTGCAATATTTGATGAATGAATATTTTCTATCTGACCTTCCTAACAACCTTATGCAACAGCAAGTTGACAAATCCTGTTTCTTATTTAAAAAATTAATTCCATAATACATATACAAAAAGCCTAATATACACTTACCATTATTAGGTATGAGCTCCATATCCCAAGGACTCATCTTTTCTGTATCACCATTATCCCAGCTTAAAGGAAGAAAAATCCTGTTATTTAAAAATCTAAATACTGTAATGCGATTTTTTAAATAAAATCACATCGTGAAAATAAATGCTTTGGCATTTTAATAAAGTATCTCTATCATTTTATTAATAGATGGAGAAAACGTTCCAAGAAAGTCAGGCTGAACTAAAATACAACAAATACTTCCTTACCAAACATTATAGCATTGAAACAAACTATCAGGGTACTCAGGTTGAAGAGGTTCCTGGCTTTCAATTGTTCCAAACCACCAGGCATCATCTATGACTGATCTGAAACGGTCACCTGGAGAAGAATAAGAGCCATTTCATTACTCTGAAATGTAAAACTGCTGTTGTTGCTCCTTTTCCCCAAAGTATATACCTTTAAGATACTTAAGCTGCCTGTATGATTTCAGAAGATATATAAAATGTGACCTACAAATTCTAAAATACGTAAGTAAACAAGTCAGCAATATCGAGGAAAAAAACTTATTTAATAAGTACACCTGAGGTGTGACTTACCAGTTTCTATTGTAGTACCAGTTCTTACATTTTCTTAGGGTAAGGAGAAACTGACTTTTTTCTTTTTTAATTTTTAAAAATTTTAAGTATATTTTATTGATTATGTTGCTACAGTAGTTCCAATTTTTTTCCCTTTTGCTCCCCTCCACCCAGTACACCCCTTCCCTTCAGTAATCCCACCCCTCTTAGCATGATGAAATCTTGTGACATCCCATACCATCCTGCCTGGGAGTGAATCATCCCTTTGTCCCACCATATCCGCACTGTATATGTTCACCACTTATTAGTTACTTGGTAGCTGGCTCATGTGTGTGTGTGTTATATAAACATACATATAACAAAGTATATATACTGTGTGTTTATATATAGAGACCAAAATCACTTTTATTACAGTACACTGTTTTATTGTTCCATTTTATTATTTATTGTTGTTAATCTCTTACCGTGCCTAAGTTGTAAACTAAACTTCATCATAGTATGTGTGTACTGTATAGAGAAAAAGTATAAAGTTCAGTACTATCTGTGGATTCAGACATCCACTAGGGCAACAGTTCTCAACCCGTGGGTCGCCACCCCTTTGGGGGTCGAACGACCCTTTCACAGGGGTTGCCTAAGACCATCGGAAAACACATATATAATTACATACTGGTTTTGTGATTAATCACTATGCTTTAGTTATGGTTGGGGTCACACACGAGGAACTGTGTTAAAGGGTCGCAGTATTAAGAAGGTTGAGAACCACTGCACTAGGGGCCTTGAAACATATCTCCCATGGATAAGAGATTGGCACTACTGCATCTTTAGAAATAAAATACCAAGAAATACTAACTTTAGAAAAAATATTAATCTATAAATTGCTGGGGGGTTAAGGGAGCAACTCTAAGATCCAAATGAGTGAATTCTGATGTACATCCATTTGAACTATCTCTGACTTCTCCAGTGATTGCCATTATTTATTTGCTTAGGTTGTTATATCAGCTCATTTCTGGAATATTCATGGACACGAATATTTGTTCTGCAATTTATTAGCAGATGCATGCCCTTAAAAAATTTATTTTATCAAATAACAGTCAAATAATTTTAAAAAATCAAATGTAAAAAATAACCAAAACCAAAAAAAACTTTTAACTATTTCTTCTTCAAATTTACTTACAAATTTCTAAATGAGTAGAGCTGTTTCTTCCCTCATCTATTTTAGACATTAATTACTGATCTCAATCCACACAACTGTATATAAAAGGTGTATGTATTTAATTTAATACATATTCAGTTTTTCTTTACCATGACTCTGTAAATATTGTTTGCTACTAAGCCAACTTGCACACAACTACTTTCTTGTATTATTTTAAACTGTTTCAATTTTTAAAATGTTTTAGTTTTCCCTGCATTTATGATTGTCTTCTCACATTTGCTAATCAAAACTATAAAAACTTTTAAATATAATTTCCCACAAGTCAAGCATATTAGATGTTTGATCAGTTCCATTTTTTCCCCCTTGAAGACCACTTTTGAAGGACAGTCTCTTCTGGTCTGGTTGTTTTATAGGCTTGCTAGCAGATGCTATTCCTGGACTATTGACTGTTACTTAGAAATTCCTTTCTGCTCTTTCCTGTTGTGAAAATATTTCCTGTGTCCTAAGGGGATTACATGTCTTTCTCTATCATGGTTTACTCCCTTATTTTATGGAAAACATCTTTTGAAGCTTCCAGAGAAATGATACATGATATATAATTTTTCTCATAGCTGCCATGACCCTAATTTTGATAACTTGCATCTTCTTAATTTTTCTTTTTTAGACAACAGGTAAATTTCTAAGCTTACAAAGTCCAATAACTATAGACAAATCATTACGTCTTCAATGCATTCCAATAGCACTGGAGAAGAGATGGACTTATGCATCAATTAATGTGCTTTTATAAGCCACATCATGCTATACATGCACCACATGTCACTCCCAAGATGACAGACTGACCCTGTTTAACACTTTTAAAAGAAATACTCTAATGAACAGTATATCCTTTGGACATAAATTAATGCATCTTAAATGCCTAGAAATTCTTAAGGATTTTTTAATTTCTTTGAGTCTTGATTACAATATTATTTTTTAAAGATTATAATAAAGTTTTAAAAAATGTAGGTTTAACTTTTGTCCCATCTAAATTAAATTATTAAGCATATTGACCTAGAAGACTTCTTTTCTTTCAATTTTGAATTAATATTTGTGGATAAAAATTTAAGTCAGCACAAAGCAGCTAAAGGAATAAGCATAAACAATGTTATAAAAGTAAACAAAGTTAAGAGAAAGAAAAGTTAAGAGTTTCAGCATCAACTAAATTAAAAAAGTATTTTCATTCTTAAAAAAACTTAAAAAATACCTGACACAATATTGTACTTTGCTGTTAATATTTGCAGAAATGGCTAGACAACTTCTCTGATTTCTTTTCCCAAATTATGAAAACTATGAAATCACTTATTAGAGTAAAAAAACACATGTATAGCTTCTAAAATTACCCACCTATATTCCACCGCCTGTATCTTGCATCGTCAAACTGTTGTCTCAAAACTAGGAAATCTATAACATCAGGCATATCATGGTATCTAATTACAAAGAGAAATAAATTAGGTCACATACCTAAAAATATCTAAGAGATGTTCAAATTTACCTGGAAAACAATCTACAATACTAAGAAACCATTGCCTTTTTCAATAGTCCTTACTTCATGGTAAATGATCCGCCAGTCAGTTTACCAGTATCAGGATCAAGAAAAGCAAGTTTAAGGCAGCAAAGGGTAGGCAATCCCACTTCATACTTTATGCCAACTATTTTCATCAGCTCTTGTTCCTGAGGAAGATAAAAAATAAGAAACTATCTTAAACCAAAATAAACTACTAAACATAATCAAGAAAGCATTTATTCATTTCAATCCTGATTTAGGTAATTATTCTGTGTATATGCAAAAATTCATTGAGGTGCATACTTAAGATCTGTGTACTTTATAGTATGCAAATTCCATTTCAATTTTGAATAGTAAAAAAAAATGAAAAAAGAAAAATAATTTAAGTGAAATAAGTTTTCCAACACTTAAGTAATTTTGAAGTACTGCCAATAAATCTAGAAATACTTATCAAATTACAAGTATATTTGCTTCAGATACAAGTGTTATATAATTTTCTCTATAATTATATTTTGTACCCAACTTATAAAGTTATCACAGCATATAAATTCAGTCAATCTTATGTTTCTTAGAATGTGAAATACCCTCTACTCCCCAGGATTGCTCTTGTTAATAAAGTTATCTTCAAGATACTGTTTCTTATACTGAAACTACTAACAATACAATTTTCTCCGTATTCCATAACTACATATTTTTGAGCTATTAAATAATAAACACCATACCCGCAGTTCCATTTTATGCCATGGCTGTTTTTTGGGATTGATACTATAAATTTTATTTTTCCGAGCCATTTCAACATACGCTTCATGTCCTTGTCGGAAATAATAAACCTAAAATGAAAATAAAGTCACAATTTAAAAACTTGAATGTGTTTCCTTAAACGCGATATGCAAGAATTTAATGTCCTTTGAACTAAAAGATATTCTAACATCATAATTTTTTCCTTCTTTTCCTCAAGTTTTTCTAATGCCACATAATCAAAACCAAAGTGTTCAAAATAACATTACTTTGGTTAAAGACTAAGAAGTTAAGAAGAGGAGTTACTTTGGTGGGGTTTCCCCCACCACCACCACCACTTTACTTTTAAATTTTAAATAACAAGCAAAATAAAGACAGGCTCATAGATAGCAGGCTGACAGCTCTGGGGAGGGTTGAAAGGTGGAGGGATAAAGCAAAAAAAGAAAAAAGGAAGAACCCATGGACATGGACAACAATGTGGTAATTGCAGGGGGAGGAGGATGGATGGAAGTGGAAGAGGGTGGAATAAATGGTGATAGAATGAATGAATCAATTAATGAGTGAATAAAAGCTTCCTGTACTTAAAAAAAATAAAATAGAAGATTAAAATTAATGAGTACTGGACAAAATAAATTAAAATTTCATTAAATAAAGAATTGTAGGTATAGGCCCTGTCTGGTGTGGCTCAGTGGATTGAGCACTGGGCACATGCCTGGGTTTCGGGCCAGGTCCCCAGATGGGAGCAGGGGGAAGACAACTGGTCAATGTTTTTCTCCCTCTCTTTACCCCTCCCTTCCCCTCTCTCTAAAAATTAAAATTAAAATTAAAAAAATATTTTAAAGGTGAGGATGGCTAACTATAAAAAAAGAAATTAAAAAAAAAAAAAAAAAAAAAAAAAAGCCAGTATCTTAAGAACCTGAAGAAATACATAAAAAGTCATCAATATAAAACTCTGGCCTTAGAAAACCTCAAATGGGAGGATATAAGGGATTCTTAGTAGAGGCTCCTCAGTGGGAGGTCATCCAGTAGAAAAGTCACTAGACCCTTAAGCCTGTCTCCTTAATAAGCTCCTATATATTTCCATTGCCATGTGAGCTCTGCAGTGTCAGATGGTGGGGTGCAGAACATGCCCTCTTCTGTTAACAATCACTTATGTCCTAGGAGTCGGTTCCTCCTAAGATACTGGGTTAAATTATTATCCAACTAAAAACATATTTGAAATGTTTAAAATGTATCAGTTTGATTCCCGATGATAAAGCTATTTCTTAAGGCTTAAGAGTTCATACTACCAATTTACAAGCAGTGTGATCTTTGGCAAATTACTGAAGTTTTCTAAGTTTCACCTTCTTATCTCAAGTTAATAATGCTCACTGTATAAAATTATTATGTGACTGAAATAAGAAAATGTATGTAAAGCATTTAATACAATGCCCAACATAATAGAATGACTTTAAAAATTTTAATCTATTTTATTTTTAAAGAGAGGGGAAGAAAGGGAGAAAAAGAGAAACATCAGTGTGAGACAGTAACACTGACTGGTTGCCTCTCACATGCCCACAACTGGGGACCTGGCCCACAACCCAGACTTGTGCCCCGGCTGGGACTTGAATTGGTAACCTTTCGGTTTGCAGGAAGACACCCAATCCACTGAGCAACACCAGTCAGGGCTAAATAATTTTTTTTTAAGTTAATCGGTGCTGCATAACAAAATTGTAACCAGGGGTCATGATTAGTTTACAGTAGTCCCTCCCTCTCTATATCGCGGTTCACTTATTGCGGCCTCACTTTATCATGGGATTTTTAAAAATATTATATTTAATTATTTATTGCAGACTTTTTGCTATATCGTGGGATTTTGCGGTACTGTATACATATGTTGCTAAAGTTATGTAAGTTTAAGAGTGTAGAATAAATGTTAAGGTTCCTACTTCGCGGGGGTTCTAAAACATAATACCCGTGATAAGTGAGGGAATATGGTATTGTTCCCTTTTGTAGCAAGTAGTTTATACATATGGAGAACTTGAAAGTAAAAAATGTATTCTCACTTACATTTTATCCGTATAAAAACAGCAAGGTATCTATTTATCCTCATTTTATGACTATCAAATTTAAGTAACTCCTGACTACCATCCTACAGAACTAGTACTTGAACACAGTAGTTTGATAACAAGTACTTTTCCCACTGTTAAAAAATAGTAGAGCTTGTTAAAAAAATGCTATTAAACTTTTTAAAAATGTTATTGAGTTCCTAGCAACATTTCGAGACATCCATTATTCTACATACTTTTATTCTATTCATTAATATCATTATTCAGTTGTCTGAAATTCAGTATGAAGGAATGGTACTGAATAATGAGGCCCTACCTGTTTAAGCACTAACAACTAAAAAAACAATGTAAACAGTTTGAAAAAAAATTATTCGATAAGCAATTACACTTTCTGGCCATCTTGAAATAATATATTAAACATAATATAATCAAGCATTTTCTTGACGTGGCAGATCTGTTAAGATCTACTATTGTAACTACATTACAATAATGTGGTAATGGTCTGGGCTCCTCAAGACTTTTTAGGCAAGTAGGGTTTCTACATGAATTATTTCAGGCTGTTCATTAGTTACTCTTGCAATATAAAGTATTTGTTTTCCTCCTTTGACTGCGAAGTTCCACCTGCCGCTTCCTATAGCTAATTAGTGTGTTTTGCTAAAAAAAGCAGTTTTAATTCCTGATTTCTTAAGGCTCATGTACTGGGCACCAAATAACCATCTCTTACCATTTACGCATAAAATAAGGAAACATGAACCCCAGAGTGGAAAACTTTTGATTTAAAATTTTACATTTTCATTTCATAGTCCAAAGTACATAGTCAAATGATGGCTAATTACATTTTCTTAAAAATGAAATATTTCTTATTCTAAGAAAATAGAATTTTTTAAACATCTAAGTAACAGATTATGAACCCTTTAAGTATTTAAATGAAACACTTACAAAATAAAATTAAATGAAAATAAAATGCTGAATTTCATTTTTCTTTAACAGGATATATATTGTATATAATGTTATACATATTTAAGTCTTAAGCTAAGAAAAATACTTTTTAATTTAAAAAAGAAAAAGCTGGCAATAAAACACTCATTAAAAATACATACTAGTTTTTAAAATGCCAACAAAATTTCCATTTTTACAATATTTAGATTTGCAATTGCAATATTTACAGCAGCCTCAAAAAAGATGATCATTAGCACTTCTGTACTAATTTTATTTTTCTGTACATAGTTACAAACATCTAGATACTTTATGAAACCACTGCAATCTTCTTGAGTTCTGTTTCTAGAGCTCTAAAAAATTTTAAAGTAACTTAAAAGAAAGAAATAAAGGATGTTTTTAAAAGTTTAAATGTACCTCATCACCCATCTGTGGTACAAATGGACATCTTCGGGGAAGAGTATCTGTAATCCATGTTGAAGGCAACCATTCTTCTAACGTCAACCCATTTTCCGTTAGTTCTCCTACAGCCAATCTCTAAAGTTTAGAACATTTAAAGTAATATTATCATAAAAGTATTCATCTACTATCTGTCCTTTAAAAATAACTATAAAGGTAGTTAAATAAAGGGAATCAATGAACAACATGTATGTTCTTTAGGCAGTAAAAACCTATTCTGGAAAGAAGGCAGTAGTAGCAGTATAGTTTTCAATCTCTCCAAAATGACTACATGAAAAAGAACTAGATAAACCAAAACCCTACAGACACCATTCACAACAAAATTAAGTGCAAAGATATTCCCATAAACACCAAAGTATAAGCTCCAAGTAGTCTCCCTTCCTCTCAAAGTTCTACCACTTTTATAAACTTTTCATGTAACAAACCAAAGCATATTTGAGTCTTTTTAAAAAAGTCCTAGCCATCGTGTGTTAGTAAAACTAACTAAGATATTCTCTCATATGGGCTGATTAGTGCAAGACACAGAAGGCTAATTGTTTTCATGGCTGGGTCTTATACTTCTATATAGTCCAGGAATACTCCTCTCCTCTTTGGAGTAGCCATTTCACAATTTGGGCTCACAATTAGCTTCTGGCAAAAAATTTTTCTTTGTATTTTTTCCAAACAAAATGTTAAACCAGGCCCCTTAATAATTTCTTTTCTTTTCTTTTCTTTTCTTTTTTTTTTTTTTTTTGTGGGTAAATATAAAACTGGGCCTTTGAGAACAACTTTTTTAACTTTGCTGGTCATCTACAAGTGGCCATCATGGTTTGTAAGTTGTTACCTTAGACTTAGGAAAAATGGACTTCTAAGAGCCTTTGAAACCTAATATTATTGACAAGTAGAGAAAACTCATGCAATTGATTAAAAATGTTTTGGTTCAGTGTTTCTATATTAAGATTCTAAGCTTTATTCTCTTGTGTTTGTTTGTTTTTTTTAAGGAGGCAGTTATCACTAAGTTAATGCAAGTTCACCTAAAAGAAGCAATGTTATAATGAGATATTACAAAACAGTATTTCCAACAGGTACTGCTACAGGTGCTACCCAATATTTATTTTCTCTTCTTTAACCACATCTTCCTGCTTCTCAAATACACCAGGTGCACTCTCTCTTTGGAGAATAAGAAATGGGAGAAGATTGGCATTTATTACATGTGGCATGGGTCTACTGGAGAGAATTTTAGTCAGAGGAGCGATTTACAAATTTTGACCCACACATAGTCTAAGTCCAGTGTGCTATCTATAAATCAAATTTTATTGCAACACAGCCATTCGTTTATGTATTGTCTATGGCTGCTTTCAGGCTATAACGGCAAGTAGCTGGACCTTTAAAAAAAAATTTTGTTCATACATGCTTTAAAAAATAGACGAGGGGATAAAGGGCAGAAGCAGGAAGACAGGTGGAAGGCTACTACAATAATACAAGGGAGAGTTCATGGTAGCTCACACTATTGACAACAGAAATGGTGAAAACAGTTATGTGCTGAACATATTTAGAAGAAAGAACCAAGATAATTCCATGATGGACTGGATGTACAATATAAAAGAAAAATGGGAATTAAGGATAATACTAAGGTTTGGGTGTAAACAACTAAAAGAGTTGTTACTGTTGAGATGAGGAGGACTAGAATGCAACAGGTTAGAGAGAAACTCTTAGACAATAAGTTTTACATGTGTAAGATTTGTGATGTTAAGTCAGATAATATCAGAAGAGTTATTTTACCCAGTTACTGAGTAGTAACTATATTACTATGTACCGCATACATCATAGTTAGATCCACAGATTTTATCAGTTTTACATACACTGAGATTTTGAGTTAGAAGTGTGTTTTTAAAAAGATGTCCTTTGACTTAATAAAAAGAAAAAAAAGTAGAAAAGATCTGAAAACTGTTAATTCCAGCCTCAATATGGACTACCAATTATACTAGGCAAGTATCTCTCCACATAAGGAAAACTCTATGTTGATTGGGATAGCTAACAACACTTACATGGAGACAGATAAGTCGGACATTAAACAGGAATAACCATAGTTATAGCTGTAAGACTGACATAGACAAGAATCATTATGATAATTCTTATTCACCAATAATTCTTAGGAAACATATAATTTTTAGTTAAAGTACATTTGTGTCAGTACTTAAAACCACTCGGAATAAATATCACTGAATATTCATCGAACTTTTCAGCCTCATGATTGGAGATTAAAAAAAAAAAAAAAGAACTGGAGATACAGGTAATTAATTTATTTTCTTTCTATCCACAGAAATTCTTCTAGGCCCACTTCAAATCTTATTTCTTCTGGAAGCCTTACCTGAAACTCTAAAATAAGATGCCACCATTTAATTTCTGATTTAGTATCTTTAAAATTAATCTGCCAACAATTGATCAAGGTTTCTCTCACACATCAATGTTTCTCACCCTTTATTTCTCCCTCCCTTCCCTCTCTATCTAAAAATAAATAAATAAAATCTTTAAAAAACCAATCTGGAAACTAAACATATGCTTCCCTCGGTGTCCATCTTGGGGGTTTTGAGCAACTTGCTAGTCACACATTATTTTTAGAATAAGTACTCTGTCTTACACATCTTTCTACCCACTGTATTGCTTTATTATAAACAGTAACCATTCAATAAAAATTTATTGATCTGGTCTTCAAAGCTCCTAAAAGCATAAGGGATATATGTCAGATGCCATCTGAGATTTATTAATTTTCTTTATCTGCCTTACTGATTCTTGCTCAACTAATTGAAAAAGAATTAGTCATATTGAAAATATTTTCGTCTTTTCATATGTGCAATACTATCAATTATTTAATCATCTCAGTTACTTTCCAGCTCTAGAACTCTGCATAAAAAGGGAAATATTACTTGAGATAATGAGAAGACTAAGGAATAAGAACAAGTCTATCTACTGTTGGATCCACTGGCAGGCTAACACCAAATCATGTCCAAATTAAAAGGAATAGTCTATAATATCCTAAACTTACTATATTTAAAATCTATCCCACCTAAATTTAGTGGCAGACAGATCCTATTACATTACTTCAAGAGAAACAGTGAAATTAAAATATGGCAAACAGTAACAGTGGATCCAAATGTTGCATTGTATGAAGGAGCCCAAGGTATTAGTTCGGAGATGATTATCAAATCAAGGGGACCACGAAGTAAACTGCACTCTTGGGACAAAAGAATTATGTTCTCACAGTGTAAATCTCAAAAGTTCATCAGAATTATCTTGAGATTTTTTAAAAAAGTGTTTACATTATTAGTCATACATGGCTAAATAAATTTTTTTAACCAATCTACCACATGAAGTAATGGGTCCGTATACATTTATCATTGACAAAACAGAAGGAAAAAAACCAAAAAACAAAAAATAACTGTGGGCAAAGCTAAGTATTCTCTTTGGTAAATTTTCCCCACACAAAAGCAAAGGAGGTGACAAGAACAGTAGGCAGTGGAATCTAAAAAGTAATTCATACTTATAAAGCTCAAACAAACAAGAGCTCAACTGACACAGATAAAATAAACACTTAAGACAAGTGTATTCTTAAAAAATGTCAAGTTCTCCCTGACCAGTGTGGTTTAGTTGGTTGGGTGTCATTCCACAAGGCAAAAGGCTACTGGTTTGATTCCCAGTCAGGACACATGCCTGGGTTATGGGTTTAGCCCAGTCAGGTCAGGGCACGTATAAGAGGCTGTTTCTGTCTCACAACAATGTTTCCCACCTCTCTTTCTCCCTCACTACCCCTCCCCCTAAAAACAGTAAACAAAATCTTTTAAAAAAAGGTCAAAGTTCTCTGGGGATAAAGGCCCTATAAGTCTCCAGAGTATTTAATACTACAAGTACAACAAAACTAACATCTAATTATGGCTTATACACTGTATAAATTAATAAAAGCTTGTTAAAACAATAGTATCTTACTCTATATTCCTATTTGCCTTATGGTCAACTATGACAAGTTTCCTCCTATGCTTGCTGTTTATTTTCAGCAATAAAAATAAATATGATTAAAAGGTAAAGGCAATTAAGAGACTAAAAAACTGTATATTTTGTAGCATTACTTTTTAAATATATATAAATAAATCCCACCAGGTTGTCAAGGAAAATATGCTCATATTATAACACTAAATGCTCAATATTTAGAACATAATTATATAAAGAAACACCTCACGTTTTTGAATAAACTAAACATATTTTGGTATACATGTCAACAGGTTCTCTGACTTACAACGAAGTAAAAATGATGTGTAGCAAATCCAATTTATGAGGTTAATTAATATAAACAAAAATTAAATTCTTACAGCATCTTATCAACATTAAATCAAAAGAACATTGAAAGAAACATTATTCAAGGACCTGCTGTACTCCATTTTACTTTGTGTACTTCTAAGATCTTTTATTACTACTTGCTGGTATACCTCAACAGTGTTAATGTTCATCAACTGCACTTTTAAAATGTGTGCTGTGCTTTCACAGAAAACATTAGTTTATATATATATATATACATTTAAAAAGTCAACCTTTTGTTTTCTTTCTTTGGGCTTTTTTTTCTTTGGTGATATTGGTCCATCTTTTTCTTCATTTACTTTTTTCCTCTCCTTTTTAATCTGTTTTTGCTTCTGTTTTTCAGATTCTTCTTCTTCATCTGAACTGCTTTCTGCTTTCTTGGTTTTATGCTTAGGAATTTTCTTTGGTGGCTGCAGATTAATTCCTGCATCAGCTGTCCAATCAGAATAATCACTGGAGTAGTCACTAGAAAACAAAAAAAGGATTTAAAAAACACACACATACAATATATACATTAAGACTTTGTCTTATAAAAATGCAAAAAAAAAAAAAAGTTTTAATAAAGAGTACATATTAATAAACTTCAAATAGTTCCCTAACTTAACTCAACTTCTAAAAAGTTTCTCAAACTTCTGTAGACTTACTCTGCTTAAATATCTTAAAAAAAATTTTTTTTAAGATGAAGTTATAGCTTAAATTGAAACAATGAATTTAAGTACCTTCTATGATTTTAGCCAAAAAATGATTTAGGAGTGTTTCATCTGTTCAAAAAGATTGTGGAACATATACAAGAAGGAAAGAGTTTCCTTCCTCAATTCTAGCAATAGTAGAAAGAGCCCTGGAGAGCACAGGAGGTATCAACATTGAGGAGGAGGTATAGGGATTCCTTTTTTGATAGGTAAGAGCTCTTGACAGCGGGGACTCCTAGAGCACTGATGCCCTGATATTGAACTGGCACGGTTAGAGGTATTCTTACCCAGTGGGAAGGTTGAACTTGTAAACTATACTTAGCATTTGTATATACCTTACATATATCATATGCTGCAAAACATGCCATGACTCAGAAAACTACAGGTCTTACTATTTTACGTATCACTACCAACTATGTTTACTAGTTCTTTTCAGTTTACCTTCAACAGACCTAAGTTTTACTTAACTAGTGTTATTGCAAAATAAAGAATCTAATCATGCGATCTTCTGTTTCAATTTTGGTACATGAGACTATTACTTGATTGTATATTGTTTTATAAGTATAAATGCCTTAAATCTAAAATATACTATGTTAAAATCAATAATTACTTGCCCAGATTTAGTGATATATGACCTCACTCTCCTGAAAGTATTTCTGGCAAATCCTCAAAGGACAGATTTTTCTGGAGTTCTTTCTATTCTACTACCACCACCTCTTGCCCTGGCCCAATGTCCTGTATAGGCATTTTCCTATATGTCCCCAAGAATAATCATTACAAATAAAATTTAAATAATTTACTGGTTTTCTAATATGACTTCATGACTTTATTTTAAAATTGAAAATGATTCTAGAGAACTTTAAGTATTTTTCAGACTCTATTCTGGATGCATGGGAATGCATCTGGCAGGCAATCATCCATCCAAGAATAGACTACCTTTAACTTATGAGCATTTATTTATACTTATCCCCCCCCGGCCATGGTCACTGTAAATGGCACCTGCCAAATACTGATAGTTGCTACTTTCTGGAGCACTCAGCTCTTATGTAAAACCTGCTGCTGCCAGCAAAGACCTAAGTATAAACCTGAGAGCGCATGTTCTTTACAATATTGCCCTCAACTGCTAGCCTGTTTCAAATGCAGAAAACTAGCAGACATAACTTTGGGCACTTGCATAGCACTAATGGGAATGATTGTTATGGATATAGGAAAGCCCTTGATTCTAACACTGATATAAGGAATTCCTTTTTATTTTTTAAAATGTGTTTACTGATTTTAGGGAAAGAGAGACAGAAACATCAATTGACTACCTTTTGTAGTCGTTGCACCAGGGATCAAACTGTAACCTAAGTATGTCCCCTGATGGGGAACCAACTCCCAACATTTGATGCACAGGATGACACTGCAGCAAACTGAGCCACACTAAGCCAGGGCGTAGCAGGAGTTCTTACAGCCTCTACCTCGTGGTTTCTTTGGAAACTTTATTTTAAAAGCTACTGCTGCTGGAGAATAAGTGTGAGGGGCTAAACATAATGACAATTTCCAAAGGCTACATCTCTTGTTATTAAGGCCTTACAATGTCAGCCCTGAAATACTGTGAATTGCTATTATAAGGAGTGGAAGGAATCCTCACATGGTCAAATAGGGTGGGGATAACAGAAATAAAAAAAAGCTTATTCTCACTGCTGAAAAAAGAAATTAATAGCATTCAACAAATTCCACTATATAAAACAGTAAATACTACAAGATCTCATTACTTTTATAATTTCATGCTCAAATATTTTTCAAAATTAATTTGTGGTTCAGTGTTAAAATCAGAGCATTCAAAAGTAAATTACTAATTATGAAGATAGTTAGAAGCACCATTTTGCAGACCTAGTTGCAATAACCGAATATTTTCCTACTAGAGAAAACATATCAGAAAGAAAAATCTAAATTTTGTACGACTCCAAAAATCTCTAAATAAGGAGCAACTTTTAACTCAAACGGACTCTGAAAAATGTTGCTCGTAAAAAATCTTCAGCTATCTAAAGAGTTTACATTACATTTGAAGAAATAAAAATTCATTGAAGTACCTAGAACTGCCATCACTATGCCATGCTCTCTCTTCTTCTTCAGAGGTTCCCCCACTGACAGCAACAACTTCACCTTCCTATGAGATATTGAATACATATTTTATTGTGCAATATTACAGAAAATATAGTATTATCTAATATTACCAATCAAATTAAGATATTGAAATTAAAACCTGATTTATATAAGTTGCAAAATAGATTCAGTGCAGTCTCTTGGATAAATAACATTCAGGGTGGGACAAAAGTAGGTTTACAGTTGTTTATATGGAAAATACAATAATTAACAAATAATAACACAAGAATAAATTGTTTTGGGGACTTCCGGCCAAGATGGAGGCTTAGACGGACACGCTAGGTCTCCCTCTACAACTAGAGAGGAATACAACTACTTCAAAACAAAGGATAACTAGAAATTCCAGAAAATAAAACTACACGGAAGACCAACATATGAAGTTATAAACCAGCGGCGCTCTTTGGGCAGGTAGGACGAGAGAAAGGGGGCGGGGCGGCGAAAAAGCCCGGAGGCAGTCAAGCCCCTGGCAGTGCGCGACCCCAGCGCTGGGGAAAACAGCCACCGCATCGCCTTGAACAGTGAGGCCCAGGGGGGCGGGAGGACGGATCCCGGTCTCCTAGCTGAATAACTGTGTGAATCCACCTTGGACCCCCGCCCCCAAAGGAAGCACCACAGGGCTGCGAAATAGGTCGCGGACAGGCGCCGGTCGCTGAATTGTGACGCGTACACAGGCACTGCCCCCTACAGCCGGCCCAAGAAAACAAAAAGCATCTGTCAAAATGAGGCAGACAACTATAGAAATCCCGGTGACACAGCTCACCAGGCAACAGATAGAGAACCTGACAGATGAACAGATAAGAAACCTGTCAGAGGCTCAATTCTGGGCCATTGTTATCAGGTGGCTTACAGAATTCACAAAAGAGCAGGAAAAAGATAAGAAAGAAGCGAAAAACATTCATAACGAAAGGAACAAAACCACATACGAGACAGATGGTGAGGAAAAAAAATCCAGAGTTCATTTCAACAAACTGGAATATGGAGAAGGAACAAGCAGTCAACCAATGCAGAGAGAGGAAATGGGAAGCAACAATGAGAGGATCAGAAACCTCTGGGACAGCTATAAAAGGCCCAACATAAGAATCATTGGTTTGCCAGAGAGTGAGGAAGATGAACTAGAACTTGAAAAATTCAGTGAAAATATAATAAAGGAGAACTTCCCAGACTTGGGGAAGGGAATAGACTTGCAGGTCCAGGAAGCAAGGAGAGTTCCCAAGAGACTGGACCCAGGGAGAACCACTCCAAGACACATTATAATCAAAATGTCAAAAATTAAAGATAAAGAGAGAATCTTAAAAGCAGCAAGAGAGAAGAAAAGAATTATGTACAAAGGGGTCCCAATTAGACTATCAGCTGACTACTCAAGGGAGACCCTACAGGCAAGAAGGGACTGGCAAGAAATATTCAAAGTAATGAAAATCCAAAACCTACAACCACGAATACTCTATCCAGCGAAACTGTCATTCAGAATAGAAGGACAGAGAAAGTGTTTCCAGGACAAAATAAAACTGAAAGAGTTCATTAGATCCAAGCCACTGTTATATGAGATGTTAAAGGGACTGGTTTAAAAAACAGAAGCTAGGGAGATGAAACAAAGGCAAACTAAACAGGCAACGAGAGTGGAAAAGGAACTGTGGGTACGGGAAGTATATTGGGGGGAGGTCAACAGGGAGGGGGAGTGGGGAGAGGGAGGGAGATGATATAGGAATTGGGGATCATGGTAGGAGGGAATGAAATAGACGGAGAGAGGTTGGGAGGAACTGTATGCACAACTAATGGACATAATCTAAAAGGGGGGGACAACTGGAGGGAGGGGGGCCACCGGGTGGAGGGGAGCAGAGGGAAGGGAAATTGGCACAAATGTAATATTTTAATCAATAAAACACATTAAATCTGAAAAATAAAATAAAATAAAATAAAATCACATTTTATTGTTTTTTAAAAAATAAATAAATAAATAAATAAATTGTTTTGTTACTCACAACTGTAAATCTACTTTTGTGCCACCCTCTACTTTGTTTATTGTTTTTAAGAAGCTTCAAAACTTATCTTCTAGGTTAGATATCAAATTCAACAGCTGACATAGCAAGTCAATTTTTACCTCTTGGGCCTTTGCTAAAATTTAAGCTTTACTTTTTCTATAGATACTATGGGAAGCTTGAAATTAGGAACTTTTATCTTATATTAGTATTAAAATAGCTTTATCATACACACAAAAAAAGAGAATATTCCAGTTCTGGTATTATCCAAATTGTTGAGGATTAAAAACTACCCAAACAGTTTCTCTTTAATTTCTACTTACCATAACTGAAAACAAAACAAATGATCTGATTATTCACACCCTTAGTACATTACTTCTTTAAAGACTGAGAGAAAAAAACATATTCTTAAATATAAAATAGTCACTATATGAAACTACAAAATTTGAACTAAAAATCATAAGTTATTCCATTAATTAATACATAGTGCCCACAGTGACTTTCTGTTCTGTACACGTTTCTAATAAGCTGAATTGTTTTAAAATATTTTCTAGAAACTTACTATTAAAAAAAAAATCATACTATAACACTTTCAAAAATAAAGAAACATTTATAAGGCAAATAATTAGCCCACACATATTTTATATTTTATATGTATATCTAAATTGTCATGTCAAGTTTATGTAACTAGGAAATTTGATCTTTTTACCAGATTGGACATATCATTTTGACCTGGCCATGCTAAGACCTAAAGACACCAGAAATTAACATTTAAATTATAGTTAGAATATCCTCAATTTGTGTTACTGTCTCCCTGTCCATAGAAAATATACTCAGGGAATTCCCATATATGTTTAACATTATAAAACATAATATGGTTTCAAAAATGTAATCCTAGTCAGTGTCTAAGATCATAAAGTCTTTGGCCTAACCGTGGGGACGGGGGTGACTGAGTGAGTGGGGAAAGGGCGATGGTTTTAAGTGCTAAATAGAATTAATTTTTACTTGCAAATGAACTATCTTTGCTGAAAGAATATTTCATTTAGTAGGAACAATAATATTTATGGAAGTATTTATACATAAGGAATACTTTTTAAATTACATTGAAAAAAACTAAAGTGGTAGACATTAAAAACTAACGAAGATTGCTAAATGCCTAGTGATCAGTAATATAGCTACAAACAGAGCTTCATGGTATCACTTAAAAAGGATGGCTTTAGTAAAAGGAACCTTGGTTTAATCCCTGCTCTCCCATTTAATAGTTAGGTTAATGTATAATCTAAACATCTTAGAACTTCATATCCCTCATATATATAAAATGGAAATAATTCACACCAATTTGTTTGCGCATCTGAGATTATCAATATGTGGTGCCATGCCTGGAACACACATAGTAGGTCTTCAGTAAATGGAAGCTGTCACTATATTATAAGGCCTAGAAATACTATGCTTGAGCTACATCTATAAATATATCAATGATTATAAAGAATGAAAGTCATATTTAAAAACAAAAAAGTAAAAATGGAAACAGAAATTTTATGAATGTGCTAAGATCTTACATCTGAAGAGCTTGTGCCATTTTCTATCTCTTCTGAAGGTCTAGGAATCTCTTCCAATGCAGATCTTGTACGATAATTGTGTTGATTGGCCTGCTGCTTTTTGGATTCTCCAAGATCCAGGAAATGTTCATGAGCATGATTCTGGAAAAAAGTAAATTAAATTTATTTACAGTATGTTTAAAGAGCAAACTTTTTATCGTGCTTTAAATTTTTTAATTATAAAAAATCCATTCATATTTATGAAATTACACAAGTAACCAGATTAGAGTTATCAGCTCAAATATTTTAAGATTACAAGTTAAGTCACAGGTTTGCAGTATGTTGAAATTCACTTGCTGATTGGTAGTTATAAAAGCTTTGCTTTTGACTAATACTGACTTAAAAATTCATAATATTAGATTAAGCTTAACATTGTATTCTCCTATACCCACAGTAAAACAAATCTATAGAACAGGTATGAGAAAGAGGACCACAGGTTGTGAGACATATTAACAGGCAGAGGCAAACTGGAAACCAAAATGGTGGTCACAAAACTACCCTGCCACTACAAGACTAGGATACTAGGTGGCTGGCTCTCTCTCTTCTACTGCACATGAATTTGGAAGAAGTCATCTGTAGCAGAAGAAAACACCACTAACCACCATCAAAAAAACTGATACAAGTCCACATGGTGACAGAGACGAACAAACTCAGCAAACATAATAATTTACACCTAAAAAACAAATAAAACCCTTAAGGACATAAAAATTAAAGGAAAAATAAAAATTACTTTCAAAGAGAGACCAATTTCAGACTTGTAACAAACAATAAGAAAAAGGAACGCTATCATTAAAGTGATGATGAAAAATAACTTTGACCCTATAATTACACACTCACTTTTTTTCTCATTAAACTTCATTTTAATGGGTTTTAAAATACTATGACCGACTTTTGGCCAAGATGTTTTCATTAAAATGTACAGATTTAAAAATAAAATGGTCCACAAAATATTCTCATTTCCCTAAATATTTTATAACCAGTCTTTTACTATTAAACTTAAACGGCCAATGAGAAAAACAATTCTGAGATGTTCTTCCACCAATGATTAAGATGGCATAGCAGGTATAGGAATATAATAAACATTTAAGCCTCCTGAACATACTTGGGTGACTTTGCCAGCTGAAGCAGCCTCCTAGTCCACTGCTTTGATTACTAATTTAAAAACCACAACAACTGTCCATCTCACGTCACAAAAAGCAAACAACCAGAGAAGGACAGTCACAGAAGCTCTGAACATACACGGGCCCTCCAGGCACCATATCAACAATGGCAGCATCATCACATTTCTAGAATTTGGGGCCATCTTCTAACTTCCTCCCAGAAAGTCAACCAATTCTCTTCAGCTCAGCAAACTTGCAAGAAACATCAACTGTGTGACAATCCAGCAGAGATGCATGACTCAGGATAATAACCTGCTTCCATTGGTGGATTATTTTTGCTGTCACCAGCCATGTTACCACCACAAGCATCTTTGAAAGATATATTCCTGACACTGAAGCACACACTGATCCCAGGAAAAGCTTCACTCAAAGCTTCATGGTGCACCTCAACAGACTTTATTTCAGTTGTAAAAATAACTGAAACAAAGGTGACCACCATGCTCTTGACTCACATAGGACAGTACCAATTGCTCCAACTTTGTAGACATCCTGGAGGTGAAGGAGTTGATAGAAGGATACAACCCGGAGCTTCAAGGAACATGGTTCCACTGGCACTGTCATCTTTACAAGTGACTTTTCATCCCTTGAATCAACCACGTTACTATTAGCCATTCCAACCAGAAACTGGCATAAATGCTACTGTGTCGGAGTTGTAGCCAATTTTCTTAGTGTAGGAAGTGAATCCTTAACAACTTTCTTATATCTCTTATGGCTTATAAATGGCTCGGTGGAGTCCATTTTGTTAACGCTTCAAGTTTATTTTAAGGTGATTTATTTTTTTCTGCCCCAAAACTTTCAGAATGTTCTCTTTGTTTTAGATGTTTTCAAATATCACATTAATATGTTTAATTGAAGTTTTAAAATTTTTTGTTTTATATTATTTTTTCTTATTTATCCTGTTTGGTACATAGCCAGAGGTTAATTCTAGGAAATTCTGGTTCATTATTTTTTAAAACTCTCCTCCCTCTGTATATTCTCTCTTCTTTCAAGACTCTTATTAAATAGTACTTATACTACTTCTAATCTCAAATTCTACACATACATATTACATACATGTTTTGTTTTTTACATATCCCTCATTCTCTCCATTTTATTCCCCGTTGACGCATTCTAGGAGAGTTCTTCAACCTGACTTTCCAACTTACCAACTTATTTTTCATTGTTTTATATTTTTTTATTCAACCCACCCAATTAGTTCTCGATTTCAATAATGATACATTTCATCCCAATTACTTCTAACAGAATCCTCTTCAAAATTGCTTGTTACATCAAGTTTCCAATATCCCCCTCCTATCTCTCTCAGAATAGAATGTTATTTTGATGTCTCTCTATGCATTCCATTAGTTTTCCTATGTAAGTCATATAAGTTCATTTGTATTGTGGCTTCCTCCCTAACCCCTCATCATGCTTTGGCTTCATTATGTTAGGTAGTATTATTGCACTGGGGAAGGAGAGAGAAAACCCAAAAATCTAGGCCTTGCTTTTAAACTCCCAAGAATGATTCTGGATGTTCATGAGGAGGGGAGGGGTGTGTGCATCTAGAGATCTATAAAAATGCAATCTGAACTCAACCATTCATATTCCTCCACCCTTCACCACTTTCCAGTTCCTTCCCCACAGCCAGCCTTGTCACTAAAACTCTTTCCGGTACTTCAGCCCTATTCTTGTTGGGGCAGCTACTAGAAATAGCCAAGAAGAAAAAAAGATATTTTTATACAAGATTTACTCCACACAGATTCTCTCTAAAAACAATACTGCATGATTTGGTAATTTTGTAAAAAATTGGGGAAATATATAAAGGTATGAAATAGGAAATTGTTCAACTGCAATCTTATAAATTTTAAGTAATCTATTCTTAAGACTGTAATATATCTTGCTTTATCCATTTAACATTAATATGTTTATCTACTCAATTCCACTTCATTAAAAATTGTTCTTTGTTCCATTTTGTAAAGCTTTAGACACAGCTTTATATTTCTTTAGGATAAATTACATTCAAAGAACACAAACATTTTTAATGCCTTAATAAATAATGCACTGCAAGGGAAACTATTTGTCAACCAATATCTGTTCTCCTTTCTTACAAAAAAATTAAAATTTTCTTTGTTGAAATTTCATGAGACTAAATTCTGGACAATGGGATACCTAGCACAATGCTGCAAACAACCTCAAAGAACGTTCCTCAGGAGGGCATATATGCCCTCTGCACCTTCCTCATGGACTAGATTCTCCATCCTGTAGCCTTAAATGAGGATGCTGATATCTTCAGGCATGGGGTCAAATTCATACACAAAATGGTCAGAAAAATGAAAGAGGTTCTGTTCTCAACACTAAAGGCATCACACTAGGCCTGACCACATACTGAGGTTTTTACATCAGAGAGAAATATATTTCTACCTTACTTAAGACACTATAATTTTGGGACCAAACCTCCTGCCAAAAATCAAGTTTTTACATTAATTTATATTTCCCACCTACACACTAAGTATCCTCTATTATTAAAATTAAAAAACACTGCAACTCTACCCTTGGCCAAGTGGCTCAGCTGGTTGGAGTGTCATTCCATATCCAAAAGGTTCTGCGTTCGATCCCTGTTCAGGGCACATGCATAAGGCAACTGATCGAGGTTTCTCACATCAATGTCTTTCTCCCCCTCCCTTCCCCTATCTAAAAATCAATAAACATATCCTAGGGTGAGGATTAAAAAAAAAAAAATAGCAATTCTAAAATGAAAAATGACACCTTATAATTACCAATGTCAACTGCCTAGTATATGTGCTTTCAAACCTTTCTCTATTCTCATAAAATTTGGAAAAAAAAAAAAATGAGGTCATACTATAAACATTAATGTTCTACTTGCTCCCCCCGACCCCCCACTTAACAACAATACAGCCTGAACATTTCTCCAAGGTAATGGAGTGAACTCCTAACTCATTTCTTTACAAATGTTGTATAACATCCCACCTTCTTCCAATAATGGACACTAAGGTTATTCCAGTTTTGCAACCAGGGACACTGTAAATATTTGTGTGTGTATGGGTGTATGTTCGCACATGTGTATACATAACATCAGTACTTTTCTTTCTAAAAAAAAAAAAGAGCCTTTGAAGTAGCACTTTTTGATAAAAAGATAAGTACATCCTTTTAATTTTAATAGACAATACCATATTCCATCTGTAAAAGTTGCAGCAATACAACTCACAATTGTTACATGAGTTTATGTTCCTAAATCCTTGGTTTCTGAACAAAAGATATAGAAAAAGGTATGCTTTCTAGCCACAATGCAAAAAACAAAACAGCCAGTTAACAAACCTCCAAAACAAAAAATTATTTCAGATTATACTAACAAGAATTCTGAGCAAGGTCCTACTGATCCTAGGGTATGAACCCTTAGTAAAGAAAAACATAAACTAGCAAAGGACTACGTCAGTCCTTTAAGGCAAAGTCATAGAAGAGAAAAAATCATTCTAGAAAAGTAAACTAATTTAGGTTTAAGAAACTCAAAGAAAAAGAGAAGGAAGCACAAATCTGGGTCAAGAAACAAGCTTTGTTCAGTTTCCCTCAATTTCGGATTCTAAGTCTCTGAAGCTTTCAAGCTAAATGGTTTATAAAAACATCTAAGAATGGATAATTGCGACTTGTTGACACTTAAATGTAAGTAAGTACCTCCCAGATTATTGCCATGACCAACCAGAATACACTGGATCCAATTTCCAGATTAGTATGACAGAGAAACCAATAGGGCAACATAGTAGAAACAATTTGCCTCTTTTAATGGAGGAAAAAAGAACTATTATTTATAGCAGCATAGCGACTTAATTATCTACAATAACGAGTAAGTGCAAAACTTAGCAAAGAAAAAAAATACATATATATATATATTATTACTGCCATTGTATGCGACCAATGACAGTACTAAAAAAGGTCTTGCTTAGGCTTCCGATATAATTTATTAGATTTAATGGGCATTTAAAAATTGACATTTGGAGAAGAGGTATGCCGGAAGGCAGAAAATGTAAAATAAAAAAATTTAAACAGTAAACAAAATAGGTAATACAAAGACGTAATAAGAACAAGTTATAGTCTTACTTCATTAATTAAATGTTCTATTTAAAATGTTAACATTTTTTATTACAAAGAATCTTAATTACTAAGTTTATGAAACAAACATTATACATCCGAAAGTAATTACTATTTACCTTTGAGACAGTGGGGGTTTTATTTTCTTTTGTAACAGTGAAGTGTTTTCTTTTTTCTTCTGACCTATAAGTTTTTATTTCTTCTTCTCCCTTTGCAGTTCTCCATTCTTCTTGCCTACTGAAAGAGAATTAAAAGCCACACATCAATCTAAAATTTTTCAACTCACTTCTCACCTGAAGGAATATTAAGTGTCAGAGAGGAAATTCTACTCCTAATGTTTTCTTTTCAGATGGAGGCATGTGATAAAGATTTCTGAGTTTAAATTCATATATTATATGCTCTGGACATTTGGCATTAAATTACTAAAACACTGAAAAGACATATTTTGACTAACTGAACTTGTTAATACAGGTTCTGCTGTGTTTTCTGGCAAATTAAGTATTAGGTTCTGGAAACATAGTTATATTTCTGAGATAAACTGCTCCTAGGGTTAAAAATCGAATTTTTTGGAAATATTTGGTCAGGGTAGGATTTATGCTGTGATAATCTTATAGTACAACAGAACCTTCAGGTTGAACTAATATAACTCCTAAAGCCCTGAAAGAACTATATTCTCTCCAGTGAAAGGCAGGTCAGGCTTCATCTACTGAAACACTTCAGCTCTATCCAGGAAACAAGCTGAAATTGAGCAATGAAAAAAGGTGTGTCAACATTAATTGTGAATTGTAATATCATGAAATCTGAACTCACAAAGACAAGAGAATCTTTAATTTTTATTTTAATTCCTCACAATTTTCAACTTTTTGAATTGCAAAGGTATTTAACCTTTGAAGTACCGTATTTTTTGCACTGTAAGACACACCTGACCCTAAGACACACCTAGGTTTGGAGGAAGAAAACAAGAAAAAAAAAATCTGAACCAAAGAACTTATCATGACTAGTGTCAGAATTTATGGGGGCCTTTAATAACAGGCATTGAGGGAGTTAAGAGGTATCACTAGTTTAACAGTCACTGAGAGTATCACTATCCTAGTTACAGGTTCTGGTGGACTACCTCCAGTGCCTGTTACAGGTAGTAATACCCCTTAATCCCCTCTGTGCCTATGTTACTACTAGAATAGTGACCCCACCGTAACTCCCTTAATGTACTACAAACTTCAGGATTTATGGCTGCTCACCCAGTTACTGCTGGCCTCCTCACACAGAAATTTGGTGTGCACTGGAAATAGTATGGAGGTAGATGAGACAGCTGTAGCCAGCCAAGAACATGTTACTTCAGCTCCACCCATCTGCCTCTAGTGATTAGCAGAGCTTAAGACACAGTGATTGGTGATTGGAGACGATTCTACTGACACAGACCCCACCCAGTGTCAGACAACTGGCGACTGGCACTGTGCCTCATACCCCTTATTAGCCTCAGCTGATTTGACAGGTCAGAGGTTGTAGCTGGGAGTGTCGGGCGGCTTTCTGCACTCTCCCAGGTCCCGGGTGATGGGCAGAGGCGGACGGCAACTGACCAGGTGCCCTGAGATTCAGCAGTGAAGTGGGTTTCGTGTTTGCCCACCACTTCCTCTTCTAACAGCTGTCGCCACCACTGACAGGTCAGGTAATATAATACATCACAGTCTGTGATGCAATACTCACTCCATAAGATGCATAGACATTTCCTCCTACTTTTGGGGGGAAAAAAGTGAGTCTTATGGAGTGAAAAATACAGTATAATTTATCCTGTTGATTTCACAGTTGGGAGTTAATATTCAAATTTGGAATAGTTCTGTAAAGATGATTCTTTTTTAGTACAGTATATTAATGTCATTTTACTTAATTGCAAAAATCTCTATTGAAGCTGTTCTTAATTCTGAATGGAAAATAAAATGAGTTAATTTAAATGTTATGCAGAGAATGGCCTTGATTTAATTTTTTATTAGTTCTTAACAATTTGTGTTGTTTTTTTAAAGAAAACTTTTTATTGAGATAATTGAGATTCATATACAGCTGTAAGAAATAATAGATTCCTTATAACCTTTACCCAGTTTCTTCCAATGGTAGTGTCTTACAAAATTATAGTATAGTATCACAACATGGATGTTGACACTGACACAACCCATCAATATTCAGAAGTTCCCAGTTTTACTTCTATTCATGTGTATGTGTTTTTACTTCTACCCAAGTTTATCACATGTGTAGGTTTATGTATCCATCACCCCAGTCAAGATTCAGAGCATTCCTATCACTATAAAGATTCCTTGTAGTGCCCTTTTAATTATCACACATCTTTATTTCATTCTCCTCCTCCTCAGCCCTTCCTCCCCCCAATGTTTAGCTATTACTAATATGTTCTATATATCTCTATACTTTTGTTAAGATTAGTCCATAACTTTTGATATTCATTTTTCACTCATCATAATTCCCTCAAGTCATTCATGTGATTGTATCAATAGGATGTTTCTTTTTCTTACAGCAGAGTAGTATTTCATGGGGTGGATACACCAGTTTGTTTAACCACACACCTACTGAAGAACATCTCGGTTATTTCTAGGTTTTGGCTATTACAAATAAAGCTGCTATACATCAGTGTACAGGTTTTTGTGTGAACATAAGTTTTAATTTCTTTGGAATAAATCTCCAAAAGTGTAATCACCAGTAACTGCATATGTAGGTTTTTAAGAAAGCACAAAACTATTTTTCAGAGTGTCTGTACCATTTTTATATTCCCATCAACAATACATGAGTGATCCACAGTTCCTCCAAACCCTCTCCAGCATTTGGTGCTGTCAATATATTTTAGCCACACTGATAGGTATAAACAAATTACTTAATTGATGTTTCAATTTGCATTTCACTAATGGCTAATGATGTTCAATATCCTTTCATGTACTTATTTGCCACCAGTATATCCTCTTTGATAAAATACCTACTCATGTCTTTGTCCATTTTCTGATCGAATTGTTTTATTTACTATTGAGTTGATATATTCTAAATATTAGTCCTTTGTTGGCTATGAGTTTAGATTTAATTTTAATTAACATACTACTCTGACCCATTTAAGAGCCTTCTAGGGGCAAACTTTAAACTACCTACCAAAGGGTATATCCTAGGAAGATTGTCAAATGAAGAGTATTAAGTTTTGGGGGCAAAGTTTCAGGAAAGTCAAATATCCTAAGTAATGATGGTCATAGCCTTGCTTAACCATAACCTCAATGGTTAAGCCCAATAAAAAAGATTAAAAGGAGAAGGACATTTGGAAAGAAACAAATATTCCCCACTCCTCATGTTTCCTTCCATGTATAGAAACCTCCACCAACAATTAGCAATCCACCCCTGGCCTCTTTTCACTTCCTACTCAATTTTCTCCAGGAGAAGTGAACTAATTCTGGAAGAAATCAGCTTAGCAATGTACATATTCTGCTCTGCCTTTTAAAGAAGTAAACCAGCTGTTTATCCATGGGGAGAAATACTATAGCCCATTGTTATCTGTGTTTGGGGTTCAACATTAAAAAGCACTTTCATGCAGGTAAAAGCCACACTGTTCACAGCTGTATCAATAATAAAAACTAATATTGTGATTTCCTGTCTGTTTTATCTTCTGTGTTTTCAATTACTTCAAAACTACTGTTTAAAAGATGGATGTTATTTATTGCATACCCCTCAAACCCTAACATTAGAATTAAAATGCGAACAGGAATCCAACTAAAAACATACTGAGTTAATTTTTATTAAGGACAATTGGATAAATTTTTCCTCAAATAGTTATTTTTCAAATTTATACCTTATGTCTGTATTTAATCCTACCCTAACACAAATTCGAAGCATTGTCCAATAAAAAGCATAATCTATATATAAACATTCACATTCAAAGGTATTTATTTTAATTATAGTTGCTCCTCAACTTACAATGGGGTTACAAGCCAATAAACCCATCCTAAGTTGAAAATATGGGAAGTCGAAAATCCATTTAATACACTTAAAACTACCCACTATATTAGCTTAGCCTAGCCTACCTTACATGCCAGAACAGCAAACCAAAAAGAACGCTGGCAACATAGATTATAGATTGTTTATGGTCATGACTGCATGCCTGATGAGGAGCTGCGACTCACTGCCACTACCCAGCCAGCATCATGAGCAGGTATCGCACCACAAGTCGCTAGCCCGAGAAAAGATCAGAATTCAAAATTTGAAGTATGGATTGTACTGAATGCAAATCATTTTCACAGCATTGTAAAGTCAAAAAAATCATAAATTGGGGAATGTCTGTATACAATTACTATTATCTTTTGAGTCTAAAAACTAAAAACTTCTAAAATCAAATTCATATTTTGATCTTTATATTTTTTTTTATAGTTATCACAGGTAGTGAGTCCAGTGAATCTGGGTTCAGATGGACCATATTAATGAATATTTGATTAGTAAAGCATGAACATCTAGAATAAATCTATATCAAATAAGTACTTTTAACTTTATACAGGCATAGATTTAAATATAAAAAGCAGCATTTTAATTTATACAAATATTTATATACTATATTACCAATAATTTTTACTATATCTCTAAATGATTGGATGAGTAAAATTCATTAAAAATTAATTATAACAAACTTATAAAGTGTTTTAAGCTACAGTTAAATAAGATAAATTAAGATTTAAATATGCTATTCAATAACTTTCCTATTTGGTCAATCCAAATTTATGATTTCACCTTATTCACCTTAACACATCCTCCCCCTCATATCCTTTACATGAATCATTCTAGAAAAGAACATACACTGAAATTTAATTTTTCTCCAGTTATGAAGAGTTTAAAATAATAGCTTTTCAGATAAATTTAAAATAAATTACAAGCTAAAAAAGGTACTTTGAAGACTATAATTATAAAAATTCCCAACTCCACTTACCTTGCTACACCAGCTGAAAGTTCGGGTACTACCACCCTTCGACTCCACGCTACAAGATCCCGCTCTGTGGCTATTTCACTTCTTGGTGCATTGCTGTGCATTTGCCGTACCCCCTCAATTTGTCCACTGCGCCTTAGCCCTATATTTGGTGGCGAATGAACCTCTGAGGTAGAGCTTAGAGAACCTAAATGAAAAATTAAGTTAGTTCTATTTAGAGACACTTCTCCAATATCTTACAAGTGGAAAAAAAATCTATTACTATCCTCCACATGAAACTTCATATTGTGGCAAATAATAAATTATCAAATTAGGAACTAAACCACAGACAAAAGTTTAATGAAAACAAAAAATGGTTATTCAATTGACTAGATATGTTAATGAATTGTAATAATTGGCTATTAAGGCATGAAGATGTAAATAATTACTTTGAAAAAATGTTCAACAAGTATTTCTGGGGAAACTATATAAAAAGCAGAAACAGACAAACGCAAGAATGTTTATGTTCATAAATTTGCTCTAACTTTTTTCTTCACGTTTAATAACATACAACAAAGGTGATTAATGTTTGAGAATGTGACTTTGAATCCATTTCATAAATCACTGAATAAATTTATTTTTAAAAATTTTTAGTTCTACATGTTTATTATAGGAAATTTAGAAAAATATACATATTAAAAACATTATCTACATTTTAAAACCTTATGAACATTTTCTTAGGTCATTAAATATTCTTTGAAACACGATCATTTTGGCAGCCTAATATTTCATTTTATAGATGTAAATAATTTGTTTAATCTCTTCTCTCCTGTTGAAGGTTTCAACTGCTTCCGTTTTTCAAATGTTCCACCTAAAAGAAAACACATCTTACCTCTACTTAAACGGCCGGTATTATTGATACTTGCTTCACCAGAACGTCTCAGGTCTTGCTCCTGTTGTAGTCTTTGAATCATGCTGTCCAGTGGGCTGATCTCCTGATTTGCTTGCTGACTTAAAACTTGGTTCAGTCCTATGTAATAACAAACAAAATACTAAGGATACTTCAGTCAACTATTCAAACCATTTCACTCGTTTACCTCACTTTGAGTCCAGAAGCAAATGTAAATTTTGCTTGTGTAAAACACCTAAAATTATCAACTGTAAATTATGGGAGTAAATGGAAACATGTCCCCCTCAATCTTAATTTATTAAAAACAAAAATGATGATGATATCTGAGTGTTTATCATGATTCAGGCACTCATCAAATCATTACAATAACTCAACTAGGTACATATGATTAACTTCAATTTGCAGGTGAGGAACCATAATAACTACTTAAAAGTTAGTAAAAGTAGGATTTCATTTTAGTTCATGTTTTCTTTTGTTTTTTAAGGGAAATCGGATCACCCACTTTCTCAAAATGTCTTTTACTGCTTTATTTATTCAACAAATTCTTGAGTGTCTACTAGTATCTACTAACTTTGTTCTAGGAATTATGCCAAAGAACTGAGGATCCAGTGGTGAGTAAATCATTAAGGTCCCTGACCTTCAAGAAGCAGTCTAATAAGGAAATTAACAATAAACCAATACATATATATAGATTGTAAAAAACGTTGAAATAAAGGTGATGACAAGAGAAAATAGGGAAGAGAGATGGAAACTACCTATGATGAGTCACAAAGGTCAAAGAAGCCCTCTTTGAGAAGGCAGCATTTGAGGTAACACTTAAAGAAAAAGAATTAGTAATTCATGTGAGGAGATAGAATAAGAACACTCCAGAGAGAAGGCTAAGAGTCAATACAAAGACTCTGAGATAAGGAGGAACTGAAGTATGTTTTAACCCACTCTACTTTGCAAGCATCAACTCTCACCAGTCCTATGGGACTACTTGACTCTTAATCTCCTAATAGATAAACTTCTATGTTTTGAAGCTTTTGACCACAACACTTCCACAAGTACACATGATAAACACTAACTTATCCTTCAAATACCAATTAAAATGGCGTGACCATGACATTTCATCTGTGAAATCTTTCCAGGCTATCCCTGAAAAAATTAGCTGCTATCCTCTTTCATTTCGTCAAACAATATGTACATGTATTAGTGCTCAGCCCAACATAGAAAGAAAACCTGATAGTTCCTCAAAAGCATGGACTGTATTATTTATCTTAATATTCTAATTCTAAATCTAGCACAAAGCTAGGCATATAGATATGTTCAATCCTGCTGAATATATAAAAAATATTTAGGTGTTATGAGATATAAGAAAGCATTAGCATGAGAGTAGAGAAGAGAGCAATTAATATGAGGTGCGAGGATACAGAAGAATCAATGAGACAGGACCTTTAGAGTGGGCTAGGAAAGAACATACTAAAGATATTCTGCAATAGAGAAGTACAATAATGAAGATACAAAGAAAGGGGAAAATACATGTATCAAGCACATAATGTTATATAAGAGAAAACTAAAATTCAATGGGTTAAAAAAACTTGTCCATGGTCACAAAGCTACAGAGTGGTAAAAAGTAGACAGAGGTAAAAAGTTAAAATGCCCATGGACACTTCTTTCCTGATATGCTCCTAGTGAAAAATCACATGTGTGAACATTAATGAGTAATTTGATATAGCTCAAGTTGGCAACATTTACAGTGTATTGCCCAGTGTAAACATAACAGAATTGTATTCAAGCCTATTTATAATTACAACAGCAGTCATATATTTTTACCTAACTCTTAATTTCCAAACATAAATTTCATTATGTATCTAGGTTTGCAAATAGAAATATAGTTAGAAATGATACTGAGTTTTTAAAAAAATATTTGTCTTTTGTTCTATTTTCATACTCAGTAAGACTTAATGAAAAAAATATTTACCCTGTATTCTGTGATGCAGAACACTTAAAAGTTCAGTGACACACTTTGAAGCCATAATTATTGCTATGGGTTCTCTCTTGTGGCCCTGTACTAACAACCAGTGTTTATTTCATTTTCAAGATCAAGTCCACTTTTTACTCTAAGGTCACCTTAGCATGGAAGAAAGAACAATGGACTGAGTCAGGCAGGGTATGAGTCCCTGTGATTCCACATACTTTAACTTGAACACCACACAATGTTGTTTTCATTTTCTTCACTTTTAGAATTGATATACCATAGATAAAAGGATTAAATGAGATTATGTATTTCAGCCCTTTATAAACTGTGAAGTGGAGGGAAAAGTAAAAATTAAGTAGCAGTATATTTTAATAACGTAGTCCTTTCCTCATTTCTTTGTGCCTAAAATCCCAGCCTAGGTATCTATTCTGAGACATGGGTAAGATCTGATTCTTGCCAGTTATCCCTCCAAGAGACTGAAGGTATTTATCTTAATTTCAGTCCTATTACCAAGGTTTCTCTAATAATTGAGACTTCTCGAATCTGAATGCCTGCCTAGACTTCTTGAATACTACCTGTTCTTAGATTCTTTGAGTCCATGCTGTGTCCATGTATTGAGACATTTTTATTTCACATACTCCAGATATTCAGGTCTGTTGGACTGTACTACTTTCTACAAGTAGTAGCAGAGACTATTTCTTTATTGATTCTCCTCACCCTCCATCCTGAGTGGGCATGTCTAGTTCCAAGAGCAGCCCTTCCTATCCAATATGTCCATCTTCATGGCAATTTCATGCCCAATCCTTTAAGAAAAAATAAGAAGTGGATTCTCTATAATGCAATGAAATTGGTTTCTCTGTGCTACTCACAGAATCTAAATTCATTATTTTCAAGTTATTCATGATAGATTACATACCATATGTGTCCTTTAAATCTACTTGTTCATTATGCTAGAGTCAAGAACTTAAAGTATTTTCATAAATTTTTATAGTCTAAAATATAACAGGAAGATTCATAAATTCAAAACTGGTTTAAACTTCTTTAAAGAGTCCATTATTTTCATTTAATAAATTAGTGCTACATTTCTTATCAAAAGGTCTACAGACCTTGCTTCCATTTAAAGTCCCATCAACCAATGTCACCTCAATAAATTTAAAAAAATAACCCCAAAAAACAACAACAAAAAAAACACCCATCTCAGTCAATACCATAACTCATTTGGCATTCACCCTCCATTATTTCACTAATAGCTCTCAATTCTTTCATCCCTCTCTGACATATAAACTTTTAAAAGTTGATCACTTTTTAAAACAATCTTCAATGTGAATAGGCTCTCCAGTCTTAGCGTCTCTCTCATATCACACTATTATCCCCTTAATAATATTTATCACAATTTTTAACCATGTGTCAGTTTATAATTTTACTAATCTACTCCATAAAAGCAAGGAATATGTCTGTTTAATTCACTACTGAATAACATAGCCTAGCAGGTATCAGGGACAGAGGATAGTCTCAACATATGTTGCTGAATAAATAAATAAATAGATTCATTTCATATCAAATATAGGAACTTATCCTTTTAGTCTCCAGAGGTTATAAATGAATACAGACTGAATTATTGCTTTAAATCTTCAATGTCCTTAATCATCCTGCAATACTTACGTATTATTCAATAAACTTAAAAGAAATAAGACTGACAGTGCTAAGAGGAGAGGTGGGTGTGGAGAATGTTTGAAAGAAGGTGAAGGCATTAGTCCAGGAAGATATATGAAGGACCCATGGACATGAACAACAGGGTGGGGACTGACTATGGGAGTGTGGGAGCGGGCTAGGTGGAAGGGGGCAAAAGGGGAAACAATTGGAACAACTGCAAAACAAAAATAAATAAATAATTTTAAAAACTTCAGAGAAGTTAGAAAATAATGTTACTTCTCATTTGTTCAAACAATTAAAAACAAAGTGTATTGTTACCCATTAACAATCTTATAAAAGTTCAGTAGGAAAAGAAAAATTTGGTTGACTATGAAAATGAGCATTTACCTGAGGAAGTTACTCCCATCTGAGGGATGAGCTGCTCTTCCCTGCAATTTTCACGGCCAGGAACTAATCTCTGATATCTTGATGGATGAGGGTTACCATCAACATCAACCAAAAAAGGGGGAGGCATGAGATGAGGTGCTTGCTGAGTCTGTTCATCTAACACAAAATTGTTGGCATCACGAATAAGGGGCCGATAATCACTATGAAAGAACATCTGATCTGCTATCTATAAAAAGAAAGGACCATAAAGGATTGGAAATATAAAAATTTATCATTATAAATTTTATAGATTTTAATAATTTAGTCCTTTCCTCATTTCCTTGTGCCTAAAATCCCAACCTAGGTATCTATTCTGAGATGTGGGCAAGATTTGATTCTTGCCAGTTCCCCCTCTAAGAGTCTAAAGGCAAATATTTTAACATAAACCATCCTATTAAGCAATAATATTCTTTTCTTGAATTATAAATATATTTATGTTTTCTACATTTAATTTTCTGATCATAAAAGTAGCTGCTTTGAATTTTCTCTGGAATAAGATAGAGATTGTACACATACAAAATAAGTTATATAATTTCAAACTTCATTATAAAATCAAATTTAGGTATAAAATCTCCAGCGGTACTATTACTTTTACAGAGCAACCATGCTTTACCTTTTTTTTTAAATTACTAAATATGGTAATAAGTTTTTAGCATTTTACAAAGAGAAATCAATAAACTATTTAATGACATCACTTATACAATGTTAGAAAATCTTTAGTGTAAAAAGTTTATTTAACATTACTATAAAAATTTCACATGATCCAAATTTTCTAAGAGTTAATAAGCATTTTTCAAAAAATTAAAAATATAATTACTAATATTAAACTCATGCCTGATATATGTGGTAACTTCAAAACTTTATTGGTTTATTTGGAATTTCTTAAACTAAACCATGAGCTATGCAATTTTTAAAATAATCTTTTATACCACTCTACTGTAAATAAGCAATTTAAATCTTTTAATCACTAGTCTTAAGTCTTTGATAGTTAAAATCTCTAGCTACTATCAGTATGCCATACATTTTGAGTCACATAAAAGCCACAGAATTGTAGCCAGATAAATGCATATCATACAAACAAAATATTTTACATAATTTCAGAGTCCTTTTATGAATAACATAGCCCAACCCCAGCTTATATGCTCGAACTTTGAGAACTGCAATCTAGATTGCTCTAGCAGGTCAATTAAGTAAAAGTTATTCCTTTTGAAATATACAGGTTATATTTAAACTTATTTAAATAAGATCTAATTATTATCTAATGTCTATTACAGAAAAGAGATATAAAAACTATCATTTTCACCCTCTTCTCCAAAACATAAGTGTCTGGACTACTTAAAATATGATTCTTCTATATGCTGATAGTCTTCAAATATGCTGAAAGCATAAATGATTCCCACCCACCCTCCTCCCCCAAAATACAATCACTAAATACACAGGACTCTAAAAAAAGTAAGGAGAAAATATAATCATTGCACCCTACCTTGTCATATTTGCTACTGGAGCCAAAGCCAAAAATTAAAAGATGTCCATGAGAGTCTGTGCATGCAAAATGCTGACCATCAGGAGAGCATTTGCAGTCAAATACTGCACCATGTCCTTGGCCTTCAATCTGAAATGTATTTAACCAGCAATGAAAGAGTTGCCATTAAAAAATAAAAAACTGGTCACTGTTGTTACTAGATTTTTATGATGATATATAAGTATACATCCTAATGAAGTAAAGAAGTATAACAAAAAACAGTACAGTAACAAAATTTGTGTTCATGAAAGGTGCCAGATTAATAGCTTTGAAAAATAAATTGCTCTATTTATCCACAGACCAGACACAATTCAGGAAATAAAACACCACCAATCTCCCCCACCCATAGAATTCTGCTTCATGTCTTTAATCCAGACTTGGAACGTAATTGCGCCTTACATTCCATCATCTCTGCATTTAATGAAGCCCTTTCGGCAAAAGCCAGCTGACAATGCGTAGTAACAAAAGCTTTTCTTTTTTTTTGTAACTCTTGGAAGTAGAAGCCAGAGATCACTGCTTACTTTCCTTTGGTAATAAGTTCCCTTGAAGGTCTGACTCATATTTTAAATGGTGAATTTCAAAGGTTAAAGAAAAGGTTTTTTTTACCTGATAATTGTTTTCTGTTTTCCAGTTCCATTAATCCAGAACGAATGGGTTTCTCCCTGCAACCTGTCAATCAAACAGAGGTGGCCAATCACCACTCTGAATTTTTTTGCTCTCAGTGCTTCTTCAGACTATGTTCCAGTTGAAAACTTCTTTAGCAGTGTTCTGAAAGAGGTAAAAGTTCTACCCTATCTAAAGCACATCTAGGGACTGAATTTCAGAAAATTAAAATAGGGAGTTGACTCCCTAACAAATAACAACTAAGGATGATTTTCAACAAATGCGACTGGATTTCTGGATTAGCAGAATCGGAACACACACACTATCAGGTAAGAAATACCTCCTCTCTGTTCCGGTATCCACTGATCTAGAACAAACTGTATTTTATTAGTATAATATCCCAATATCCCAGGAAATGCTTGGGAAAGAGAGAAGTGGTAATTTTCTTTTTTTAGTGTTAAAAATATGGCATAGGGATGAAATGTGCAATTTACCAAATACAGACATGAAATTAAAATTTAGAAAAAGAACAGTCGATTTCTCAAAGGAAGTTTGCATTTTGGTCAACAGAGAAAACATCACTTTAAAAAGAAGGGTTCTCCCTAATACATTTAGATAGCACAAATAAGATTTCCTCAAAAAAATAAAATAAAATAAATACTAGTTTTTCCTTTAGCTTGCTGATAAGAAGAAATGAGCCCACTGGTGTTTAATAATGCCATTTGGATAGTGATAATAATGAAAAAGAAATAACTTTCCTCAAAATTTAATCATATGGAAGAAATTTTGTGAATTTATCTGATGTCCACTATACTGGAAGATTTACCGTAAAAGCAAGAAAATGAATCCTAAGTGAAACAGAATCATTTCTTGGTTGTGAAGAAAGTTGGAGGATAGGACAGCAGAGGAAGAAAACTGACTTCAAGTCCTTTAAAACTACTGGAAGACAAGAAAGACTATAACTATTTCTCCAAATTAACATATAGGCACTGGTAGCTATATAACTAAGTTTTTGCCAAAATTGAAATATAACTTAATTTTTGCCAAAACTGAAAGACTGTAAGTAGAAATGTCAGAATTCAAGTCTCTATTTTTCTGTTTTCCAGGCAAATAAGAAGTAAAATGTACTGTTATTACTAAGTAACCACATCAACAAAGTTTACCTCTAAATAGAATTTAACATAAAAAAAAAAAACAAGATAAAGAATTGAAACTGCAATGACCATGTGTTGTTAGATGTTTTATTTATCTTGGTTCACTATCTTTCATAGAAGAGAAAACAAAAAATGCAGCTACTTTATAAATATAACATATTAAATGCTTTCAGAACTGTAATATTATTGTGAGTCTGAATTTACAATTCTAAGGATACAGAACTAAGAAAAGATTTAAAAGAAATCTGATTCAGCAATGCCGAACTGTATTTGATAGATATTCATAGGCATGGGATCCTTCATGTGATGTATAGGTAATCTTGCATCAATGTTATCTACCAATGTTGCCACATTTACAGTTCATAGATCTCTAAAAAAAATACATGGGAGACATGGAACTTGTAAAGCTCTAAAAAAAAGCAAAGAAAAAATGGCAATCCTATTGAAGATCACTATGTTTTCTATATAATACATGCCATTGTGAATATGTCAAGATGGTACTAATTTTCTTTGTGTAAGGCATCTCCATAACTTCAGTGATTTTTCTATAGAAAAAATTGAAAGTATATTTCAATAAAATCAGAAAATAGAAAAAAAACATTAAAATGTATTTTGCTTAACCTTATTAAGGCGGCATTCAAAGTATCTGTATTCTCAGAAACCAATTAGAAAATGTGCTATGACTTTCCTAATTAAAATGCCAAATTCATTTTTGGTAATGGCTCCTCAGACAACCAACACCCAAAACCACAAAATGCAGGCAAGGCTTTTCAGTTGATACAAAATAGGAAAATATTTTACTTTCCTTAAATATTAAATATACCTTGTTTTTATTATTTATGCTATGCTAAAGCAAAGCCCCCCCCCCAAGGTTAAATATTTCTCTCTGAAAAGAATTTCACTTTCTTAAACAGGGGTCAAATTTAATGCACTACATGAATATGTATGTGTAACTGAAAAGCAGTGAAGCTTATACTTAAAAACCAAAAGGAAAAACTACCCTCTTTGTCCATATTAAAGTTAGGCCTATCATAAAATTAAATGTATGGCTTATCAAGACAGTAAGTCAATATAAAATTTAATACTGTATATAACTTATGCTAGTACTATTGCAGTTTCAGTAAATTAAAAACAATATGAGAATTTTCAAAATAAGTAAATTTTAGATGAATCAATCCTAATAAAATCAAGTATCCTTGCCGAACAAAAACACCACATAAAAGTTGAACACATTAAATCACAACAAAAGCTGATAAAATCCAAGAGACAGTATTTACTAAATAGTGCAAAAACTTCAAGAATAGGAGTTAAAAGAAAATATAAAAATATATTCAGTGATTATGATAAGTTTTTTTAAGCAAAAGATGAAAAGAACAGGCAAGGTAAAGTAATGACTCTTTGTAAGAAAATTCTCACACTGACTCAAGAATGCTGAAAATATTTCCAAGAAATGATGATGATAAAGGGTCATATTTAACGAAGAATATTAGTACCTTTTTCAAAGCAGAATACTATCCACAAGTTCTTATATCATTTTTGTGATGTGGAAAGATAAATAAGTAAGGAAAGTAAGAATGAGGCCTAAGACCCAAGAGACCTTTCCTCTAGTAATGAGTAAATCACCTAGTCTTTGAAATGAAAATGATAACTTAAATGATCATTAGAGTCCTATCTAGTTCTAAAATCCTGACAGCTAATATTCAAGAAGGTTCTTGGAAAAACTGGATGTTTCTAGAAATGAGGTATGCTAAAAGCACTGGAATGAAAACTAAATTATAGAGGCTAAGTTATATCAATCATGAGGAACATACATACCACTGAATATGAGAAGTATGTACTCCTAAAAGAACACAACACAAATCAGGCAGAATCATCCTATTATGGAATTATTCCATGATCAGTGTCAGTTTCTTTGGTCTCATTCATATTTTTAATACATCATTGATTAAAAGGAGGCATCTTACCTAGAAAATACTCCACAATTTAAAATTATGAGTCATTGAAAATACCCCAATAATTTTATGTGATAAGACTCAGAAACTCTTTCCTTATGTATAAAGAACCTTTAAAGTCTTATTAACCCGGGGGAAAATAAAGCTAATTAAGAATGTACACTAGCTACTGAAGACAGTCAATATCACAAAATACTTCTAATCGTTACAATATTTAGTGTAAACAAAGAATACATCTTAACAGAAGCTATCTACACTCTAATAGTCTAGGTGTCATCAAAGATTATTGCTGAATGAATGTTTCCTTTAATGTTGAAAATTCTTTATCACATTAGTACACATGAATTTAAAGATAGCTATTTAAAATAAGTGGTGCCAAGATAAATAAGTTTACATAAAAAGGAAACTGCTATTCCTGGCCTGATAAAACCAGTAGATATAGAAAAGTGATTTTCAAGAATCAGCTATAATTTTCATAAAAAATACATTACCAGAGTAAATAATTCATCTTCAAATTTAACAGCATTTTGTTTACCATATTCTCATTTTTCTAAGGGCAGCAATACTATTAATGAAGTCCTCCTTGCAATCTATTCTCCTACTTTCGTCTCTCTGATATGGTCTTACACACTCTATAGAGACTGTGATCTCGTGATCTCTGCCATCCTGCTAAATAAGACTATTTCTAAAACTTTAGTTTTAAGCCCTCTACAGTCTTTCATGTAAAATGGTGCTTACAGTAGCAAACACTATTCTGCAAGAAAAACAGTAAACACTATACTACATGAAAGACTTTAACATTTCTTTCTCTTTACTCCTAGCCTCTCTATGTATTCTGTCTCCAAGTGCATGCTGGCCATTTCTACAGTCCAATATTATGTCACAGTAAACATAAAAATAAACTTAAATCACTTTTCCTTCACACTTTCCTATTTCCATTAATATCAATGTTAACAAAATTATATAGGCACAATACTCTCAAAAGATTTATTACATCTATCACTCTCCAGCCCTAATCCTTCTATCAGTCACAAAATACCAAGATATACATATATCTTCCACAAATTTCCTAACACCTACCCACCCCTATAATTTTTCATAATTTCACTAATGACAGTAATTCTGACCCTCAACTACCACTTATCCAATTTCATACCTGAAATACTACTACTGACATTCAAAATATTCTTCTCTTAAGTTTATGGAATATAAATATATTTTACCAAAAGTCGCCACTACGTTAACTATTCTTTAGGCTCACAAGATAGCATGAGGCCATAAACAGTCCACCTCAACTTCATGTTTTTCACTTTATCAAAATCTATTCCAGACAATTCTTTAAAACTGCTCTATGAACATGTATTATTTTTTACTTGGTTATTTATAATATTCCTCTTATTTATAAAATTATCTTTTTTTACTGATTCAATTCTTATTTATCTTTCAAAGCATAACTTCAATTCTTCCTCCTCCACAAAACCTCTGACCAACCCCCTAAGTGATCTCTACATCTTTAGATAAAGCAATTATCTTTTTTTATATGCATGCTACCATTTGAAACTATACCAATATTTTTTGTTTTCAGGTATATTTCTTCTCCCCAATTACACTGCACTCTGGCTAAAAACAAGTACCACATCATACTCTCCCTTATGTTCCCCCTATTTTGTGCTCATGAACAAAACAGAATCAAATATTTGCTAATCAAAACGTCTTCACCTGTGTTTACAGCATACATAGTTTAAATACTTTCCCTTATAACTATTAAATCTTTTAATACCCTTGTGATATCAACTCATAAAGCATGTCAAAGAATAACAACATAGAGGTAATTCCCCAAATATAGTGCAACAAACTAGAGAGACAAACTCACATTCACGGCAACAAATTTTAAGGTATGTCTTTGATATCAAGATATAGATGAGAAAGAGAAAGAATCTAAAGAACCCCAGATACCTGAAAGACAGTAGCAATAACTAAAGTTTATAATCAAAAGACTAAAGGTAATTCCTTACCCAGGAAGGTTGAAACAAAGACTGGAAGCATCAAAGAATCCTTTTAACACAGAGAGTGCTGATATGACATCTTGTTAGGTGATGATAGATAGGTAATGAAATTGATAGAAAGGAAGGAAGAAGAAAGAGAGAGAGAGAGAGATCTTGAAATTTGGATTCACAAAAGAACATGATATGAGATATACCTACTTTAAGCTTTTCGTTCTCCCCTTCCCAGATGCACACAGCTACAATTGGCCAAAAACTTAAAATAGAGGTCACACTGAGAACATGGTAATGTCAGAAGTAAACATGTGCAAAAATTCTGAGTGGTGGATTGGCAGCCTCTGGTTGTTTGTAAACGTTGCAAGGAGAAATTTATTGTTCTGGATTAGTGGACACAGGAACATTTTTTTTTTTTTTACTTTCGAGTAAAAGAAAGGTTAACAATTATAAAAATAAGAAAAAAATTAATTAAATAAATAAAATTGTTATTTGGAACTTACCTATAAAACAACAAAAACAAAGCAAAAATCAAATTCAGTAAAATTGTTTTCTAGCAAAAGGCATATTGTACTCTTCACTTAAAATCAGAACCAGACAAGAGGCAACCAGGAAAGAGTTTTGAACAACATGACAGAAATTGACATGAGAGAGAAATTTATAGGCATAGCTAGAACAATACAGAGAAAGAAAGCAGAAAAGATAAAGCAAAAGCACCAGATACATGAGAAAACTAATAAGGTGGAATCTACAAATCCCACTCCAAACATATTTTATTTACTATTTAATAATCAAATGGCCTAGTACTAAGAAATTTAAGTCTCATTTCGTATCTTTTCAAATAAATTTAATATTCATTTAAATTTGCAGTTAAAACTTAGCTGTACTATGATAATTTAGAGAAAAACAGCTTAAAAACAACTTTGTAAACTTAGAAACATTTATGGTTATATAAACTTCTAAACTTGCTTACCTCTTTCAGGGAATTAAAATATTACAAAAGCTCTTGACTTCAGTTCAGAGATTTTCAGTTCACAGATTTTCAAGTTATTTCTGGGAATAATTTATCTGCCTCTCAGTAATTAACTGGAGTTTAGAGGCTTTAAACTAGAGTTTAGAACAACTCTCGTCAAAATGAAGCTACACTGATGTTTTACCTCCTGCCACCAAACACAAATTCATGAGCTTACTAACTATACCCAAAGAGTTAAAAATATTCTTAATATACACTATCTGCCTTCAATAAAATATCCAAATATACTCTACTTTTGCACTGAACACTCAAGTTATGTAAGGACTGTAGAGCTGAAACATCAGTAATTTACAGTTTTTAAAAGAATGTATGTAAGTTAAGTTTAAGGCCTAGAATTCAGGTTTTTTCAGAAAGAATAAATTTGTCTTATGTTCTTAACATTCTTGACAATATCCTCTTTAGCTTCTTTTTTGGTTCATTAAAGAAAAAGGGTCAACGTTTCTACCTTATATATTATGCTTTTCCAACAAATGTTTTTAAAAGTTTATTTTAGTATTATTTCATTTTTAAAGCTGAGACAGGGGGAGAGGGATTGAAGGAATTATTTTCTATCCCATTTCATACCCTATGTCACTTGTCACATACATCTTACAAAAAACAAAAACAAACCCAACATCTATTCTCCAACTGCTTTTATTATTCAGATCCTTTATCAAGAACAAAGCTAGCAGTGAAAATAATAAAAATAATTCCATCACTTTTTATAGATAATACCACCAGCAAGTTGAGAATCCATTTATAAGATTAGGAAATGAAATAAATTAGGAAATTATGCCAGCATAAAATAAATATTTTTATCTCAATTCTCAATCTCAAACATACTGTTTATAAATTTGGGTGATACTAAAATAAAGTATAAGATTTTAAAAACTGTCATAGCTTGCTGCAGAAAAAAATATCAGAATATTTATCTAAATGATGACTACCAGTGTAATATTAAAATATGAATGGCTCAATATTTTAAATTTATAAAATACATTAATAAACTTGTTAAAATGTAATTATTATATATTTATGTAATACATTTAAAACACACATTTAAAAATTCAACCATTCACCTTTGAAAGGCTTTTTAATGATATAGAATTTTTACTGTTTCTAAAATTTCAAAAAACATTAATTTCTGTAATAGACAAGAAAAATACAATAAAATGCTGATTAATAGAAAATAATTATTTATTACATAATTTCATTACCTTTTACAAGGTGTAAATTTCAAATGGAAAATTCTATTATCATAAAAAGAGGGACCAATATTAAAACAGTATTCTCAAAATATACTTGATGAAAACCTGCGTTTTTATAAGAATTTGTGTATACAATTTTTGTTAAAGGCAGTTTATTGGCTTTTTTAAAATTCATGATTTTTTTAAATAAAATTGTTATTTTATTGATTTGAGAGAGTGAGAGAGAATGAAAACACTGATTGTTGTTTCATTTATTTATGCATTCACTGACTGATTCTTGTGTGTACCCTGACTAGGGATCAAACCCACAACCTTGGCATATCATGATAAACTCTAAACAACTGAATTACCCCAGCCAAGGCTAAAGGCACAATTTACATTCCTTATTTTCTGGATATAGATTTAATGGTCAATTTACTCCTTCCTGTTGTAAGTTTGATTTTAGAACTCACAAAAAATATTACTCTTAATAATATTATATTTTATCTAAACTTACACCATAAGTAGTCTCTCTCTACATAGGGCACAAAAGTATTTACTAATTTGAACCTATGATTACTAGTACAATTTAATGTCAGGGATTGAATTTGTACTGGATCAAACTGTATGGTATTTTAGAGATACCAAAGCTTAATTATTAGCTGCAGAGAGGCAAATAGTTTTAACAACAGCTAAAATTCAACATTCATGATAGCGGACAGTGAACAAAAGGTTCTACTCCTCTCTCAAATTGCTTTTATTTTCTTAATAGCAATGCTGGATGCTTTATCTTCCATCTGCCCATAGATTAAAAAGAAAAAGCAACGAAGAGTAAAGAGCAAAAAAAACTAGGGCACTTAGGTAACTTGAGACAGAAAAAAATCATCAAGCTCAATTATATCTCAAAAGATCTACTCAAAGAGTTAATATCATTATTAAAACGTTTCCCACTGCACACATCACTAACTGGGAGAGTTGGACATTAACTGTGCAGTGTCTAAACACAACTAAAGTTAGCATTAAGAACAGAAAAACATAGGTTTAACTCCCAGGTACCCATATAATAGCTGTATGACCTAGCTGAACCTAGGCAAAGCACTTACCTCCGTAAGTTTCTTTATTTGCAAAACCAGTAATAAAATCTGCTTTGGTTATATTACAAGGTTTTCATGAGACCCAATGAAGTAATATGTAGAAGCATTTTGGAAGCCTTTAAAAATCATCCAAAAAATTAAAGAGTATCTTCATGTTAATGAGATAAAGAGTCGCTCATTTTCTGTTTTGTTAAATGTAGAATATATTTTTAATCCTTTCTAGTTTATGTTTTTCTCACAGTTTGAAGAGTCTATGAATACTCTCCTTCTACCTATTACACAAATTTGTTTCTTCTGCCATTTAAAGGCTTCCCATCTCATTCAAACAGGAGAAATATCCTTATCTAAACCACTTATTAAACAATAATTAATTTTTAAGACAGTAATGTAACTAATCCCTTAGCTAACTTCAAAGTATATACAAAATAATATGGGTGACTTCTACTCCTGATTTTATCACTAATTTGTAATGTTCTAAGAATAAATCACTTCAATCTCAAGGTGCTGAGATTTTTATATCCACTGATAAGATGTAACTAGTGTGACTGATTTGATGAGAAAAATTCACCTTCATAACTTAAAGGTAAAAACAGTATTTAAGTATGTGAAAACTCTGTCTGAACACTCTAATATACCAGTGCCCTTTGAAAATATTAAATTACTAAATAAAGTCACTAATATATATATAGTCCACAAATTGTTTTCTTTTGAAATTATAAAAACAAATTGAGATATGACTCATTTCCTTATTCAACATGTCCCAAAAAGAAGCAAACCAAAAACATAAGGAAAGAAAAGGTGAAGAATTTATTTAAAAAAAAAAACAAAACTCCTCTCTACATATAATCACTAAGGAAATCCATCCATCACTAACAATGTTACCCCAAATAATTAACACTATATTTTTAGAAAATTAAAAATTGACAAATCTTCTTTTTTACCTTATTGTGCACTAAGGCATATTGATAAAGACAGCCACAGTTAATTCCTTTATTAACAAAAATTCTTTTTATCGTCTGCTTATGCCTTCAAATTGTTTTTATTAATGACTTCTTACTACATAGAAGTAACTTTACTATGATCTTCAACCAAGTATGGTATCACATTCATGAAATTTTTTCACAACTACTCTATTTTACAAGACTGCTTTGTGAAACAATTTCGTTTGCAAAATAATTCTGACAACACACTATTAATTGTATTGTTTTATGATTTATTACCAAAGATTTCTATCCTTGATTTTTATTTTTTTTTATTTTATTATTATTATTTTTTAATAATTTATTTGTTTACTTATTTATTTCTAGAGAGAGGGGAAAGGAGAAAGAGAGGGAGAGAAACATCACTGTATGGTTGCCTCTCACTCACACCCCCAACTGGGGACCTGACGTGCAACCTAGTCATGTGCCCTGGCTGGGAATCGAACCAGCAACACTTGTCTCGCAGGCCGACGCTCAATCCGCTGAGCCACAGCAGCCAGGGCTATCCTTGATTTTTAAAATAATCCAAAGATACAAATACAGTAGGGCTTTTATTTTCTTTGTTTAAGGTATCACTAATATACAGGAAGTAGAGTAAAACATGTAACTAAGCAGTAATATTTAAAGACCACTTCAAACAGTGGTTAGAGAGGAAAAGAAACTGCAGAATAACTTGTATGTGATATTAAACCACTGCAATTCAAATACTCAGCAAAATACACTAAAAATCTATATAAGCAGCAAAACAGACGAAAAAGTGCTTAATCCCAAATAAATATATAATCCCTGTAACTTTATAAAAGGCAAGAATGTCTGATTCTTTGGCTTCAATTTTAAAATGGGTGTATTTTAATTAAATTCTGTTGTACTACAGGACTACAGATGAAGTACAATAACACAATATAAATATTTATTTATAATTTCTTCATTTTTCCCAACTTGTCTTAGCTATATTGTATACTCATACTTGTGAGTTTCTCATCAAAATTTCACTGTTAAAACTACTTTTAAAATTAACTTAGTTATCACAAATTTATGTATTGTAATATGCACAATTCTCTTTAAATTTAGCATATAAATTTGTGTGGAATAAGCAACTTTTTGAAACTTAAGTCAAAATAATGTCAGAATATATTCACAAATGGATTTCCTTTGTGATATACAGAGTACCTGAGTAAAGTAGTCCCCAGATCTCTAATAGCTTTGAAGAGACTGATAATTACCATATTAAAATAAGATCGAATTTTGACTCCTCTTGCCAGATCCCATACTATCACATTTCCATCATGACCAGCAGAAAAGAGAACTCTTGGATCAAATGGGTGTGGCTCAAGAACAAATACCTCATCTTCATGACCCTGAAATATTTTTGAAGTAGCAAAGAATTACAAATATTAGAAAAGAAAATTCAATCAAATACCAACATGGAAACATTTTGAGAATCTGAGTTTCAAGAATTATTCAATTATTCAAAATCTTCATATTTTATTAATGTGTAATGATGAAGCTGAGCTAATACCACTCACCAGGGCTTTGTTATCATTTGGTAAAACCTGAGAATACTACTGATGCAGCCCTAACATACTAAAAAACAAGAGGAATCTATATTTCCAAGCCAAACCCATTTAATGCATTTTAAAGTTATTTCCAATCTCTGGAAAAGATGTCTTACCCATCTAGCAAGTTAGAGATTTTAGTTAACATAATGACTTTATTCCTCAATGAAAACATTCCATTCTACAATCAGTTTCACTAATGCCAATTAAAAATTAATCTTTTTTTTCTCACCATCAAGACGTGAATTAGTTGACCGGTGTAAGAATTCCAAACTTTCAGAGTCATGTTATTAACTGCAGTTATAACAGTGTTGTCATGTCGATCCCATGCCACCATAGTTACTTTCATCTTTGTGATTTTATCTTCTATTCCTTGAAGGTTTTGGCTGAAAGTGATGGAGGCAGTATTTGTTTACACTGACACTATTTATTAAAATACAAGTATGATAAAAATTGAAGTGCATTTTCATAAAATTTATATTCATTAACATAACTATCAGTTAACAGTTAAGAATAGTTTGAATAAACATAAGATGATGGCAAAAATCACTGCACTGAGTCAGCAAACCCAGGATTTCTGCACTCCTAAGCCCTTAAAAATGACTGAATAAATATCACTGCTTTAACTCTATCTGGACCCAGGAACTCTGTCGTGCTGCTCTCCATCTTTTACTGTTACTATCATCCCTGCTAACTGGCTTGTTCTCCCATCTGAGACTACTATACACACATGTAAGTAGAAAAAAATGATAAAACATTATGACCAAAGTAACAGTTATAAGCTGTAATATAATTTCTCTTGGCTGAAGAAAACTACTGGATATACCACATTGTCCCTGTGACAGATGGAACATTATAATATGTTTTGCTTTATTAAAAAAAGTGAAACTTATAACTATTCTTACACTACTATCACTGCCTTAACAAAACTGAACTGAAAAAAAAGCATAAATGCAGCAGGTCTTCTTATGTATAGCAAAAATCAATTCACAAACATTGAAGCCCTGCATCTCCAGTAGTACCTCTGGTCATAAAGCAATCATTTTAACATGGACTATGATATATATACTTTTACAAGCTGACAGTCACACCAACCTGTATATAGCGTACATGAAATAATCTATCTAAATGTATGTATTATTTCAAATTTGAACTCTTACCCTGCTGGACGAGTAGTCATATCCAACAAAATGCTCTTCCATTCTCTTCGTTTAAATTGCCAAATACGTGCTGTTCCATCACGACTCCCACTTACAAATCTGCATTAAAAGCAGCCCACCCCCAAAAGAAAAATCACATACTTTACTGCAGTGTACTTTCCAAGAGTTATGTTTTTTAAAATACTCAAAAACACAGCATTCATCTTTACTTAAAACAGCATTCTAGTCCAATTAAAATTACCCTATTGGATAGTCACTGCAAAACTAATAACTTCTGAAACATTATAGGCTTTTACATTTTAATATACACATATTCTAATATGGGTGGCTATGTCTCAAAATAACATTCAAAAAGGTTTCAGGGCCACTATTTACTAACTTAGAAATAGAATCGATATTTTCCAATAGAAAACTACTGACTTTCCTGTCAATATTAACAGCCTTGACTTGTTCTACCTAAAAGTTCTTAAAAATACTTTTCTTTCATTTTAAAACAAGAACATGGGAAAACCAGTTCTGTCTCAAGTATTGCATTGTAATAATTTCCTATCTCTACTAAAAGTTCTCCTTTACTTTGATATGTACAGGAAATACATAGGATGGATAAAAGTCCTTATTATTAAAAGTGGTCAAATAAACATTACAAATAAAACATAAGGATATATGTTTGCATATGAAAGCTATGTTCACTTTTCAGTATAACTGGTCAAGATCTTTCTCTTAACGTGGTCAACTGGTATACAATTCTAATTAAAAGCTGACTACAAAAACTGTCTTAATTTCAAATTTTTACAATTAGAGTTGATTTTAAGAAAAATAATTATTTTACCTGTTACTAGAGTTGGAAAACTGGATACTGTCAACTTTGTCCTGTACATAAACAGATAAAAAAGAGGATCCTGAAAATAATCTCTTAGACTCATTTAAATTGTACTCATCTAATTCATTTTACCAATACTTACAGTATGAAACTCCAATTCTGATATTTTCTCTGGCTGACCTGAGCCAAAAAAATAAACCCTAATAATATGGTCTGTGCTTCCTGTGGCCAGAAACATTCCACCTGAAGAATAACAGCAAACATTTGAAATTAAGTAAAACACAATTTTGAAATCTCTAAAAATTAGATAATGCAATGCAAACAACATTACCACAATATATACTGAATGATTAATACTTTACTCTAAAACTATTTCTATTTATCCTAAGTATAGAATATATCTAACTTAAATTTAATGACGTTTGACTAGGGTGAATTTTTCAATATATACAGAAGGAAAGCTTTGCATTACAAATAATTTCACTAAGTGACTGCATAATTTTATCTTAAAACTAACGGTTATCCTCGCTAGAAAACATGGTTTTTAACTGCTGAAATCCATTTCATGCCCCATATCCCACCTGTTAAAATTCTATCAAACTTTCAAGGCCCAACTCCTTCAGTAAGTTGTCTTCACAAGTTTTGCATTAAAATGAGCCTGCTCTCCTCTGAACTCTCATTAAGACTTTATCTTATAGCACATACATTCTACCTTCCATTACAGTTATTTGTATATTCAATTTAATCTGTCCTTGGACTCAATACTCTCCTACAGTGTTGAAAACAGTGCGCTATATAGTTGCTTTCAGAGTACAGTATTCCCTCACTTATCATGGGTATTACATTCTAGACCTGCCCCCTAACCCCCGCGATAGGTGAAAATCTGCAAAGTAGGAACCTTACATTTATTTTAGTATTTATATATATTTTAAGGCTTTATAAACCCTTCCCACACACTTATAAACCATTCCCAGTCCCTTATTAACCTTTCCCACTCTTAGTAACCTTTTCCACACTTTTATAAACACTACTTATGTTCTTAAACATATTCTACTCTTAAACCTATGTAACTTTAACAACATACGTATACAATACCGCAAAATCCCGTGATACAGTGAGGCTGCGATAAGTGAACTGCGATATAGAGGGGGACTACTGTACTTGGAACACATGTACAGTGCCTAAAATTGGGTTATTACTAGAAGGAAAATTTGTCTTCATGGAAGTAACAGTAGAAACCTAAAAGTTAGAAATTAATATGTTTGGATATTAATATGGCAGAAACACTCAGTCCATGACAGTACTGTAAGTGAAGTCAGGGACCCTAAGGATATCTTTATCACAGAATGCCCCATTTTTATTTCCTGCGCCCTAACAACCTATTTTCTCCACTCTATGAAAGCATTAGCATTTAGTCAACAGCTCTACCACCTCTTTCTCAACTCTAAAACACAGGATTTGTGTCTTTACATACAATGTACATATACTGTGTACACTGAAAGCTTTTGTTCATGGGTTACATTGTCTTTTATCATTTTGCACACAAATTAGTGCAGAGAACTTTCTAGGGTAGAGCTTACCTCAAGCATATAAACTGCCTTTGAAAATACAGGGTGGGGCAAAACCAAGTTTACTGTTTTGAGTATGTGAAATAGTTTATTATTATATTACTATTTATTAATTATTGCAGAATTTACCATACAAACAAGTATAAACCTTTTTTTTGCTCCACCCTGTGTAATATCCAGGAAAAGAGAAAGATTCTAATGTGCAACTTTAAGTGGAAAATTAGGGAGAAAAAAATCTTACCAGCACTAAAAGAAGAGCAGATCATTTGAACTCCAGGCCGAGGGCGCTCTGTAAATTTTGCAGGTCTTGGACTACAACACAAAAGATAAATAATTAGAAATATCCCAAAGGTTAACACCAACACCAGAAATCGCTATTAAAAAAAATAATCACAGAAGGACAGAATTAAATAAGAAGCAGCAGATGGCTCCCTTCCTAAAAACAAGTTTGAAATCATTACGTCATGAATCAGATCTTGTAGAAACTCTAGGTACAGATTTTGTAGAAGTTTCATCAAACATAACAATCTACAGATAAAGCAATCCCAAAGCCACTTGTCACACCTAATCAAATTGAACAGCTTCTCAATTTTTGATATAGTATAATACTAATGCAAAAATACAGATAAGTCATTTTTAAACATGAACACAAAAGCAAAATAGGAGCTGCCTCTGTGGCATATGTATACCACCAATAACTAAGTCTTTCAGTATCAAATATTAATTAGACGTCTCCCCTTGTTCATCATCTAATGTGACAAAAATGTCTTATAAGACTCCAAAAACTAAGAATTCTACATTTATCCTAGTAAAAATCTGAAGATTATTCAACTCATATCAACTACCACATTCATTCAAAATAGTGACTGACAGAAAATAGGTCATACTCAACTATATTTACATTAATTGTGTAACTGTGTTAAGATTATATATCTCATATGAATACTATTAATATTTTGTTTAATGTTATAATCAACCATATTAAGAAAAAAATTACAGATTTTACATACCAGCTCCAATACATATATATAGTATGACATATTTGTAATGCTCTAATACTGTGATTACATTTAAAGCTCTATTTAATACACATTTTGACCTAGTTTTTCTCAAATCAGTAGAAAATTTCAATAATAGAGCCTCTGACCTCAACCAGTGTGTACTGTACAACTTTCACAATTCATAGTGTTCTGATACAGAGCAGTTTCAGTTTTATGATCATTTAGGGGGAAAAAAGTTCTGATCATTTTTATATTCTGAACAATAATACTTTCTTATTGATACAGAATAGAACAAAACGTAGTTGTTAAATTTTTAAAATAAACTTGTAAGTACATTTTTTAATTGACATTTTAAACTACCTTTCCTAATATCCAGAGGCTCTCATACAGCATGACACAATTTAGAGAAGCTGAATATTTATTAAAAAATTCTTAAAATCTAAATTTACCAGAGTAAAATTAAAGAATTTGTAACAAGTAAATTAATCTGAAATTATAAAGAAAAATAATGTGCTAGTTTACTTAATATCTTATGGATCATAACTCTACATTTTTGTTAATTTTTTGGCACAATCATTCATGTAAGTAACAAAGAACAGTTTAGTTGGAATTCATAACCAGAATATTCAAATAATTATAAAGATTGCCATTTTAAATGGGCTTTAATTTCTTTAAGGGAAAAAACAGATAAGCTGGTACAAATAATTTATTTCCAAGTGCGTATTTGAGAAACTATTTTAAAGCAGACCTTGGACGCAGACAGAGTTCAATTCCCAGCTCTGCCACTTATTCAGGTGTATGATCTTAGGCAAGTTAACATTTCTGTACTTCAGGCTCCTCAAATGTAAAATGGTGGTAAAAACAATATCTCAGAGTTACTGAGATAATTAAATGAATGTAATCCATACAAAGTGCTTAGTACTGTGCCAAGTACACACAACAAATACTAGTATTATTAGTATTTTAATTAGATTCAACCAATTCTACATACTCCAACAATAAATAACTGCTATTTAGTTTGGAACAATGGTTAAGAGTGGATTCTGACAGTATACTGCCAGTATCCACCCCTTTGTCCTAAAGATAATAATATACCTTCTTCATAGAGTTGTTTTAAAGATTAATGAGATAATAAATGTAAAGTACTTGGTACTAGCTTGGCAGACTAAGCGCTTAATGAAAATTGGATATTATTATGATTATGTGCTTATTTTAGGATTCCAATTCTCTCCTTACTTCTAATTTACATACGCTTGGACAACTTCCTCCTACTCATAAGAGATTTCTTCAGCCAGCTTCCAAGTCACCCAGCCATTCAGATTACTCACCTAAGGAGCAGCATCTTTACTAGAGTGAGTTGTTACCATACACATTAACCTTATATAATAAACTGAATTTTATCAAGAGATTTGGTTTTCCAGAACAGGTTTCATTTAGTGATCAAGCTGATTTAATGCAGAGAGGGTTGCTGAAGTCTCTTATACAAAACTATATTATATCTCAATACAATTTTTGCCTTTGATTAGTAATTAAAGCCTCTATGACAAAATTAGGTAATTTAAGTCCTGCCAAATTTTTTAGCAGTTATCTACTATGTGTAAAACAGAAAAAAAAAATAGGTATCCTTATATTTAAGAAAGAATTACTCTTATTTTTATGACTGACTCTAGATTAAAAGTTTTCAAAAAACAATTATAACAAATAGAAAAGAATACTACTTATAAACAACTAGAAAATCTTGGTATGTCCAAAACAGGAAATCACTAAGCAAAGTATGGAACAACAACTCCACGGAATATAACATAATGCAGCTATGGAAATTATTATAAATGGCTATGATAAATTGTTAAGGAAAAAACAGAAAATTCTATATATTTCCCCACTTATGTCTAAGTATTTTTAATTATGTGAAAAATTAGTGAGTTCATGGGTAAGTCTACAGAAAGATTCTGAAAAAAATCATTTATATGGAATTACTCACTTCTCAAGTATACAGATATGTATTACCATACTTAGCAGTGTAATCGTCAAGAGGCATAGTTTAATTTTATAAAACCATTTTTATTCCTATTCTAATTTTAAGATTGCTAATCACTTTTTCTTCTCTGCAAGAACAACACAGAAAAAGACAAAGATATCCCAATCAGGTCCATAAGAAGGTAAAAATACACAAAGGAAAACAGTAATTAAATTGCTATTTTCCCTATTTAAGTAAAATGTTTCAACTTTTATCTAAATGTTTTCATAAAGCCTTTAATATTCTAAATATTAAGAATACAACGAAAGTGAAATGAATTTGCTTTCTCCAAAGAACCATGTCGTTGATCACAATCCTTTTTTGTTACTCAAGCTGCCATGGTCCACTAATGCCCTTCCATAGGAGACACTCTCCAGAATGTTCATTTAAACACTACTGTTTTAAAGAACACCGACTTACACCAATTATTTATTACAGAACTCAGTTTGTGTTGATAATTTATAAACAGAAGAGACAATTACTGAAGTAAATAAATTTCCCAATCTGAATGACTTTCTATTCTGAGAGCACAGAGATGGCCATTTCAACACTGTAGAAACACTGGATGAGCTACCTCCCCATTCAGACTGTCTATGGGGTCAACAGAACACTTCCTGTCTCCACTACTTGAGAGGTGTCATGGCGTAGACATGACAGAACCAAGGGGCAAGGAAGTGTCCTAGTCCTGGCCTTGCCAATTTTTAAAATTGTTTCAACTATGGGAAAGCCATTTAACCTTTATTTGCCTCAGTGTGCTCAGATCAAAAGTAAATATTGTCCACCCTACTTATTTTGATAAACCAAGATAATTTAAGTGAAAACACAAATGCAAAACCTCCAAGGGGAAGGCTACATCTACCTATCTTAATGTAGGTTAGTGAAAATTTAATGATTCTCTTTTCCTATGTTTCCTTAGATCTACAATAAAATCTAAAGTTTACAGATGCAGTAGGAGAAATAATTACAACTATTCTGAAGAAAATCTTAGGAACTATAAGACTATGTTTTCAGCATCAGAAGGAGCTATTCAGATAAAACTATGCAGCATACAGAAACAAGTGGTAATAAGACAGGTATATTCTGAAGGAAAGAGCCAGCTAGGGCTAGGATAAAGGTAAGAGAAAAAAAGAAATATGTTAGCATGAGAAAACTTTCTTTGAAGCAAGAAAAAGTGCAAAAATGAAGAGCCAAATGAGTTTTTGTTATTTACTCAAGGAGAAAAAGTAAATTCATTTCTATTGTTGATTACAACTTTTGTTTAACTTCAACCATTTAAACACATTCATGCTTTTAATGTTACATCTGTGAAATAAAAGAGCAACTGACTTTATTTTAAGGGTTCCAGCATCCCACAGCCAAAAACAAATAGTGCCATCTGCCCCAGTAGAAGATAGGTATCTCTTTGAACCACTGCACAATGGTGAGAACTGAAAAACAAGCAAAGAAAAAAAAAATTCTTAAAAGAAGAGTAACACGTTCCAAATAATAAACTCATTTTTATCATACAAATAGCAATAACAAGAGAATTTGAAAATGCCCAGCCTTCACAAGTCATGACTACCTAGTTATTTAAAACCATGTATTTATACAAAGCAGAAATATTCCTTTTAGTAAACTTTACATAATAAATTATAAAAGTGACTTCTTAAAACTTAAATTATAATCAAAAAGGATGTTACCAAGATTAAAACAACTACCTGTAGTGATGTTATTGATGCACTGTGGCCCTGAAGAACAGCCAAAGGTGCACATGTTCGAAGACACCAGACTCGGATCATTTTATCACAACTTCCAGCTGCTATCATGGTATTCTCATAGTTTACAGCCATGTCTGATATTTCAGCAGCATGTCCTCTTAAAGTAGCTAATAATCTCCCATCATCTGTTGCCCAGATTTTCACAAGACAGTCATCAGAACCCTTAAAATAAGAATGAATAAACATAATTAACTCTATAACACAGATAAAGAAATCATATCTTTATGTACACAAGTTTCCCATCACTGATCTTCAGTTAAGCATCCATATAAAGTCACCCAAAGCAAGTTATAAGAAAAACTTTCTGTATGAAGTTAATAAAAATATATAAATTGCCTGCCTACTCTTCAACAGTTAAGTAAGCACAGGAAGAAACGCTGTAAAGGATACAGTGTATTCTATGAATACCTGTTATTTGCAGTACAAATAAACATTTCAATTTCACATTGCTAAAGTACAGTTTAGAACTTTTAGGCTCTATTTTTATGTTTTTTAATTCTCTGATTTTCCTTATTTATCTTATAGTTAATACTGTATTCCCAATCTCTTCCTATGTCCTCATTTTTCATTATTAAAAAGTCTTAAATATACAAAAAAAATGAAGAATATTATCACTAACCCCATATATCCATTTCCCAGATTCAAAATTTACCAACAGGTTTCAAAGGTTGCATATATTAAAATTCTTCACAACCTCCCAATCTAATTCTTTTAAGAAAGCACCACTGTATCTGATATTACTCAAAGGACCTACAAAAGCAAATGATACAGACAAGTTACCTGCTTCATAACAACAATAGATATGGTATATAAATGATCATACAGTATTAACAGAACAACCTTAAATTAGACTCTGCCAGTACTACCTAGAACACTCTCAATTAACTATAAAACCAATTCTTCCAAATGAACTTTGAAGCAAATTAAATGGGTTACCAACTAGTAAAGACTAGTAATGAAACTTAACTTTGGTAAATTATCCACATTGAAATCTGTTATTATTAATCTCAAGGTCTTCATCTATAAAACAAAGAGGTTAAATGGGATGATCTCTAAGGTTCCCTCCCCTATAAAATTTGGGGATTTATGCATTCATTTATCCATCTGCCTTGTAATTACACATGCGCCAAAACACTGATGATACAAGGATAAGATAAAGACACAGTATTCCTATCTTTATGAAGCAAACCTGAAGAGTGTAAATACAGTAACAAGTCCTAAGTGCTATACAGATAAGATCCAAACAAGGGAGCAGCCTGTTTTGCCTAAGAGGTGGAGAGGTAAGATCTGAAAAGGAAACCAGAAGCAGTGATTCTTACAGTATTATGCATGAATAGGCAAGGTAGTACAGAAGCTTAGAGCAGACTCTAAAATCAATGTCTGGGTTCATGACCTGCTACGACTACTTTCTAGATGCTTGACCTTTGGCAAGTTACACATGCTTCCTGTGCCTCAGTTTTCTTATTTGTACCTCCCTCACAGGGTTGTTGCAAAAACTATGAGTCAGTGAAGGTAGAATGCCTTGTACATGATAAAAAGCTATATATGGACAATCTATGTGCACTGCTTTTGTTGGTAGTAGTTTATTTATTCTCAGCATAAAGTCAGAGAAAACCAGTTAAGGACCATTTATGATATATCAAGAAATATGGTACAAAATGGCGATCACTTTTAAATTCAAGCAGGTGAGTACCAGGATCAGATTTACGTTTTTCAAAGATCATCCTGGCATCAGTGTGAATTAGGCTAGAAAGTAGAAAACCAGCTGGAAGTTGTTAAAATAGTGCAGGCAGGAGAGAATGAGTGATAAAACTGAGATTGTTATAGAAAAGAACGACCCGAAGAGACAACTAGAATAGCTGTTTAGAAAAATTAAAGAAATGAGGATTATATCACTGCTATCTAAGGGACATAAAGAAGCAACTATATTAGACTATGATTTCCAGAAAGCTGGTTTATCTGGCACATGGGAAGTATACTGTATATTTGTTGAATTTAACAAAAAAAAAAAAAAAAAAAATGGCCTTAAAGCATTCATTCAACTTTCAATTTCTCTAAATTCCACAAATTAAGTCAATTTATTCACCTTATATTAATTAAAGCAATATTTGGTTCTGACCTACATTCATAACAAACATTTAAAGTATGCCAATACAGGCAAAATATATTTAAAAAGTAAAATCGTATCATCTCATTATGCATCATAGTACTACTATAATTAATTTGTTCTTATATATCTGAATAAGACTTTCCTTTAGATTCTAGAGTAGAAGGTGTTTCACATATTTTTTCATGTTAACAGGAAAAAAAAAAAACAAAAAAACACAGTTTTTTTGCCAAACTTTACTGAAAGAAACAGTGGCAACCTGTGATCTAAAATCAGCATCCAGAGACTTTTTACCAATTTAAATTTAACAAAAAAACTTGCTATATTTCTATTCAGTTCATTATTTAGTAATCTCATCAAATCGATGTCACTTTATAATTTTATTCTATTTAGGCAAATAATATTGTTAAAAAAAAACCAAGAACAACAACAAAAAACCCCACTATGCACATTTTCATCTAGTGTGTATTATCCCAATTAACCTCTCTTTCCTTCCATTAAATTGCAGGAGAGAAATCTTTGATGGCCCTTTCAAGGAAATGTCTCTTCACTATTCTCTTCCATGATCCTAAAGAGTAGTGTGCTATCTCCACCCTCACCCCTGCTCACCAGAACTAGCAGAATTTCAAACAGAACTCTAAAGCATCCTGAAGCAATTTCTCGACCATGTAATCATTAATTTTTTATGGGAATGTGGAACTAAAGATGATCTGACAAATTTAGCTAAGCTATTTTAAAATGACTATCAGAGACATAAATATACTAAGTTACTGAAAACGACTGTAGAAGAGAAGAAAAATTAAATTTACTCGGAAAACATTTTTTAAAAGCACTATGAATGTATTAAAATAAAATATAAGAGGACAAAATTCTTTTTTAAAAGACCAAACTATAGAACAGAATTTTAGGGAATAGATGAACTTTCTTTCCACAAGCCTACCTCAAATGTTAGTAAGGTCAATAATAAACCAAAGAGTAGGACATTATAGTCTTTCATAAAACTGCTTAAAAAAAAGAGAGAGAGAGTTGTGGACTTTAAAATAAAAGCAATGTTATATTAATGGTGAAAGGGATGAGATCAACTACATGTGCATGCGGGCTGGCCTTAGCCAGGAGGGATACATAGGCTTCTAAGATGTATGAAGGCAAGAAAGGTATAACAGAGCAATTTTAAAGTAAACAATAAAGAATTAGATGATTCTAACCTTAGCAAGTAAAACAAATACCTGAGGATTATTTCCTAAAAGGGGGACAGGAAACAATAAATGGAAACCAGACAAGTAAGGAAGGTTTAAAAATATGAAAAAAATAAGAGCAATATGAAAAAAAGTAAAAGAAAAAGAAAAATCTGTGAGCAACAGTGAAAGTCCTGATAAAAGTAGATAGCACGATTTTAGAAAACCCGCACTAACAGATTTTTTTCAGCAAAGCTCCAAGGTCTAGGAGAAAACAAAGTAATAATTTTTTAGTAATACTGTGATGCTGCTAGGATTGTGAATTGGCAAGGTAAAAAAAAAAAAAATTAGGAGTACAAAGTATAGTGGAAATAACAAGAAATTTAGCTGAAAAAGTATTAGCTGAGAAAGATAATAAAGTATTTTTTAAATGCCTGTTAAGAAGTTTTACATTTAACCCAGTGAGTTAACTACAAAAGAACTTTAAGCATACAAGACATGGCCACTATACTATTTCAGACACAATGTTTTAAGTAATCTTTGAGCTAGCTAGGTACAAAATAAAAAATGCTTTTTTTGGAATTCATTTTTAAATCAAATTAGAATATTAAATTACTGTTTAATGCCAAGCAAACAGCAATAAATCACTTTTCAGTAATGTAAAACTCTTGTAGTGACTCTGAAAGTATGCTCATTAACATTACCACTTGTCTATGTCAAACCTAGCATATTGAAAAATTATTACAATAAAAATGTGTCGTTTTAGTTTACTTAAATCCCCAAACAAAATGTGACACCAGATTTAGTTTTTTGGGTTGTTGTTTTGTTTTGTTTTTGTTTTTTAACTGTCAAGACATCTTGTCAATGCAAAAACAAAGCCAAGGAAGCCAGATTAAAAAAAAAAAAAAAAAAAAGTACTTTTCTTCTCTCCTGAAAAAAACAAGTGTAGGTATTTGTGAAAAGGCCTGGTAAGAAAGGGTGTGACTTAAATAAACCTTAAATTTGCGTAAGCATAGGAATTTAGTTAAAAGTACCCTCTAAATCTGCTTATTCCACCACCTAAAGAAGCCATGAACACAACGATAAAAGCCTGTGCCTTTAAGACAATCAACATGCTCCTTAACTTAGGACAGAGAAAGAAAACTGAATAGAACACTTACTCCAGAATCATTATTTCTTTTAATACTTTAAAGGAGACGATGAAGATAGTGGCACCAATGACCTTTTTTCCCAGCATATAACTAGATCTAACACTGTGGGTAATTTCTTTTATTCATTCATTTATTCATTCATTCTATCCCCTCCCCCACCAAAAAAGGTTCCTATTTGTAAACTGCAAAATTTCTTAAAAATAATGTTTGTTTGAGGCAAAATTCAGATAAATAAAAATACTGACATTCTCCAGATAAAGCACAGTCAATGTCTAGTACACATCTGGCTTTGGTTAAGTCTGATACAGAAAAGTTCCACAGGTCTCTGTGACATGGCATTCTACTTTGTAATATACTTGGGTATTAAAAAGTCTCCTTAAACATTTAAAAAAAAAAAAAAAGTGTCCTACCTATTTATATGAAAACATCATGAAATAACTTCAGACACAGGCCTTTGAACCACTTAAATTTTATGTAGAGACTAAAGCAGAACCTGAAGTCTATATCCCCAAAATTTTAGTTTCTGGAAGGCAAATTTTAAAGTTTTTAATTAAACTAAAAGCGAGAAGATTAGAAGTGATAAAACTATGTGAACTGTTCAATAAAAAATACAGGATGGAGCAGTAAATGACAAAAAAAAATCGTTGGCTTCGCAAGCAGAAAACTGCACACATTTGGAAACAGTTACAGCAGGTTACTTCTGCTCAGATGGCCTTAAAATTAAAAAGTAGATCACTAAACCTTTCCCTGTTAAGAGAAGCACCTATCATAAAGACCAGCCAAAGATTACCACTTTGACACGAAGACAGAAGAAATTACGTAATTTCTAAACTTACATCTTGGAGAATTTGGCATTCCTTGACAGAAGCAACAAAGAAAATTCTAATTTCTCTTGCTACTACTACTACACAGCTTTATACATTAGATTTCACCTCTTGGTGTCATTGGAACAAAGGAAATTAAATGTTTAAAATGCTATATATTCTACAATGTCATTTTCTTATCCAAGCTAAAAAGTACCCTGGTCTTCAGGAAGCTAAAAATTGCTTAAATTTTAAATATATTTCAATTTTTTTTAAGAAAAGACCATTGGTTTCCTTTCTGTCCAGTCACTCTTTCAGACCTGTTTCATTTCTCTTATAAAATACACTAAACTTCAGTGTCAACCATCTCTACACAGGCTCAATTTTCTTACTCCCTGTCCACCAATGTCTAACCTTGTATCAGTCTAATCATCACTTGCTCTGACCCTGATTCCCAGGATGCCAAGTACCATTATGAAAAAGAAGATAAGCATACTAAATCTCCAACTGAAAATTCATGAATCCACTATTTATTAGGGAGGCAAAGGCTAATCAATCATCTTTTTTTTTTACTCCTAACTGGTCTCTATTCATCACTCTTTTCCTATTACCAGGCTTTATCACTCATGTCTAGAACCCAGTCCTATTTCCCAAACAAGACTAATAGAGGATAAAATATTTCACATTGACAAGTAGCACCTTTTCTTTATCGTGAACCTAATTAACTATCTTTCTAGTCAAAATAAGCTGCTCTTTATCCCATCTTCATCTATTTATTCATCTATCCTCCTTAAAAACCACTGTGTATCGATGATCTCCTCTAATCTTTAAGTCTGCTTTCCTACTTCCTTCCCCTTGACCCAATTTTTTCACAAATTTGTCTTCCTATAAATTACCATCTCTAGCTCTCTCCCTTCCATTATTAACAAAATTACTGAATATTCACCATTGTTCCTACGCTACCTCTCCTGCACTTTGAAAAAATAATTTTGAATTTCAAACTTAGTTTTTAAGAATAGCACCAATGTCTTCCATATCTCCATTACCCAGATTCATCAACTATTAACAATTCACTACATTTGCTCCATCATCACCTTTCTTCCCTTCCTAGCTCTCCATATAAACACACACCACACACAGACTCACTCACTCACTCACTCACTACCATTAGTCTTTTTCTATACCACTTAAGAGCAGGCTGCAGACTTGATGGCCCATCGCTTCTAAATATCCCAGGGTGTGCATATTTCTCTAAAACAAGAACACTCACCTACGTAATTTGGGAGATCAATATTGATAAAACTGCTATCAATCCTCAAGCCTTATTCAAATTTTGTCAACTATCCTGAAAAATGTTCTCTTTTCCTTTTGCCAGGATCCCATAGAGCAAACACATTACATTTTAGTAGACTGTCTCTTCTGTCTTTCTCAATCTTGAATACTTCCTCAGGCTTTCTGTGTGTTTCATGTCCTCAGAAATTTATAAACAATACAGACCTTACATTCTGTAGGATGATCAGTAAACTAATTTTCTTCATGACCAGACCCAGGTCATATTGACTTGGTATCCTACAGACAGGATGTTGTGTTTTCCTCAGCACACCACTTCAGAGGACACACATGTCAAGCCATCCCACCATTTGTAAAGTTAACTTTGTCATGTTAACGTTTCCAAGGTTTCTACCCTGTAAAGTTGCAGTTTTTCCCCTTTTAATTGATTAGTATCTTTAATTAAGGAGTATGCTGTGGGAACATACTGAAAAATTATGCCAAGATCTTCAAACCAAGATCCTCTACCACTGCTAGCTTTCAAAGATGACATGCAAATGAATCAACCATCAGTATGATGGTTGCTAAACCATCCTTCTTTCTAAATTATTAGTTGGCATTCTGCTGTAAAGAAGAATTTTTCTTTCTCTCTCACTTATTCATTTACTTATTTAAAGCAGTATACACTCATGTATTTCTATTTTAGCCAGTGGTAATAAAACAGTCAAGTTCTCTGTTCTCACAGAGTTTAGTAAAAGATACAATAAAAACACCTAAAAAATAAGAATTTCAAAGAATAAATTATAGAAAAAATAGTGATGAGGGAGATAATGATGGAGTATGGGGAGGGAAGGTAAGCAGGTAAGAAAGAATCTCTAAGAAAGTGGTATCTGAACAGAGAACTGCTGATAAAGGAATCAGCCAAAGAAATATTTTGGAGAAGACAATTCCAGGCAAAGGGAATATATAGCTCATACAAAAAGTCTCTTAAGTCACAAATGGGTTCCGCAAGTTTGAAGTACAGTAAAAGACCAGTGTAAATGAAGCACAAAAGGGAATCTGTCCTATAGACATTCGCATATATCTCCCCTAATAGAGTCTAAGTTTCTTGCAAAAAAAAGACATATGTCAAGCTTTTTGGAGTATAAGTCTATATTGTCTCTTCAATTTTTCAATTTCTAATCCCCCCTCAGTGCATTGCAATCTCACTCTAAAATAAAATGCTTTTTTTTCCTTCTTTTTTTTGGTTAAGGTCATTAACGGCCTTGCCAAATCCCAAAGATGTCTTAGTTCTAATTTTACTTTAGGTCACCATCTCTCACAATATACTAATCCTTTGGCTTTTAAGACACTTCTTAACGCCTGGCTGCTGTGGTTCAGTGGATTGAGCGTCGGCCTGCAAACCAAGTGCCGCTGGTTCGATTCCCAGGCAGCGCACATAACTAGGTTGCCCCTCAGGTCCCCAGTTGGGGGCGCAAGTGAGAGACAACCACACAGTGATGTTTCTCTCCTTCTCTTTCTCCTTTCCCCCTCTCTAAAAAGTAAATAAACAAACAAGCAAACAAACAAATTAATTAATTTAAAAAAAAAAAGACACCACTTCTTTTTTATTTTTCTCTAGCCTCTTAGGCAGCTCTTTCTCAGTCTCAGTTATTGATTCCTCTCTTTGTCTTTGGGCTACTTTAAAGGGTTAAGTTTTAGCCTTCTTGTTCCATACATATAAGGTAATATAGTCAATTTCCATAACCAATCATTCCTAAACTGACTCTTCTAGCCTAGATCTCTCCTCTGAGCTCCCACTGTCTTTTGAATATTTCTGTTTGGCTAGCCGCATGAATATCTCAAATTCAACAAGTCCCACCCTCACAAACTTCTCCAGTTAAATCCCTACACCACAGTGACAAGATTTTCTAACCACACAAGTTAAAAACATATCATCCTATAATGTTCTCTGTTAAATCATCCCTACATTCAAATGAAATCTCTTAAATCCTAGAGATTCTATTTTTAATCTGTTAATTCCATCCTTACTTCCACCACTGTGGCTCTGTTCAAATCCTGATGATTTCTTTCACGGATCACTGCCAGAACCAATTTCTCTGTATACAGACTGTTTCAATCCATCCTCTTTAATAACGCTGAAGTGGTCATTAGAAAGAGAAATTCTACTCACTTTTCTGTCTAAATCTGTCATTTTCTCTCCATTGTCTTAGGAAAGAAACCCAATCCTTCATGTTGCAAAAAGACACTGATGATTTTGTCCGCCATCAATATCCCTAGCTCCTGCTTAACAATAATTCATATTTATTATTTGTCATATTCAATAATACACAATTGCATCTTTCACTCTCCCAAAGTTTATAAATACTTTTCACTAAGTCTGCAATGTCTACCTCAACTCAGCTGAGGTGTCATTTCTCTAGTAAGTTGCCCTTACCATCTCCTAATAAACAATGGATTAGATACCTCTCTCCTGTGATAGATACCACAGTATCTTGTGCAGCCTCTATCTTATCACATTATATATCAATATTGTCCGTTGACCATATGTAAACTCTCCAAGGACATATATTATGCTTTCATTTCTATATCCTAAATGTTTCAGAACAGTGTCTGGATCCTAAAAGACTGAAGTTTGTTAAAAGAATGCATAACCTCGTAGTCTTTATTATAACTCATTGCATCATAAAAATATTTTATGCTCTTTTGCATTAATTTGGAAAAAAAAAAAGGCACATTCTGGTTTTGGAAATAGGGGAGGGGAATGACCTTTTTATATGGTCCTCAACGTATTTTTGTATTTTGAGTGAGTGGGTTACTACTGAGAGAATTTATTAACTCTAGTATATGTTTCTTTAGTAAATATTATTTGAGGAAGTGATTCTGAAACCAAGTAAAAATAATTTTAAAACTAAGAGAGAGAATTAGAAATAAGTTTGACTTGGTAATTATGCTATCTCTCTCCCTGGGTTCTTCTCATTAATCTACTGGGAAACATCCATTATTAAAATATTCTAGTACAAAATACTGGTAAATTTTCCTAATATAGAATTTCACTTATCAATTACAATGATTTCAGTTTAAATTTTGTATAGCACTCATAATAAAGATTTTAGCTAAGTAAAAAAATAAAAATAGATAAAATTTATTTAAATCTATCTATAAAATTAATACCAGCAGGTAAAACTTAATGCCTTCTCATTGTATATCTTGTTCTACACTAGTTATATGCATTATATCATATAATGCCACAAAACTGTGGGTTGGGACTATTATCTATTCTCCCACTTTTTTTTGAAATAAGAGACACTGTGATTAAAGCGGTGAGGTCATCTATCCAAGCCACACTGCTAGGAAGTGGTAAAATTTTGAGCCTTCTAATGCCAACCTGATGCTCTTAACCACAGTGCTATCTGAACTGCTTCTAGCTTTTCCTACTCAGAAAAGATTCAAGAGAATTAGTCCCTTGGAAAAAGCTTTCAAATATATCTACACAAAAACCTTAGTAACAAATGTGCAAGGTCTTAAGATACCAAATACATGAATAGGAAATACTGGTTGGTCTTTCATGATCTACTATCATTTTGAAAGTCTTATTATTTCAGCTTTCAAAACTGATTTTCAAAGCACTGGTCAGTGGCTAGTATGTTCCCAGTGGAATGAGGGAACACCCAACAGTCATCCGACTTTAAAGTATTATGGAACAGTGAAAACATGTTTACCCTACCTGGCACTCGAGGAAATAATCATAAAAATACAAGAAAAGTAACAGTACTCTCATATCTTTGCATTTCTATTCACAAAGAAACATTTTGGAATCTGTAACAGCAAATCACCAATAAAAAATTACAGCCAAGACTTTGGCACTTAGCCAATTATATCACATATGTAAAACATCAACATTTTTGACTCTTGGTGAGACCATATAAAATAATACAGTGATAACTTTTCCCCTTTATTTATACATCTTCAACAAAGGAAAATAATCTGAAAGCAGCTCCCTCTTCATATATCGTTCCTGTTCCCCAAATCAAATGCTCTTAAAAGTTAGGACTTATACATTTAGAACAGGGGCTGCAAATTTTTTCTATACCGGGCCACATAGTAATTATCTTAGGCTTTGCAGTCGTAACTACTCAGTTCAGCTATTGTAGTGCAAAAGCAACCATAGACAATACATAAACAACTGAGTATGTGTGTTTGAATAGAATTCTATTTCCAAAACAGGTGGCAAGCTAGTTTTGACTCATTATAGTAGTTTGCTAACAGCTTGGTTCAGAGTGGGGCTCTTCTAACTCGATACCTACCACTCTAACTAAACTTATGAGAGAGCAAAAGAATTATTATTTACTCCATTTTCTCTAAAAAAATATTCTAGTTATGGACCTAGTTCAAATCAAAACACACACAATGCTTCAAAAGTACACCAACCAAATATATACCATCCCCTGTTGTCTTTAAAGAAAGAATTCCCACAAGGTACTTTCCAAAGATTAAAAATTAAGAAGTTATATATTTTTTATAATCTCAATGCAATGGCATAACTTTATATTCACCAAAACGAGGTACAAACACAATGTAATGCTTCTTTCTCATTATTTCAGTTTATTATTATTTTTTAGAGAATTCTTTTAAACATGAGAAATTATAATTTACTTTGTTTTGGGAACTGAATTTAAAAACCAGTATACTAAACTTAAAGCTAAATGTAATTTTCCATTACTATTTGAGAGTAAATTATTGTTGCAGGTATGTCAAAGACTTTATCAAATAGATACACCTGTTCTTCATTATGAAAATAACCTCTGTCAGAAAAAAAATTTTAATTTCACTTTTATGTTGCTTCATAGAGAACAATGAAGGAAAAAACAAAGGTACAAGGAGAGAATACTAAGATAGGAAAAATGACTTACAAATGCCAGAGGGGATTAGAACCAGAGAAAAGATATGTATAAAGATCATTCCTACATCTTACTGTTTAGCTGTTTTATAGATGACTGAGTATGCAAGTAGAGATGTAGATAAAAATAAATCTGTTTATAAGCATGTTTACTTAAAAGAGGAATCTATAATTGTCTCAACTGTGTAAAATTCACAGCTGCTCTCTTCTCAAAAAGATAGGAATTTCCATTTTAACTCTATTTGCTATTTTCTTAATGTCAAAACAAATTAAGAACCTTGTGAATAAATGCACTACCTTCAATGCACAGAGTAGTATTTAATTATAAGTACAACCATATTAGTGCAGTAAATATTACCCTTAATGAATGTAATAGTTAAGGTGCCTAAAAATAAATATTTCCAAAAGTCATTTTCTCGCTTAAACCTAAAAAGCTGTGCTTTTCTCCATTTAACAAAAAGGAAACAATAAATAAAACCCAAAGAGCCTCTCAGAATATAATGTCATATATATTAAAGACTGAGGTGTTAAAAAGAAAAGGTAATATGCAAAGCATGTTAGATATGTTCAGAATTTTTTCTATTACTGTTTTAAAGGGAAATTCCTCATACATTAGCAAGTAGCTTTCTACAAATAATTTAAAAACACATTTAGTAATCTCTTCTAATATGCTCAGCACACTTTGAAAATGACTTTGGTTTAGAATTATAATTATTATATGACATTTTACAGAATTCCAAACTGCATATTTGTTGAATTAACACATATCCATGATGTAGAACTATAATGTAGCTATGACTATGGTATAATATGCCTTTCAGGAATTTTCCAAACTTGGATAAAGTCCAGCCTTGAGTAAAATCTTCTGTTAATAAGCTAACTTACCTGAATTTCCAGTTTTTCATTAAAAAAAAAAGACAAAGGTTTTATCTGAAATTCAATTATAAGCAATGTTTCTTCAATTCCACATATGAATTAAGGTATTTTAAAAATTACTTACAGTAAATATCCGTCTGCCAGTTCTATCAAAAGTTACACAGTACACAGACGACAAGTGTCCAAGAATTCGTTTATGCATTTTCATGTGCTGATATACTGCAGTTGGAACAAGTCGCTCAAGCCTGTATTTCCCATTTAGCCTCCTTGAAAACAAAGTATCCGCTACCAAGAAAAAGGGAAGAAATATGTAAAATTCAGAAATTATTTTTCAAATTATCATCTTTTAAGAATTCACATATTCTAACTCCTCATATGTTGGTAAAAATAATAAAAAGATGCTTGCTAATGCACATGGCTCCTAGTTAAAAAGGCTACAAAAAAAGTCAACAAAAACAGATTATTTTACCTGTAATATACTGAGTTATCCTCATTTTATAAATAAGCAAATTCAGTTAAATGACCTGTCTAAAGCCACAAATAAAGAATGAAACTAGGGCTTAAATTCAGACTTCTTCACTCTCTGGCTAGTGCGCCTTAAAAACCAAAACCATTTCATGTGATACTATTTTTTTTTAAAGGCCCCTATGAAATAATTTTCTTATAAAAGTAGTTAAACTTGATCCAGTAGTCTTTAGTTTTCTTCATCCAGATATTCATGAACACTTGAAATCTGACATGCCAAATGATGCTTTAAAAAAATTTGCAAAAAATGAAAACAAAGAAATCATTCATTGCATTATTTTAAAAAATAAAAATTAAATTGGGGATCTTGCCAAACAACTGTATAATGATCCCTTCTCCAAAACCTATTTGCTTTCTTTTCTCAACTCATCCATTTTAACCATGTTTCAAGGTATTACTGAAATTTATCTTTTATCCCAAAAGTCTGATGTACTGAACTCTAGCACAGAATGCTCTCTTCCATCTAAATTATGACTATACTTATCTTCTATAGATAATTATGGACAAACATAAACATATGCTGAGCGATAAGCAGGCACATTATTCACCTATAGATTATCTTTTAATAAAGGCCTTTTCTCTGTGACTGTCATCTAGTAAGCACTAGATGGATAGTATGCACTATAGCTTCTGACCTGAATTTAATCCCTAAGATAATTAAATATGTATACAAAACACTATTTAACCTAGATTTAAGGCCTAGCAATTATGTCTTAAAATTGCTGAAATACAAATATCTCAACTATATAGTACAGATAGTCAGTACTGATTATTTTATCCACATATAAAAAGTGTTCGTATATTAAAAATGTTTGTATATTTGAAAACAAATAAGATAAAATAAAATAAAATAAAATCTTGGGGAATGGTGGGGAGATATGTAGAAGAATGTTTTGCAAGTTCTAAAGCAGTAATATTTCAAGAAATAATTAATTATACATATTTGTTCTTTTACTACATCAATCATTTTATATTCTAATAGAGTATCTCTCCCGCTGTTACCATAGAAGTTCTATGCAATAATCTATTTCAACATCTAAAAATACCCAAAAGATTTGCTTTAACAATTGTGAATTAGCATACTTAGGCTTAAGCTGATTATACAATAAGTTAACAGTGATTCAGTTTCTAATAAGCCCTAATACATTTTTCCTAATGCATAGAAATGGCCTGGTAAAAAATATACTCCAGTGCTTTGGCTCCAAGCTCATTTAAAGCAGGAATGCACAAAAACAGCCATCAATTGTTCTGCCAAATGAGAAAGCAAATGAACTTATCCAAGCATAAGAATCAGTAACATTTCAGGCTTACCTATCTGTTCTATAAGAAAATAAGTGATGACATATAACACAACTGTTGACAGTGTTACCAAGACGTAGTTTAATTCCCTCCGTCCAAAACTTAACAGAATTCTCAAAATGTCAGATTTTACTAAAATATTTAACATTGTCAGAATTTTTTAAAATGAATTTGTTATAAAGACCATTTGCAAAATCAGGGTTGATAAAAGTATTTCCTAAGCAAAAAATATGTTCCTTAAGTAAAGAGAAAAAAAATGTTACTGCTCTTAAACACAGTTTTTACTAAACCTTTATACAAACTGCAATTAAATCTCCACTTTAATTTTGAGAGTCAACTGGAAACAAAAAGAAAACCCTTTCAAAAAGTTACTTTACAGTCAACTTTTCAAGTAACACTTTCCAGAAACAACATTAAGTGCAATATATTTATAGTTAAAACTATATTCCACACTACCCTTTGTTATGCTTCACTAACAAATAAGTACTGAATATCCATACTTTGTATCCTAAGGGAGAAGGTGCGTAGCCAAGACCTTGCTGTCAAATTACAAACCTGTGCATCAGTATTAAAAGATACGGCCTGTAGAGAGTGCAGTATGTAGACATCCCAGGTAATAAGTTGGTAATTCAAACTTGATACTGGGAGTTAGAAAAGAAGACGACAGTTCGATAGTTAAAAGTTCAACTCGGAGAGGCTGAATATATATATAAGTCCTGACCAGATGGAACAGGTAGAGAATTTCTACAAAGGTAGAGAGGAGGACGTTCTAGAACGCCCACCAAGTAAATTCATGTTTTATTTCACTATACCATTTTGATATGTCTATCTCCCTTACTGGATATCTTAGGTACCTTAAAAACAGAAATTGTCAAATATTCCCTACAACTGAGTGTAGAGCCTTTTAAATAAAACATATAAATGAATCTTAATAAGATATACAAAATGGTTCAATTTAATTTATAGTTTTCTGGCAGAAAGGCAAATGGCAATTATTCACTTTCTAAAGAAATTGTTAGACTAATTGGATTTGAGTAAAAAAGGAATGTCTCTTGGATTATAGGAACTCCTTAAATTTTATTAAACTAGAACATCAATTTTCTAAATGAGCATAGTTAAACAGATATAAGGTCACAAAGGAATAAGTTCTTTATATGACATTGTAATAGTTAACCTTAAATCAAGTAGCATATATGACTTTGGTTTGAAAGTACATTTATTTTCATAAGTATGGTGATGGGAAATATTCTTAAATTAAACCTGCCAAAGAAAACCTCTATCTTCTTCACTTGGCAAATTCTTTCTTACCCTCCAGGGCCAGTTAAAAATGTAACCTCCTCCAGCAAGACTGTAGTGATTTACAAAAGCAACCGAACTGGTTGCCATGCAACATTACCCCTCTGTTCAAAACTACACGCTCTTTGTTTTATTCAGAGTAACAACAAATTCCTTATACATCAGTCTACTAAGACCCTGCATAATCTTGTCTACCATCACCTCTCTGACCTTACCTGTTCCCCCACCTCCACCCCATTTGGTCTGCTCCAGCCACTCTAATCTGCCCCATTTTTCCAACACATCAGCCATGTTCCTAATTTAGTCTTTGCATTGGCTGCTCCCTCTGATTAGAATACCACCACCACCCCCAACATATGGCTAATTTCTTGACTGCCTTCAAGTCTTTCTTCATGTCTGTCAACAAGGCCTAACCTGGTCAGCTCACAGAAATCTGTAACCCATCCCCTACCACCACCACCCATAACTCCTAATCTACCTTTATGCAGCTGTATATTTGGTCTTTTTCTATCATTTATCACCTGATGCTATACACTTACTTGTTTATTATGTTCACTATTTATTTCCTGCCTCACCCACAACACAGTAAGTTCGATATTGACAGGATTTCTGTTTTGTTTGCTCTTTGATTAGCCTAAGAACTGACAGTGGTGGCTGGGAGTTAGTAGATGATCAATATCTATTTAGTGAATTTAATGCATGAATTAAATGTTAATAAAACAATTAGGTTTAAGGAAAAAAAAAAAATGAAGGATTTCTTTATCTTTATCATCCAGATTACAGATGCAAAATATCTCTAAGTAGTTTTTCATTTCAAATGTCCTGCTAAATGGATTTAATTTGGAGGGAAAGGTTCGTTCGGCAGCCGTCCGTCTCGAGAGACGATGGTGTAGCTTCTTAAGAGTCTATCTGCACCGCCGAGAATGGCTGTGCAGTCCGACTCGGGAGTGACACGGTATCTGTCTCCTCCCGTGTTGAATCGACATCTTGCGATGACGCTGGAGTGTCCTCTCCAGTGAAGCTGAAGCTACAGAGCCCGGGCAGGGTGATATGGAGGGTCTGCTGTTGCCCATGCAGCAGACCCCCCCTCTCTTCGCAGCTGAAGGGTCCAAGGGAAAGACGGAGTCAATACAGCTTGGCTTCAGGACAGCTTGGCTTCAGGTGCGCCGCAGGAGTTGCCGGTGTTGACTACAACATCAAACCGCCTTAGGGACTCCGGCTCCGGGTTTTCTGTCGGGGTTTACTCCCTTAGCCTTTCCCCTGAAGAGGTATGACGCAAGGCAGCGGAGGTTTTTTTTTTGGAGTCAGAGTTTTCCTTCTCTGATGTGCCCTGACTGGAAGATCGAACCAGCGACACTTAGCTCGCAGGCCGACGCTCAATCCACTGAGCCAAACCAGCCAGGGACGAGGGAAAGGTAAAGTAAACATATTTATTCAATTTTCTGAGTAAACAGGCCAGTAAGTGAAATAAACATTCCAGAAATCACTGTTATCCACTTGAAATATCAATCTCTTTAAACTCTGAAGAGACGGAGCAAAATGATGACATGTCATTTGTAGCAAATCATTCAGAAGTCTTTGAAGCAAAGTATGTGCACAAGTATACAGAACTAATTACTAGAGATAAACAAAAGGCCCATGATTTCTTCATGTTTGATATAACCGTGTACACATCTAACCAGTATATTCTTATCTATTACTTCTCAAAATACTAAGTTAAATCAAATTTTATCACAGCTAGTTTATTTTTGAAGAATTGATTTATTTCTCTAAACATAATACTAATGCACAAAGTAAAAAAATAAAAAGAAAGAAAAAAGAAAAAAAAAAGGAAAATCTATAATTCTATGACCTAAAGCATTCACTCGTAAAATTTTGCAAAGGTTTCCCTCATAAATAGCATTTTAACAGCTACGCTATTTTCCTTAATGAAATAGATCAAGGTTTTAAGTTCAAAATTTGACTTTGGTTTACGTCAAGCAAGGTTCTCTCAACTTTAAATCTCCAATTAGATTTCTAGGAACATTTTCCACAATTCATATTACTTTCATATTATGCTTTATTTTTTTTGCCATCTCACAATTTAAAATTCTACAGTCAATTCTATCAATATTTTCCCTTTCGTTTATAATTTTTTTACAGCTTTACTATGAAGAGTACAATAAATACCCATTTATACACTTTTTTTACATTTTTTGTGGTTTAAATTTCTAATTCCTTAATATAACTAAAGTTTTAGTATATATTATGAGGTGAGTTTAAAAATTTAGAGAAAAGAATTTTCTCCCCTAAACGATCAATCATTTATTTGATCCAGCCTTCCCTATTCCATTAAGTTGTGGATTCCATTAAATCATCCTATATATATTAAGTATATTTTACTGATTATGCTGTTATAGTTGTCCCAATTTTTCAATGTTTGCCCCCTCTGCCCAGCGCTCTCCTTCCCTCCAGCAATCCCCCCACTTAGTCCATGTGTTATGTAAGTTCTTTGCCTTCTCCCTTTCCTATACTATTCTTAACATCCCCCTGTCTATTTAGTTCCTACCAATTATGCTTCTTAATCCCTGCATCATTTCTCCCATTCTTCCCCTTCCCCCTACCAGCTGATAACCCTCCAAATGATACCCACACCTATGATTCTATTCCTGTTCTGGTTGTTTGCTTAGTTTTTGTGTTTTAGATTCAGTTGTTGATAGTTGTGAGTCTGTCGTCATTTTACTGTTCATAGTATTAACCTTCTTTTCTTTTTAAATAAGTCCCTTTAACGTTTCATATAATAAGGGTTTGGTGATGATGAATTCCTTTAGCTTTTCCTTGTCTGCCCTTCCATTCTAAATGATAGCTTTGCTGGCCAGAGTAACCTTGGTTGTAGGTTCTTGCTTTTCATTACTTTGAATACTTCTTGCCAGCCCCTTCCTGCCTATAAACTTTCTTTTGAGAAATCAGCTGACACTCTTATGGGAACTCCTTTGTAGGTAACTCTCCGCTTTTCTCTTGCTGCTTTTAAGATTCTCTCTTTAGCTCTAGCCTTTGATATTTTAATTACGATGTGTCTTGGTTATGGTCCTTTTGGGCCCAACTTGTTGTGGGACTCTGTGTTTCCTGGACTTGTATGTCTATTTCCTTCACCAAATCAGGAGAGTTTTCTTTCATTATTTTTTTAAATAAGTTTTCAATTTCTTGCTCTTCCTCTTCTCCTTTGGCATCCCTATGATTCGGATACGGGTACATTTAAAGTTGTCCCAGAGGTTCCTAAGCCTCTTTCACTTTTTTTTTTTTTGTATTCTTGCTTCTTTCTGTTCTGGGTCAGTGTTTATTTCTTCCTTTTGTTCCAAATCATTGATTTAAATCCCTGCCTTCCTTCCCATCACTGTTGGTTCCCTGTTAATTTTTCTGTTTCACGTTGTGCAACCTTCATTTCTTCTTTTTTTGTTTTTGCCATACTCTTTGAGTTCTCTGAGCATTCTTATCACCCATGTTTTGACCTCTGCATCTGTCAGGTTGGCTATCTCCATTTCATTTAGTTATTTTCCTGGGGTTTTGTTCTGTTCTTTCATTTGGGCCACATTTCTTTGCCTCCTCAATTTGGCAGCCACCCTGTGTTTATTTCTGTGTATTAAGCAGAGCTGCTTTTACTCTCTGTCTTAGTAGCATAGGCAAGGCACCTGTAAATTGTGTGTGGAGGAGCATTAGGTAATTGCCAGGGCAGGGTAACCTACTTCACTGCTTTGTGCCTCTTTATGGTGGGGGACTCACAGAGAGGGTACAATGCCACTGCCTGGCTTCTGGAGGTGTGCCTGGCACTCAACCTATTTCCAGTCACTTCACCCACTTCCTATATGTGTTTGACGCCTTACCAGTTGCTACCCTGGGGTTTGCATACATTCTAAGACCACATGGGCCCTTTAAGCAGCAAATATCCGGAAGTTTCTTCCATCGTCCCAACCCCCCCTGGTTTTTACAGCCAGAGGTAATGTAGGCTTATATTCCAGGTGCTGGAACCCTGGGCTATGTGGTATGCCCTGGGGCTGGGATGACTCACTCCCAGGGTATCCCTCCCAATTTTTATCTACCACACATGAATGTGGGACCACCCATTCTGCCTCCACGGCTTGTCTGAGCTATACCGCCTCTCTATCCCACCTTCACAACTCTGCCCCTCCTACCCATCTGGATGAATGTGGCTTCTTTAAATCCTTGGTTGTCTGACTTCCATATAGCTCAATTTCCTGACAGTTCCGGTTATTTATTTTTGAGATCTGGTTGTAATTCTTTCTATGGTTGCACAAGGAGGCAAGGCATGTCTACCTATGCCTCCATCTTAACCAGAAGTCCTTTATATACGTTTTTTTGTGTCAGGTCATTGACAACATGTCTATTTATATGCAAATACTAAAATTTTAATTTTATACTTAATGATGTTAATATTTATCAGGCTACTATTCTTCATTATCAGTCCATTTTCAAATGTCTTAGTCTTGATTATTTATTATCTAATTTGAGGATCACTTGAGTTTTTAAAAAATTAATTTGTTGGAAATATAACTTTAATTTCATCTACTTATAAAAAAAGTGACATCTTCCTATCCAGGAACCTGATGCTTTCTTCCTGTAGCTGGGACCAAGTTTTCAATGCAGATGATTTTAGAAAAAAATTAAGTTACCCTAGTTTTTCTTCACTATATGTAACATTTGAACCAAGTTTTGGGGGGAATGGGTAACTGCTAGAAAAGTGCATCTGCAAGAACGATAGTAACTACTTATTTTAGGACATTACAAAAATATATAATAAAATCTCTGCAAATAAGAAATAACTGAAGACAGGAGATTTCAGGCCAAGATGGAGGCCTAGACTGACACGCTCCGTCTCCTACCACAACTAAGAAGGAATACAACTACCGCAAAACCAGCAATAACCAGAAGTTCCAGAAAATAAATGGAAGTCCAATGTATGAAGTTACAAGGAAGTGGTGCTCATCGGGACAGGAAGGAGGGGTGAAGCCAGGGAGGAGAGGTTAAGCTGTGCTGTCCGCGGCAGCAGCAATGATGGCGGCAGGACAATGGTAAGCACAGACACCTGTATTTAAGGGGAGACGAGAAGCACCTGGGGAGCACCCCCGGCTGCAGACCAGACCAGTCAGCTTGTGATTCCAAAGCCGGGGAAGGCAGACCCCCATTGCCTTGGACTGTGAGGCCCGGTGGGGATGGGGACGGAGGAGGAGGCTCCCGGTCTCTCAGCGGAGACTGAATGGCAGAAATCCATACTGGACCCTGCCCAGTTGTGACAAGTGCACAGGGCTCCGCCCCCTATAGCATAGGAAGTGTGAAAGCCCTGCCCAGGAAGCAAAAGTAAACACGAAACTGCTAAGGACAGCACAGATCATGATAGAGATCCCAGTGACGCAGTTGACCAGACAGCAAATATATGACTTATCAGACCAGCAGATAGATACTCTTTCTGAGGCTCAGTTCAGAGCTCTGCTTATAAAAGTGCTTACAGACCTAACAGCAGATCTTAAACAACACAGGGAAGGAATGAAGGCTAGTCCTACTGAAATGAACAAAAACACATACGAAACTAGTGCTGAGGGCAAGAAAACCAGGAATCAAATCCACAAATCGGAACATAGGGAAGGACAGTCAACCAGTGCAGAAAGAGGAAACGAGAAATGAGGAAAATGAGGAAAGGCTCAGAAACTTATCGGACAGCTATAAGAGGGCCAACATCCAAATCATAGGGTTGCCAGAAGGTGAAGAAGGAGAACTAGAAATGGAAAAATTATGTGAAAAAACAATGAAGCAGAACTTCCCTAACTTGGGGAAGGAAATAGACTTACAAGCCCAGGAAGCACAGAGAGTTCTAAAACAACTGGACTCAGGGAGAACCACACCAAGACACATTATAATCAAAATGTCAAAAATTAAGGAGAAAGAGAGAATCTTAAAAGCAGCAAGAGAGAAGAAGAGAATTACATACAAAGGGGCCCCTATAAGACAGTAAGCTGATTTCTCAAAAGAAACTCTGTAGGCAAGAAGGGACTGGCAAGAAATATTCAAGTAATAAAAAGCAAAAACCTACAACCATGATTACTCTATCCAGTGAAGCTGTCATTCATAATAGAAGGGCAGAGAAAGTGCTTCCAGGACAAAGTAAAACTGAAGGAATTAATCAGATCCCAAACACTGTTATATGAAATGTGAAAGGGACTTGTTTAGGAGAAAGAGGATCAAAACTATGAAAATTAAAACAAAAACTGTATCACAACAACCAACAACAGAAGCTAGGGAACCGAAACAAAGGCAAACTAAGTAGGAAACGAGAGTGAGAAAAGAATTATAGGTATGGGAAACATTATGGGGGGTGGTCAGTGGGGAGCGGGAAGGGGGAAAGGGAGGGAGATGGTACAGGAATTAAGAAGCATAGTAGGAGGGAGTGGAGTAGATAGGAAGATGTTGAGAAGAACTATATGCACAACTAATGGGCACAGACTAAGGGTGGGGGGACAACTGGAGGGAGGAATATCACTGGGTGGAGGGGAACAAAGGGAAAGGAAATTGGGACAACTGTAAGAGCATAATCAATAAAGCATATTAAAACAATTTTTTTAAATAACATAAAAAAAAAGAAATAACTGAAGAAGAAATACCACCATCTCCTTCTAAAATTTTTTCTCCTCCTGCTAAGTAAAATGGACAAGGACACATGGCACAATTGCAATAAATTATCCAAGGTCAAAATTAACCATTCTTTAAAAAGATGAGCTGAAAAAGTTTTAAGTTACTATGAATTAACGAAAATGTAGAGGTTTTTTGGTAATTCTTTTTTAACTTTTACTAATAGTATTTTAACTGATTTTTATTCAACCCAAGCGGCACTATACTCTAATTTTATTCTGTGGTTCTAGTTAAAGAAAGGACTTGAAAAACTCCCAGAATGTCTGAAAATAAAATATAGAAGTACTTTTAACTTACAATCAATAACACTGAAAAATTCCTAAATTAAAGTACAAAAGAATAAATTCTGGATAATCAGTACCTTGGTTTAATTTTAATCTCCACAATCTGTGTTAATAAAGGCTTTCAAAATGTAAGATTAATAACTCATACCTATAAAACAAGTTAGGAAACCTATAAAACTGAACTGTAAAAAAAAATAATGATAAACATGTAAGTAAGACCACGTAAAAATAATTCCAAACTAATTTACACCCTTTAGGGTCTTCTAGGATAGTCCCTAAAGAAACTCAAGACCCTTATCTAAAGTGGCATAGTATTTGCATATATATATAACCTACAAATACCCTCCAGTTTATTCTAAATTATCTCTATGTTACTTATACCAAATACAGTGGAAATGCTATGGAAATAATTATGTATTGCTTAGTAAGTAATGACAAAAAAATAAAGGTCTATTGATGTTCACTACAGATGCAACCATCACAGGCCTAACTACATAGTACATATCAGCAACGTAACATTATTATTCAAATATTTTTGAGCTGTGGTTGATTGAACCCCTGGTTTTGAAATCCACAGATATGAAATGTGGACTACAGTTTTCCCAATAAAATAATGCTATATCCATGACTAGGTAATACTAAATAAAAATGACCATCCAAGTTCATTCCAAGTTCAAAAAGTTGTCTAATATATATATGATGTTGGTGATTTCAGAATTTCTATCAGACAAATATATTGTGCGGTATTTGATAAGGCATAAAATTTTATTTTAAATAACCACAAAAATATTCTAATTAAAAGAAGAAATGCCTGTGGGGGTCAAAAATAGCTATAAAATTCACTAAAAGAGAAGTTATGATAAAACCAGGAGTCAAATACCTTGAGAAAATGGCTATGAAGAGTAGTCACCAGGTCTTAGAGCTAGAAAGAGGTTCTTACTAGGAAGACTTCAAGCATCTGATGGTAGAAAAAGGCTTATCTGTTGGAATTAACAATGTAGTAAATGTCAAAATATAATACACTATGTGGGGAGAAAAAAGGCTATAGAACATGACTATGATGTGCTGCAGGTTTAGAAAATAACACAGGGGAACAATTTTTAACATAATTCCTGGTGAGTTCAGTTTTTCAGCTGTTTTAGACTTAAATAGGCATGCTGATTTCAAAACTGCAGTTAGTTTTCTTCTATCACGTCAAGTTTTTTTCTTTACAGCTTCTCTTAATGCGACCACTCTAGACTGGATCAAGCCTGGATCGAGGGAAGCACTAGTGCTCTCCTCCTGGCTGAGAGCAAACCTCTCTCAAGTGGGGAGGGGTGAGGGATGACCTTGGAGACCAGCGACAGGTTCATACTTGTCTAGGCTATTCAGTTACATGAGACAGTGTGGTGAGAGGTTGTGTGCCACTCTATAGAGTAAATCGTATTCCGAAGTGTAGTGTGAATTCTTGTCCGTATACAAGGAGTTAGCAGAATTTATTTTTTTTATTTACATACATACTTATTTCCTTTCCTCCAGATCATGTCTGCCTCTGCTATTTCTCGTCGTAAGTGCTTATACAACCCTGATTTGTTCTATCTGTGGCAGTTTCACCATTCCCAGTCAAAGGACAAACATCAGTACATTTGTCAGGCAAGCCTTTTTTGCACATTTTAAAGTAAAACTTAGTGATCAAGATAAGTCTTAGGCCCCTCATAAGGTGTGCAAGCAGTGTCGAGAGTTTATAGATGTAGACGAAGGGAACACATGATAAATTGCCATTTGGTATACCTATGGTTTGGCGAGAGCCCACAGATCATTCAAGTGACTATTACTTTTGTATAGTAAAATTGTCAGGATAGAACAAGAAAAATAAATGTAAAATAGAGTATCCTAGTCTACCATCAGCTATACACCCAGCGCCTCAATCAGCTGAAATCCCAGTGCCAGTTTTCACTGAACTACCTTCTTTCAAAAAACAGGAGTATGGTGATGAACTAAGTGACAGCAACAATGAAGATTTTGAAACTGAAGATGACGCAGTTCATAAGGGATTTGATCAGCATGAGTTGAATGATTTGGCACAAGATTTGGGACTATTCAAAAAGGCTTCAGAACTCCTAGCATCAAGACTGCAGGAGAAAAACTTCCTTGAAAAATGAGCAAAGGCATCCTACTTTCGATCAAGAGAAAGTGCATTTCTGCAGTACTTTTGAAGTTACGGTGGCTTTGTGTATTGCCATCACATACATGGTTTAATGGAGGAATTGGGAATTCCAATCTAGAACACAACTGAATGGTGACTGTTCACCGATAGCTCAAAGCAGAGCTTGAAGTGTGTCCTACTCCACAAGGGCAATGTATTTGGTGCAGTCCTGATTGGCCATTCAGTTTGTTTTCATTAAGAATATGAAGACATAAAGAGAGTCACTGATCTGCTGCAGTATCACAAGCACAATTGGAGCATCTGTGTTGACCTTAAAATGGTCTGCTTCCGAAAGAAAGAAGGAACTCCTATCATTTGTGACAACATGGATGGAACTAGAGAGAATTATACTTAGTGAAATAAGTGAGGCCATGAGAGAAAAATACCATGATATCACCTAATACAGGAGATTAAGGAACAACACAAACAAATGAACAAAATAGAACAAGGAACAGAATAACGGTTATCGGGGGGAGGGGGTAGAGAGAAGGGGGATAAGGGAAGGGTCCAGTGAAAGAACATGTATAAATGACTCATAGATACGGACAACGGGGTGGGATATGACTGTGGGAGAAAGGGTGGGATGTGGGCAGGGGAGGAGCAATGGGGGGGAAATGGGACAACTGTAATTGAAAAACAATAAAAAAATTTTTTTTTCTTAAATGGTCTGCTTCCTTCTTGGTCAACAATGTGGATACACCAAGTATCCCTGTGTTCTGCGTATGTGGAACAGCAGAGCTTGTGAGAAGCATTGGGTGGAGTCGAATTGGCCTCCAAGATCTGACCTCAAACCTGGCAATCCAAACATTCCACATGAGCCACTTGTTGACAGAAAGAACATTATATTCCCACCTCTGCACATAAAACTGGGTCTCATGAAGCAATCTGTTAAAGTTTTGCCAACTGAAGGAGACTGTTTCAAGTATCTCATTTTGGCATTTCCTAGCCTGTCGTTTGAAAAGATAAAATACCTTAATATGTGTGTTTGGTAGCAGAACTTTACTACGTGTACACAATTTGACTTACAGAAACAATATATAGCCTTTATATGAATAAAATAACTCTATATAAACAGTATATTCAGGTAACTTTTTCTTTATTTTCCTCTGTATGTACATTTTGTATGATTTCTGGGACAAAGGGAGGGTATCCTATACCTTAAAAAGTTGACATGATAAAAGAAAAACTGGGGTCATTTTTTGGATTCAGATGCCAAAAGTTGGTCAAAACCAAGTGTCAGATCTAACTCAATGAAAATTGTGTTCCCCAGTATAATGACTAATATATACACTCAATTCTTGTCACTTGCCAAGCACTGTTCAAGGTGCTTTACATATATTCTTACTTAATCCTTGCCCATCTTTTAAAGTAGGCCCTACCATTGTTCCCAATAAGTTAATATTCCTAACCTACAAGAAAACTGGAAGACAAAATGTAACTTTCCCAGAGACAAAGCCCAGGAGCGCACACACTCCATGCTGGCTAGATAAGACAAATATTAGGAAAAAAGACTGAAAGGAAACATACCAATGTATTAATAGCAGATAACTAGTGAGACTGACTGATGTTTGAGCTGTTGTCTGTTTTTCCAAGTTTTCTCCACTGAGCATTAATTCATTCTGATTAATTTTTTAACTATATAAAGTATAGCTCAATCTACCTCAAGGGACACAAAATAACAATATGAAAAACCTAAATTGTCTAAAGAGATTAATTTAAAATTAAATACTGATAAAAATAGGCCCACAAATAAAGATGCAAAGAATTTAAGTTCATTCAATCTTAAAAAGGAAAACCTAAAAACTAAGGTATATTAAAGTATCCGAATGTATATACATTGCAGAGAATAACCACTGCCTATTTGACTGTGGGTTGAATGACATGCTACAAAGAAATCACATCTAGTTTGATTTGAAAGCCATAAAAGAATACAAAGAGCCATCAATTTTGCTTATAAGTTTTGTTTCTTCTAATACATCAAAGATAGTATAAGTTCAATTTTATTTGGGAAGGAATCATATAAGAAGGAATTTTTAACATCTCGTCGGCAGCCGTCCGTCTCGAGAGACGATGGTGTAGCTTCTTAAGAGTCTATCTGCACCGTCGAGAATGGCTGTGCAGTCCGACTCGGGAGTGACACGGTATCTGTCTCCTCCCGTGTTGAATCGACATCTTGCGATGAAGCTACAGAGCCTGGGCAGGGTGATATGGAGGGTCTGCTGTTGCCCATGCAGCAGACCCCCCCCTCTCTTCGCAGCTGAAGGATCCAAGGGAAAGACGGAGTCAATACAGCTTGGCTTCAGGTGCGCCACAGGAGTTGCCGGTGTTGACTACAACGTCAAACCGCTTTAGGGACTCCGGCTCCGGATTTTCTGTCGGGGTTTACTCCCTTAGCCTTTCCCCTGAAGAGGTATGCTGCAAGGCAGCGGAGGTTTTTTGGAGTCAGAGTTTTCCTTCTCTGATGTGCCCTGACTGGAAGATCGAACCAGCGACACTTAGCTCGCAGGCCGACGCTCAATCCACTGAGCCAAACCAGCCAGGGTATTTTTAACATCTAATACACCATAAAGACACACTTGAAAAGCTTGTCACAATAATCTTTCTGAAGTTACTTGCCAGAGATAATCTGGGAAATAATTCAAAACAGGTTAATTTATTTCTACAGCACCATCTGATCTCTATATCATGCTGCACCAATAACAACTGACCAACACAAGAACAAGACAAATAAATAACCTAACTATAACCTAAATAACCATAATAAACAAAAGTCCCAACTTTAGTTAGAATAGAAGGGGTTGTAACATCCAAAGGATACTCCTGTAATCAGCTGTTGGTATTTCAAAAAAAAAAAAAAGGAATAAGGAAGGCATATGAGAATGAAGAGTAAAGGGAAATAATCACCTCGGCAACACAATGCCCACAAGAGTGTCTCTCATTTTACTACTGTAACTAACAAAATTACCATGCACAGTAGCTATCCTCCAAATCTTTCCATAGTCAATTTTGATGTTTAGTTTTATCTCCTGTTTTAAAGATACCATGTTTTTAAGATTTAGCATATATCACAAAGATAAATAATGTCTGAAAAGGAAAACACAAATACTAACTGAAATAAAATCCAGGAAGCAATGATGACTGCAAGAGTTAAGCAAAAAAATACCATGAACCAAGTACGTAACAAGCACTGAAAACAAAACAGATGTTACAATTACTAGAATTGTAATTTACTAAAATTGTATAATTACTTGATTTGTATTTTTCTGCCTCCTCTTTTCTTCTTTGGAAACTAGTCTGATGCTACTTCAAAAAAATAATAATAATACAATGGTATTATAATATTCAGTTTTAAATGTATTATGTATTTTATAGTTCTTTTAATAAACATTTATTTTTAACAACTATACAGTTTTGTTTTATGTCAAATATTTTAATCATTCAATTTTGAGTCTATAAACATTTACAGAGTATCTATTTGGGCCAAGTATGGTCTAAGGGACATAACAGAAAAAAATAAAGACAAAGTATTTACGTTTTTGGAGAGTGTAGTCTAGCAGGAAAGATATACATGAAGCTAGGACTTAATAAAAGGTATAAGAAAATTTTAAAATATATAGTACAGGGTCCTAAAGATTAGGGCGGAAAAGGTTATCAGGGAATCAGGATGGACTTCTCTGAAAAACTGAATTTAAACTGAAAAAGTTCATCCTTTTTTTAAAATACTTTATTTGTTTTTAGAGGAAAAGGGAGGGAGAAAGAGAAGGAATGAAATATCAGTCCGTTGCTTCCTGTACACACCCCCACGAGGGACCAATCTCGAAACTCAGGCATGTGCCCTGACCGGGAATCGAAATGGTGACCTTTCACTTTGAGGGACAATGCCTAACTAACTGAGAGCCACACCAGTCAGGGCAAGAGTTCAGCCATTTTTTACTGAAAAATGAACAGCAAAAGAATGTTAGTGGGAGGGAAGCATATTCTAGGTCAGAAAAAGAACGTGCAATGGTTTGAGGCTGAAAAGAACATAGCATTCAAGCAAACTAAGAAAGCTGAGTATGGTTAACATACAGAGCACAGAGAGATAAATGTTAAAATAAGAGACTGAGACTATAGAGGGCACACTATGGAATAATTTCTTGAGTATGGTCAAGAATTTTGGACTATTTCCCAAGGACAGTAAGTTGAAGGCTTGTAGGAAGAAATAAAGACAGTTTTAAGGTAATTGCAGTTTTATCTCGACTTCCATGAGAATAGCTCAGAAGGGATATAACTAAAAACAAAAGCTGATTCTGCAGAAGAAACTGGAGGTTTCCAAAAAATTTTCATTTTAGAAAAAACTAATCATTTTGCCAACAAGATTCTTAACGCTTTATCAAGGAACTGAAGATAAATCTGAAAGAAAAAATGTATCGTGTTATTGTTCCTATAGCTCAGATTCTCAGGCAAATGGCTCTTATATCCAAATCAATACAGGTATACCACATTTTATTGTGCTTTGCTTTATTGCATTTTAGATGTTGTGATTTTTACAAATTGATGGGGAGACCTTCTACCAGCAAAAAAGATTATGACTCGCTGTATTGCGACAGTTGTTCTACTGCAGTGGTCTGAAACTGAACGCACAATATCTCCAAGGCATTCCTACAAATGGACACAGGTGGTATAAGACTAATGCACAAAGAATTTCAGAAGGCAAAAAGATGCTATATAAATGCCTAAGATCAGAGACAAAATAACCAGGGATATAAGTGAGTTTTAGTTACTTCAAGTAAGTTTATTTCCTCATTAATGAAAGTGGGGGTACTTTGCAGAGTTGTTATGAAAAGCAAATGAAACAAAATGTTTGTAAACTCAAAAATATTTTATACTAATTTCTATACTGACTATCCTTAAATAATCAAATCCTTACATCTTGTAAAAGTATATCTCACTGAACAGAGTTGTCTTTACTTTTAAAAAAGATTTTTGTGGGAAATCATTTTTCCCCTGTATCTTTGTTAAGGATCAGAACAAATTACTTAGCTGTTTATATAAATAACTACTTAGCATGATCACGAACTTCCCAATTTCAATGTCTAGGAAGATGTTCAATCCTTAATGTCAAAGCTTACCTGAAGAAATTAAAATTAAAAAGTCAAAAACTTTATGAGGAAAATATGCTTACTTACAGATATGAAACTCAACATCAAACCCAATAATCAGTCTGGAAAAACATATGACACAAACTAAAAAGGGAAATGGCTAAGGATTCCTAATTTCTACTGGAATTGCTTGTAAGACATCACATGATGCGTGTGAGGGGGATGCCTCAAAACAAATTTCATTTTGTTATTTAAAAAAGAAAATAGAACACAGCTGTAAGAGCAAAAATTTAAACTCACCTAAAGAAACTGTCAATCTTCAAAGTGTCCCCTTTTTATGATCAATCATAATTTGAAAAGAATTTTAAGCAAAAGAAAAAAATATAAATAATGTCTTTTATGTTATTTGGCATTTTGGCATAATGAACATTAGCTTTATTTACCTTAAAATCAAAAACACAACCTGGCTGGGTGGCTCAGTTGGCTAGAGCATCAACCTGTGCACCAAAAGGTTACAGGTGCAATCCTTGGTCAGGGCACATAGCTAGGTTGTGAGTTCAATCCCCAATCAGGGTGCGTGGGAGAGGCAACCCATTGATGTGTCTATCTGTCTCTGTCTCTCTCTCTCGCCCCTCCATTCCTCCCTGCCCTTTCTAAAATCAATAAAAATACATCTTCTGACAAGGATTAAAAATAAATAAATCAAAAACACATCTCAGAAACATCTTAGAAGTCTCTCACAACTACCTGTTCTTAAGGGGCAGAAAAAGAAGCAGTGGGGCCAGGAGAGCAAAAACAGAGTTAGGAAAAAAACCACCTGTGTCAAATGAATATATGAATATCATTTGGAACTTCTCTTAATCAACCTAGTTCATCAATCACCTATCACCTATTCATTTAATATTTACTAATGCTAAGGAGTTGAATCTATAAAGAGCAATAAAACAATCTCTCTCCTCCAGTCCCTAGTTGCATAGTAGGAAAAAAAAGGTAAATAACTGAGTATCATTCAAGGGATCAATTAAAAAACACATAGCTAAATCAGAAATGATTGTATAACAATACAAATCATAAAACTGTAAGACTAGAAAAGCAGAATAAAAGGGTAAAAGAAAATAAATTCTGAAAGAAAAAAGGGTTACTGAGAAAATAATAGGTTAAAATAAATACATTTAAATAACTGATGAGTAGACATCTAAGGATGAAGTATGTACTGATGTAGAAAAGCTACAAAATTAATTGAGAATATTAAGGAAAAGTATAAATAAACAGCAAAGAAACCTATAATCTTATACTTTACTGAATAATGTCAAGTGTTAAATTACATATGTTATATCTTACAGATTTATAATACACAACAATCTTTCTAACTAGTTAGAAATACAGTCATATGAGGCAAATTAACCCTGTCACTCTAGACCCTAGCAGTGCCAGATATATTAGCAATTGCCAAATAAATCTAATACAATATTGGAAATATGGCAAAATATAACAATGAAAATGAGAAAACAACTTTCTCTTTGAAAGAGTACTCTTCAAAAAAAATTATTAGCTAAATAATTCATTAAATGATAATTACAGAAAGAACAGGCAGAAATAACATTTCTTTGTCATATACTTTGTGCCTCACTTCACTATCTCATTTAGGTCTCCAAATAACCAGATTTGGTACATTATTTTCCCCATTTTAGAGATGAAGAAGTTGAAGGGCCGAAAAATAATTTGCCTAAGGCCACACATCTCCACTAAAACAGTCAAGATTTATAACCTAATTGTTAGTGAATCCTTGTGGCCCTTCGTTCAAACCAGTTTTCTTGGAGAAAATTATATAAAGGTAGACAAGATATAAGACCTCTTTTAATGTATCAGCTTGTTATTAACAGGATGTTTGTGTAGAAGCTATTTTTCAAGGCAAAGCAGCTTCCTAATACTCACACATTACTCCTTTTTATCCCCAGCCAACCAGACTGAAACCCTGCTGCAGAAGCAACAAATAAAACAAAGATATTGAAGTAACTAGGCAAAATGACAAAAAAGATCAGACATGTATAACCTAGAGGTAAAAAGTTTACTTTGATAATACAGTAAACGTAATAAAAATACAAACAAGGCAATTCACAGAAAACTGCTTTCATTTATTACAATCATTTCCATAAGATAAACATGCATTAAACAAATCTCCACATTTAACTTTAATGTATCTAAGCGTCTTATGTCCTGGTCTTCCCTAACCCATGCCATTTATTACTGAAGTGGGGTTATTATTGTGGGCAAACAAAAAGTAAATTATATCTGCAAATGGGCACAATATGGGTAAGGAGGTTGGAGAAAGCACAATACTAGACATTTGTTAATACCTTTGAAAGTAAACATTATTAAAGGGGATTCTAGAGGGCGGGAATGCAACTGACCACTTCGATTCTTGTCCTAAGAATAAATTCCAGTTCAATTTTCACAATTTATATCATGTACTAAAAAGTACAAAGTGGTCAGGATAGGATTTATAAGCAGGCAATAAAATAAAACAATACAAGAAAGCGCTGAAATAAGCTCAAGAGTTGCTTCTTAAATTGTACAGGTATGGGTTCTAATATTCCAAGTGTAATTAACTGACAACCCAGTTCACAAATAAACCTTGATTTTCCAAAAATCAGGTTCTGGGTTTCCTTGGACCAAATCTCTCTCTTCTTCCAACCATTTATTCTATGTTTTACCCTTACCCACTTCTAAACTTCTCATCAATTACATCAATTACCTACTGCCTTTTCATTTAATACTTACTAATGCTGAGGAACTGAGACTCTATAGAGCAATAAAAGACCATCTCTATTCTCCAGGATCTAAAAGTATAGTACCAAAAACAAAGGTAAATAAATAGCCACAAATGTATGATAAAAGCTATACAGTACTAGAGGTAAACTATAAGCACTTAATTCCACCCAGTAACATTTAATTTTTAAAGGATGAACAGAAAAAAAAAAAGGTGGGGGGGGCATTGCAGAAATATTTGGTTGGCCAAAAGGTATGCTTAGTTTTTTCATACAATGGCTCTAGTAGCACTTAGTTGGTCTTTAACTTCATTATAAACAATTTTGTTATTGCATTATGACATGTCATATCAGCATGCATTTTAAAAAAAAAACCTCATCAAAACTGATGAATTTTTGTGCAGCCATTTTAATACTGAATATGGAAAAAGTATGTAACATTTTTGGCATATTATGCTTTATTATTTAAAGAAACATAAAAAAATGCAACTGAAACACACACAAAAAGAGATTTGTACGGTGTATGGAGAAGGTGTTGTGATGATTCAACGTTTCAGAAGTGTTCTGGGAAGTTTCTTGGTACTACTGATGTTTTGGCCAAATAATTCTTTGCAGTGGGGCTGTCTTATGCATCAGAAGATTTTTAGCAGTACCCCTGGCCTCTACCTACTAGAAGCCAATAACAGAAGATAGCAGGCATACTCAAAATATCGAAATTAAGAGTTATCAGTGAAAATGAAAAATGTGTCTTATTTTATGGAAAAAACTAAACGGACTTGTTGGCCAACCCAAAAAATAAAACATGTACAGAGAAAACAGGATGAAAAGAGAATTTGGCTGATTCTAAGAACTGCCAAGGAGTTGTACAAAGCTAAAGCTCAAAATACAGGTTAGAAAAAGTAGACAAAAGTTTTACAAGCCACATTACAGGGCTGAGACTATCTACAAATGCATTTTTAAAAATTTAGAGCAGTGGTTTTCGACTGGAAGCAATTTTACACCAGAGACTTTGGGAATCTCTGGAGACATTTTTGATTGTCACAATTGCGGAGGCAGTATGGGAGCAAGTGGTTTGCTACTAACATTTACTGGGTACAAGCAGGGATGCTGATAAACATCCTATAATGCACAGGACAAAGAATGTAAACAGTGTCAGGGTTAAAAAACTTTGATTTAGAAACCCTGGTGGAGCTTAATACAGGAATAAGATTGGGGAAAGAGAATCATGCAGCCTGTAAGTTCTAGGAGAACAGAGACCTGCCCTCGTTTATCCTGCAACTCTAAAAGGAATATATATATCACTGCCAGATAAAAGGTAGGGACTCAATATTTAGAGCTCCAGGCACGAAGTACCAAAGCCTCATATGTTGCCATGGAAATGGTAATGGAAAACAGATTCAAGAGACTAGAACAGAGTATATTGATTTTACTTACTAAAGACTCAAAAAATGAGTAAGAAGTCTAAAATAAAATGACTCCTAGGCTTAGAATAAGTTTCGGAGGATCAAAAGTTCTATTTTAGACATTTCAAAGTTTGAGGCAAATGTGAGATATTCAAATAGAGAGGTCCAACAGTTTGCAAATAGTTTGGAAAAAAGCTAAGAAAGGAAAATCCAATTTACCACCACACTGATCTTAAATGATCACCTGAGTTACATCAAGAAGTTCAGTGAAAATGAATAAACCTTAAGTGTTGTATGGTATACTGGACTGAAAATCCTCGAACAAGAAAATATAATTAGTGGAAAAACTTGGTGAGATATGAATAAGGTCTGGTGCTTAGCTAATAATAATGTACCGATGTTGGTTTTAAGCAGTTTTGAGAAATGTACCAGATTATAACATTAGGGAAAAATGAATAAGGGGTAAATAGGAGCTCTTTGAACTTATCTGTGCAACTTTTTGGTAAATGATTTCTATTCAAAAATTTAAAACTTAAAAAAAAAATCCCTATATTCCAATTGGAACTATAGTAAATATTTAAATCTACTGTATATGTTAAGAAAAGCTAAAATGTTAAGGGCTTTTTTTGTTACTACCACTGACACTTGGTATATCACATTTACCAACAATATAGAACAAAGAAAATCTTTAAAGGTAGCCAGACAGAAAATGGCAGAGTAAATCAACAAAAGAAAAGTCAGTTCTATATAAGTTCATATTTTATAATTGTCTTCTGACCCATACTGTGATAACATGAAATTATACACTCTATCACTATGCAAACTAATATGTCAAAAAGCTTGATGAATTTTTCTTTCCACTACCATCCTAGTTATAATTTTTTAGCAAAGGCATTCAAGGCTGTCACCAAGTAAACTAACCAGACATGATATTAAACTATGACTAAAATGAGTAGTCAAGTCGTTTTGATTAGTCCTGCTTTTCTTTCCTTTTTAGTTTTTTCAATTACACTTTACATTCAATATGACTTTGTGTTAGTTTCAAGTGTAGAGTGTAGTGGTTAGACAATCCAGCTATTTCTTAGACATTTCAAAAAATATATGTAAATACAACAAAGTACTTAAAGTCGGCGTTCTAGTACAAGATCTTTATTTTTTTTATATAAAGAACTAGTATTTTCCTGAAAATATGAATGGAAAAATAAAATCTGTAATAAGTTCTAAAAATAAGTCTTCCAGAAAGATACAATTACCTGCTCGTTGATTAATTTTGTTACCTGAATATACCAGTAGCATTTCTCCTTTGGAACACAAAACTCAAGATATTTTTGTCATAGTTACATTCCCTATATCCATGTCAGCAATATTTACTGATCTGATCATATATGATTAATATCAATTTTCATGAGTATCCAATGGTAACTATCTGAAAGTTTAGCTTACCGAAAATAAGACACAGTATAATAGAGTCAGTCTGGCTTCATGACTCACTAAATGTGTAACTTTGGTCAAGTCATAAAACTCTCCATGTCTCAATTTCTTTCTCTGTAAAATAATTACAGTCCCTCCTACACACCATTAGAATACTGCCTGGAACATAGTTAACTCGTCATAACAACAAATATTAAGAGGAAAGTTACTTACTATCAGCCATTCTTGCCCTTTCACTGTCCATCACAGGGCTGCCTAACAAGGCATTCAAAGAACAACATATTTCCTTTATAATACTGATCTGAAGTTTTCAAAGAGAATAAACTTTTCCCTACAGGAGAAACTCTTAAAATATTTTACCTTCCCCTTCTCCCCCCCCCCCCAAAAAAAGGGCCTATTCTACCCCAACGTTAATTTTCTAAGTGCAAATATACTCTAGTGTCTCAAATCCTTCGGGTTCTTTTTTTTTTTTTTAAATAAGTTGTTCATTATAATATTATACATAGAAATAATTGTTTAAAAAGATCATTCATAATTACTCAGTAGAAAAAGATCAGGTAGAATACCTTTGAAAAATAGGTCAGAAAAAACAATCCAGAATACATCACAGAGACAAAAATATAGGTGTAAATTATAAAAAACAGGATAACAGAAGTCAAAAAAACCTAGCATCTGTTCAACTGGAGTCCCAGAGGACAGAGAAATAAGACAGACATTAAAAAATAGTGACTGAAAAATTTTTAACACAATAAAAAAGGCACTACAGATTCAAGAAGCCTAATAAACCTCACACAAGATCAATTTAAAAGAATTGACACCAAGACACAACCAAACCAGAGAAAACCAACAAGAAAATCTTTAAAAAAAAACAGGTAAAAAGAGATTACTTTCCAGTAGCAATAGTTAAGATAGTAGATTTAAACTCAAACTGTGATTAGTAATTATATTGAGATCAAAATGCCCAGATAAAACACACCAAGATAGTCACATTGTTCTTTTCAAAAACCACTCCTATACTATTTTTAACAGATATGGAAAACAGAAGGATACAAACATTTGAATGTAAGATAATGAAAAAAGATATAGTAGATAAACATAAAGCAAGTTATATAAAACTAATAATATTGATGATTAGTATAGTAAGTATCCACAAAATGAAAAAAAATAAATAAAAGGTAGGATTTGGATAGATGGCAGAGAAAGAATAACTCCTGACTAGATAGGAGGATGGAGGCGGAGAAAGAAATATGATGGTCTCTAAAATTCACAAGTGGTGGAGGAAGCACAACACCATTAAAATATCCTAACCTCTCTACACTACCTTGATCATAAGAGCAACTTGACTAAAGTACAATTAAATAAGATGAATACTAGTGTTACACAGTACATGTAAGAAGGCAGGAGATGATATCAGAAACGAATAGACTAGTTTGGAGGATGTGTAGGAGTGCAGGTAAGACAAGGACCTGGTAAGTTAAAAGGGATGAATCTAGAGGGCATTACAAGAGGAAGAACTACCTCCGTCAGCTTTCCTTCTTTGAAATTTTCAAGGCAAAATAAACAAACGAACCACTATGCTTTTTAAAAAATAAAACTATTTTTGTTTTTCAGTCTTATGACTATTCCTTATTATGATACAGTCGCCCATTATATCAACCTAATAACAGACATGTTAGTAAACCAGCGATCTTCAAACTTTTTCATCTCATGGCACACATGAACTAATTGCTAAAATTCTGTGGCACACCAAAAAATATATTGTATTTTTGGCCAATCTGACAAAAAAAAAGAGGTATAATTTTGACTGATTGACTTACAATAAAAGTAATTACCTACCCTTTCTGTTTCACAGTGACTTTTTTAAAAATCAGATGCCTATACTTGTATATAAGGATTTCTAATAGCAAGAATTAACCAACCAGATGCAGCCTTATGCAACATGACTAATAAGACGTTAAGTATTATATGACCTATATATTTATAGTTCAATACAGACATTCACACTGTACAACTACTGCTGTGTTAGCTGTTGTTTTAATTTGACAATTGATGGGAAAAGAAGTCAGTGCCCCTGACTAAATAGGTACTGCATGTTTTAAATTTTTTTGAAGCATAGTGTCTTATGCAGCTGAAAAAAATCACTATTAACAGTCTTTTGTAAAAATAAAATACCAATGAATTAGCAGTGTATATTAGCTACAATATACATAATCCATAAATATACATTATTATGACTTCTTCACTATTAAGATCACTTATATATGAAAAAAATATGATAGCTTTTTTCTTTTGGAATGCTAATGCACAAAATATGAAATTCTCTGATTTCACAGTAACTAACGAACAGTTTTATTTTCAAAAGCTCTTTACCAAAAGACTGACAATGTGGTAATGAACTTAAACAACTCACCAATGCTGGGTGGGCTACCATAGTTGATTGGTGACTCAGGTGGTCTTCCACAATGCAATGCAGCCAGAGCAGATCCTTTCCACACAACATGCTTGCAGCCTATTAAATACATATATTTTTATGGATACAAAGATAGGACATAAAGACAAAAAGGAAGAAAAAAAATGTCTAAATGCTATTAGAAACTTTTCATACTTTTGTTTGTACGTAGCAAAGACTGTCTTCCAGCTCCTAACAAAGTTTGTACTCCAGGAACACTTTGTGGAATTTCTTGTTCAAGAAGAGGTCCTAATCGATGACATATCTGCAGCAAGTGATCAGGTGCTAAATGTCTGTAATACTTCACCTATTATGTGAAAGACATAAAATATTTACTAAATACAGTGATATAGTTCTTTAGAGTAATAAAATATACTTTAAAAAATACAGTAATGTGTTCTGGCTAGTCAACACTTGGTTTTACTTGGGAGAAAAGTCCATGTTTATTCTGTGAAATAAAAAAGTTCATGTTTATTCTTGACTCACAGAATAGGTTAGCTACCCAACCATTACTAAATGCTAAAGAATTAATGTAACCCAAATATAGCAGGTTATAAATTAACAGATGCTAGTCAATGCAAATACTGAACGATGAAAATATATACAGCATTATTCTTAAAATGATGTTTCAGTTTAACACTTTAATTTGTAAAAACTTCAAAAAATCAACGAACTATACAATCTAATATTTTGTATCCTTGATATTACAAAGATTAAAAACTTGATTATTCACATTCTCATTACAAAATTTAGAAACACAGAACATCTATACTGAGTTTTATAATTTACCTAAACCTAACAGAAAGGCCGGCCAAATTCTAACTATTAATTTGAACATATGTTGATGACTACTAAATAAACCTACCTACTAGAAAAAGTTTGAGCATTTTTGGAACAACTTCCAAATAGCGCTTAATTTATGCTATCATTTAGAAACACATGATGAAATGCTATTATTTTTATTACTTATCCTAAAGTCTTTTTAGTAAATAGACAATATTGCATAATAATCTAAAGAGAATTAAATTAGAGAAAATAAAGTATACTATGTCATCACTTTATATTTAGATTATCAAGTTACTAAAAATTTCTCACTGTAGTACATAAATAATACCCTAGTTCAGCTGCTCTCAAATTGTGTTCTGGGAACCCCTGGGGGTTCCTCAGGCAAAAATTACCAAGAGTTAAGACATTATCTGCTTTTTCACACTCATTTTCTCATTAGTATATGGTGTTTTCCAGAAGACACATAACATGTGATATAACAACAGAATTAAAAGCAGAATCAGATAAGAACCTGTCCCTATTAAGCCAGACAATAAATGTTCCCCAAAATGAAAATCAATGACATTATTCTCACAAAATTGTTTCAGAAAATAAATTTTATAAAAAAGTTAGTTATACTGAAATGATTTTATTAGACTACTTAAAACATTTTTAAATTTAATTTTTACATGATAAATGAGAATATTATCCATGTAAACAAAGAAATTTCAATAATTTTTATTAATGTAAAGGGGTTCTGAGGCCATGAAGCTTGAGAATTGCTCCTCAAGTTCATTTAGTAATGGCAATTTTAGTATGAATCCCTTATATGATTAATTTGGGGGAGAAGTGAAGGATAAACCATTTCATTCCATCTTGTAGTATCTGTTATACTCTTTAAGTGCTGAAGACCATGAATGGTATTTCTAAAAACTTAGCTAATATTCATCCTTCTAAGCTGAAGCTAATTAAGAGGAACTTACTTAACTTTTTCCTCATAATACACTCTTGTCATGGAAACAACATGGAGCCATAATGTCACACTTTGATAAACTAATTGAAAACTGTATGGAGTCTGGCATACAGTGGATGGTCAATAAATACTTCTGGGAAAGAGGTTCTAATACAAATTATACATACACTACATCTCTGCTTTGGAGATTCACAAAGCTCGATGACATTAAAGCCTCTGAAAAACCTCTAAATAAAACTACCTAATTTTGTTTAATGCACAATTTCCCAAATTTGTTCACTACAGGTTCCCTTTTTCCCTAGTAGTATCAATCATCTTGACTCAAAGCACACTTTTCAAGTATCTGCTTCAGTATGATTAGCTAAATAGAAAAGGCACTTAAAAGAAAACATACCAAAATAAGAATTTTTATAATTGTATTTATACTTTTCTCTGATTTTTCCTATTTGCTTAAAGTTGAAAAGAAAACATCTAAAATATTTAGAGAGTCCCTTCCAGTTCTAAAATGGTATATAATAATTACTTTAATGTGACTTCTTTAAATTCATAAAATTTCCTTATAAAAATTTTACTTGTAACAAGAAAGTTCATTACTTATTAATGTTAATTTTGTGATTCTGTTTTAGGGTCTTCTTGCAAAATACATTTTAGGTAAAGAATTTGAAAATCCTTACTGCAGAATTTCATAGACTTTTTCTGACTAAATCTTTCCTTGGTGATTTAGTACGTTACAATTTTTCAAAATCAACTTTCATTTTAAAGTTGAAGAGTATTTTCAGTTCTTAAACTCCTCATGCTTTCTGGCTTTTGAAACTATACAAGCTGATTACTCTGCTTAAAATTTAATCTTTACCCACCCATCTCCACGTATCATTCATTCCCTTTCATGTTTCAGCCTATGCCTTACTGCTTCTGCTTTACATGACCTGTTAGACCATCGCTGCCTTCCTTTACGTTGCCATAGCACATTATACTCCTTCCAAAATATTCCTTTATGCTCCCCACCCCCAGTACTTTGTAGTACTTATCATACCATATAAACTGTCCTTAATAAATTTTGATACCCAGACCTCAGTGGGAATCAAATGAAAGTTATGATTCTCTCTCTCTCCCCTTCAAAAACCACACATATAGGCCCTACCACAATCTTGCCCTGTTTGGGGGTTTAATAAGACCCCTGCAGTATACTAAAATTGCCAATTTACTGGTCCATAAGACATGGAATTGGACCTTGTTTACCTGTCAACCCAGTATCAAAATGCAACACTTTGAGGCGAGTGCTTAATAAACTGTTAGATCAATGAGCACATGAAAATATGCAGAAACCACTGACTTCTCTTCTATCTAGCCATTAAATGGTGAAATTCCTTATGGTCTGAGATCCCAGAAACCAGTTCCAGAACCTCTTCTCTTCACACTCTATACTCTTCCTTGGACATTCCTTATATATATCAATCTTCCTTATAAGACATCTCTCTTTGGAGTCCCAAAGCCTCTTCAACTCAACGTATGTAAAAATGAACTCATAATCCTGGTGCCAACCCCCCCAAATGTTCTCCACCGTAGTAAATGGCAACAGCATATTCCAGCCTCAAACTAAGAAGTCAATTTTTTTCATTGCCCATTCCTCCATCCCACCTCATTTCCAATATCCAAGCAGTTTCATCAAGTCTGATTTTTCCTTCCTATTCTTAAATTCATCGACCTCTCTCCTTCACCATAATAGCCCAACTTCAAATCATCTTTGCAATAAACCCCACCTTTGTCACATCCACTCATGCCCTCTAGCTCATTCAAATCTATTCTCTATTTACCTTAGAATCCTCTTCCCCAGACATGTATCTGGTCAAGTCACTCCTACTTAAAACCACCAGAGGCTTTCCTTGTTCTTTGGAGAATTAAGTCATTAACATAGTCTACAAACCCTGAAATGCATTTCTGGTTCATTCCTATTTCTCTGCTTTATCTGGCACATTCCCAGGCCCACACCCTCCAGCCCCACTTTACGTTTAGACACAATGGTCTTTCAGGTGCTTTACCTGCCCTCTGTTTTGTCAGGCTTTTTCCATGTGATGCACTCAGCATTCCCCAACATTCCCTTGTCCACACAACTCTTCTATGTGCTTCAGATCTTCCCTCCAAGGTAACTTCCTTCGTTTTCTTTTACCCTATTTAGTCTAAGTGTATTATCTTGAATGCACATACTCACTGACTTACAATTATATTTTTAAAAGTATACTGATTTAATGCTTTCTACTTATGGTTCCAACTGTGTCATACACACACAATACATATTTTAAAAAATAAATAAAAATTACCTTTTGCTACTGTCTTCCTCTAAACATTATTCTTCATGAATATTAATCCATGTCACTACGGTAATATTTAAAATGTAAAACTAAATTTAAAAAAATTAAAATAGCTCATTTATGGCCATACATAATTTTTAATTTTGAAATTAGTAAGAACCTTTATCTTTAATATTAAGCTTTTTAGTTTGAATAGTTTTATTTATTTATACTAATAATTAAAAGGCGAGTAAAACTAAAAGGAAAACTTGAAATGATATTCTAATAAAATTCCTTATCCAAAATATCTATATTTGGATTCTCAGTAATTATTTATAACTATTATTTGCTAAAAACAAAACAAAACCTGATATCCTCTGATCTAATTTACCCACCCATTACTTTCCATGACCAGAGCTGCTTTCAATCTGTTTATAGATATTCAGCAAATAAAAAGTATGACCAAATTACAAAGTTAAGTATGATTAACAGAGCTAACACATAATGGCTGTAGACTAAATGCTATCCCTTGTGGTGTGGTAAGTTTTACATGTTAAAAGCTCAGTTAATTAGTTTAGCAACACTAAAGTTTATGTACTATTATTATTCTCATTAATAAAGAAATTATGGTGCAAAAAGATAAAACCTTGAAAGGTCACACGCGTTTAGCGGATGGCAGAGATGAGAGTCAAATGAAGCAGTGCAACTCCAGAGCTACGCATTCATACTGCCTAGCCTCAAAGTACCTATTGCCTCAAATATCGAGCACGCTATCGAGCACGCTATCGAGCAACAGACCTTAAACTGAGCCAGAAAAAAGAAATGTTTTCTAGTTCCCTCTCACTACTAAACAAACTAGCACAAAAGCATAAATTCCTACAGGTAAAGGGAAACACTTAAAAATCTAAGGATAGAAGTAGAATATAAAACTACTACAATGATATAGTGACAAAACAAATGGCTAAAGAAAATCGATGTGATCAACCCTACTTTTCTTAGTATTTCTAAGATTAAAATTTTAAACTCAAAGTTGGAAGAGAGATATAAATAGGTAACATGGAAGAGTTAATATTAAAAAATTTATTACTACTAAAAAAAATTTTTAATGCACTTATCAGTAGTGCTCCACTTATTAAAATGCATGTCACCTTCGATAAACATTTCATCTCCTTTCCCACTAACATGCAAGAGCCTGCTTTATAGTTGCAAACCCTGATGCAACCTCACTGAGATTCACTCCTAGACCAGTTGGCTAGTTATAGAGCTTTTTCAAATTTCTCATACCCCTGCCCCACCTCCAATATCAATTTAGAATCACTTGATATAGTAACAACAATCTTTGGTTAACAGTACATAATTAATGGTTAAAATCTGATTTAAACAAAGGTATCCCTTTTTATCATATTACATTATCTGAAGCAGAGGTCAGCAAGCACATTCTGTACAGGGTCAAATGGTAAATATTATATTTTAGGCTTTGGGGCTACTATTTCTGTCACATTAGCATGTATATAATATACATGTATATAATATATGTATGTGTGTATATATAAATTAAAACTCTTTAAAACGTATTAACTTTAGCTCAGGAGCCTTGTAAAAACAGGTCTTCTGCACAATTTGCCCACATCAGCCATAGTTTACCCACTCAGATCTAAAGAATGATCCTTGGTCCTAGTAACCTTTCCAGCAGTAGGAGTTAATACAATTCTGTAAAACAGAGGCAACTCTATTCATGCCTTCTCCACCCTGGCACAAATCATATTTTTGTATCGCTCCTTTCTCAGACTCATATATAAAATATTTCTAGAATTATCAAATTATCAATTACAATTTGAACAACAGGATCATCTTTGGAAAATATAGATTGTAGCAAGAAAAGACACCCCCAAAAAAGAAACTGAGCTCTTTGAATGGTTTAGTTTCCTGCATCTTTGGCTAACAGTCTGCTTCTGCTTGGGATTCTATTTCATATAAACACCTGTTCTCTATAGCCAAGAAAATTTTCTCATCAGTAAACGGTATTGTTAAAATGCAGGTATTATCAGTGAAAGAAAATATAAAGAACCTGGAAGCCATTGCATTCCACCAGATATATTGTCATTAAGAAATTCCCTAATCAACTTTTAAAGAAAAAGTCAATAGTTTGATTAAGGACTCCAAAGTCAAACTGCCTAGGTTTAAACTCTCACACTGAATTTGGGAAAAGCATTTACTCAGTCTCAATGGTCTCATCTGCTGTCACTAGCTTGGGAGTTAATCACAGTACCCGACATTAGAGCTGGCTGTTACTTTAATTGTACTTCACATTATATATTATATAATGACCTTTCATGTTGGGGCGGGGGGGACTCTTTCTAAAGACAAACAGGGGGAAAGAATTGGTTATCTTTTCCAAGTGAAACTAGGTCAATGTATTATTGTAATTCCAATTATTTAATTTACCTGTGAGACCTAAATACCAGTCTTTCCTCTAGAATATAATTAAGAAGTCCCTATGATAATAAGATCCACCTAATGAACAGAACTAGTATGATCTGATTTGACTAAGCTCTTCATTCCTAAAAAACCTGACTGGTCCTTCAAGTCAGTTTTTCATATTGTATCATCTGTTTTCTCACAATTTTTTCAGATCTGAAAGGTTAGTCGCTTTTGCTCTCTACTATATAGTTCTGATTACTAAAAGCTCAGCTTAATGGAATACAGTTTTTATTTTTATGATTATTCTAGCATATAAATAAGAAACAAATTTAAAAAACCTATTTGCTACTTAATCTCTCCATAGGCCTATTATTAAAACCCAGTCCCCCTAAACTTCTCAAAACTTCTATAATTATAAATCTCTTACCCATTATTAAAGTATACGTTAAAATATATCTATAATCTTTAAAGCAAGTTTACATTTTCTCTGAGCACTTTTACTATAGCATCTTCCCATAGACAAATACATGGAATACTTTGTGCCAAGTATTCTCCAAATTTATCTTCACAAACAAATAAGGTTAAGTATTCCTCCCGTTTCACAGGCAAAGAAAACTGAAGTCCAAAGGTTATACATCTAGAATAGTAATCAAACCCAGGTCTCATTATTTCAAGTTAACTGTTATTTTTTATTAATTACAATTTCCTGCTCAAAACTTTAGCCAACCCCCTTCATTGTCACAGAGGGTTTATGATTATAAACTTATTAGAACTCATACCATTTTTTAAGTCAAATCTTCTAAGCTGGGTGACTATCTTCAGAAGTACTCTTACATGCTTTTAATTTCTTTGTAATCAGAAGTATAGGTGTCAAAATTAATCTTGGTGGGCTGTTTACTCTTTTTTAAATATTTATTGATATGAGAGAGAGAGAAAGAGAGAGTGGGAAGGAAGAAGCAGAGAAAGAGAGGAACAACAATTTGCTGTTCCACTTCTTTATGCACTGATAAGATTCTTTTATGCATCCTGACTAGAGATAACACCTTGGTGTATTGGCAGGATGCTTTAACCAACTCAGCTACCCTGTTTGGGCCTATTGACCCTTAATTAACTGTGAATAAACACACTTGAAAGACTGTGTTTTATAATCACAATTTAGTCAAACACCTAAGAATTCATTTAGATAATTCAGTCAGTATCAATCATCAATACAAATTTGTCATTAAAAAAAATGCAATGCTGCTCTTCCAAATTTTATTCATCAAAATCTATGTTCTGCTAAAAAAATTAATTAAATAAAATAAAAATAAAAAAACTCTATCCAAAATTAAGGTTTCCACAAACAAAGCATACTCTATAAAATTAATTTAAAAGTTTTTTAAAATAATGCATTTTGAAGTTTTGTTTTTAAATCAACTCATAGTTGCTAAGCAAAACTTGTGCAAGAAATCCTCTTTAAAACATTTACTTAGTAAAGTATAATTTAAAATTCAAATCTATAATTCTGTTGAAGTTATTGTCTTTTAATTTAAAGATGGAAAATTCTTAGACTATTTATGCTTAAGATGGCAAAGTAAATAATCTTAGGAGAACGACCAGTTTCATTTTCAGTAATGTTTCAGTTTCAAACAATGTACTCAAAATACTACCACACATACAATGGCAGTGAAGTTGCTTCAGAAAATGTGTATTTCTCCAATACCCCAAAACTAAACTAAAACCAAGTGACACAAGCAAAGGTAAATATTTCTTGCATTTATATGGTGACCTCTGTGAAGACAGACTATGTGCCTGTTATCTATCCATGACAGAGACCAAATGGGTTATGCCACCATGACAACAGGCCATCTGGAGTCCAGAATACAGATTCTTTATGTGCTTCCTTTGGCAGAAGGCTGCCACAATTCATGCTACTATGAATAACTCAAGCCTTATACTACAAAATCTCTTTTCTCTTACAATTTAAATTACTTTTAACTTAAATAGAAGCTATATCAGACCTTGTTGCTATCTAATTTTTCTCAGTACCAAAATTTTTCATCCAACCAGCCTTTTCCTTATGTGATCCAAGCTCAAATAAGGCTGTCTATGTGTGTTTGTGTGTGTAAGGCAAATAACTAAAGGTAGGCCTGCTTTAGACTGCCTTCTCTGTAGAGACCAAAGGTTCTCACACAAAATATTTCACTGTTCAATGTCATAATTTTGATTTTCAGTACCCTGAATTCTCAAATTCCAGAGAAAAAACATACTAACATTTCCCCCAGTCTGTCATAAAATATTAATACTCTATATACCATATGCTCAGTACATATTTAATAATCCTAAAATAATTAATGTTCAAACATTACTCGTTTCACAAACACAGCATCTCACAAACTAAGAAACAGAAACTGATAATGTTGACACATTTTAAATTTATTTCTAAAATTTTGAATATGGTTCCTATTATATAATGGCCTTTATCACTTTAGATGGAATTATGAAAGCAACTTAAAAATCCTAAAAACTTTACTATTAATAATTTTTTTCTAACTCACTCATTTTAATGACTGACTTTCTTGAAGTTAATTAAAACAGAAAATGATTCTAAATGGGTATGCTCAGTATAACTGCCACTTTGTGTAGTATCACAGACATTTGAATTCTAACATTTAGAATGAGGAAACTACTAGCAAGAATAAATTTAATCTGTTTCATATTACTTGTCCAGAATAAGTTGGGTACATTACAATTTATTTGCTACAATTCTGTAGTGATATGATAGATATTCACAAACTTTGAAGAAAAAGTATGGCTGTAGTAAGCGAGAAGAGTTTCTAGATAAAAGAAAAAAATCTTGTGGTTATCTGATAACATTCTGAGTGGATTAAAAAATTGACATTCATAGGATTTATCTAACCTAATGTTCACTTAAGAATTCAAGAAAGTCTTTATTAAACTCTTTAAAACACATATACCATTAAGCCAGATTGGCAAAACAAGGAAAACCACCTCTCTGACAATTTCCAAAAGAATATAAACTACTGTGATGGTTTTAAATTACACAAATCTTTGGACAGGAGCTAGATGCAACAGCCAAGCTGCCTTCATATATTCCTAAGTCACCTGATCATTATCAAAAGGAAAAAGTTTCATTTATCTTCTAATCAATTCTGGATTATTTCAGCCACCCAATACTTCATGTTAATTGTTCCACAAAAAAAAGTCATATTTAGAATCATTATACAGATCACCAAAGGTTTTCTGGACATCTACCCAACACATTTTAAAAAGTACTTATTTTTGGTATTTACTATACTTTTTTCTTTGTATCTTAGGCTTATTTTATCCTTGACTCTAGAAGTAATTATACTAATAGTATCTTCTGAAGTTTTAAAGTGGCCTTTTTTTTTTTACACTGTAGCTGTCATGTTCAGGAAGTAATGCACACTTGTTTCTGAAATAAAAATGTTTTTCTTAAACTTTAGTACATTTTAAAGCAATACTTGGAACAATCTTACAACTACTAAATTCTAGCAATAGCAAACATAAACCTTTACTGAGTACTTGATTTGTGCCAGTGCTTATCACTCACAGAATCCTACAAAGTAGGAGCTATTTATTAGCCTATTTCACAGACTGGAAAACAGATTCCTACAGTACTTACTACCCTGCCCCATAACAATCATCTAAAAATCCACTGTGTAGTAATGAAGATAATCCAATTCCGTCTTTTCATAATGCCAATTCAAGGGTATTAAAGATTTTAACAGGTACTTATTTCATTTTAAAATATATGTAAATGCCCCACATTTAAAAATAATGATGTAAATAATAAGAGAATAATTGCATGTGTAAGAAAGGATGAAATTTTACCCACTTCAGTCCATAATAAAGCTCTGTTTTAGAGGCTACCAAACTAGGCTTATGGTTTTATTGACACTCTGTGAAAAAAAAAGGAAATGGAAACTCTATAACATGCATTTACTTTATATGTCACACCATACCTCAAATTATACTGGTTAAGTTTTGAAAAGCACTATATTACCTTTAATATAAAATGGGAATCCCTGATTCAGAAACATTCAAAGTGTTATATATATTTTCTCTAAAATTTGCCTCCTAGGTTTTATACCTTAACTTTCCCACTAATCAGCACACTCTAAATAAATGTACACTTAAGATACACACCAAAGTAACTTCTATTCATGGTTCCTATTCATCTGACTTTAAGACCACCAATAATTTATGAAAACTAATACTTAACCCACAGTGAAAAACATACTAATTATAGCACAAAGAGGTAGTCTACAATGTGGTTAGTGTCTCAAATATCTTCATCCTTGCAAAGAAATATCATACTACAACCTACAAATGGCACTATCAAAAGTGTTTGTAAAATTTTTAAATCTGCATATCTCTCTATATCTTCTTCTGTTTCTCATAATCAAACTCTAAAAACTCTTTAAGAGACAATGTATTGCTATTTCTAGTTCAAAATCAGATTTTCAGATTAGAAAAAGTTTAATTTACTTATTTCATGAATGAGATAGCAGGGGCCCACAGAAATTCCATGACTTGCCTGAGATAACCTGCACGGTAACTGCTGGCAAGGATAAGATCACAACCCACATCATCTGGCTCCTAATACTTTCACTTAAATAAAAAGCAGAATCACTTTAAGAAAAGCAAATACCACTACAAAAAATAAGGATTGCATAATTTTAACAGATTAGCAAAGTACGAACCCAGTGAGGGCAGGGGTGATGCCTTTGTAAAGCAAGAAATATGATCACATTCCCAAATCTGGTAAAATTACTTAAAAATTTTGCCTCAAGATCTTATAAATACACAATCACCGCTAATTAGGGTGGTAACTTAATTATGCAAACTAAGAAATAAACAATTTTCTAAAAACTATTTCTCTTATTCTATAAAGTTTCCCCCCTAAGCCTGGCTCCACTTAAAAAATAAGAATTCTGATAAAAGTTTAAAAAATACCCTTCTATTTTAAATTCAACCTCATATTTTAAAAAATATAAAATTGATTAGACATATATATCATGGAGCCAAAAGAAACAAAAAACTTATCAAAAATGTTTTAAATCTTAAGGTAGGTAGTAATAATCATAATGCAGTTTTATAATACCTTTATCAACCCCACTTGAAATAAATACATCAATTTTTTAAAAAATCTGTGAACTTTTAAAAACTGCTCACAAAACTCCACTGTCCTCTTGGTCAAAACTCAATCACTGTGATTCTATCTGCAGGCTGACTGCAGATGCTAATCTATGCCTATTTTAAGCTCATAAATACGAATATTACATCCAATCCCAAATAGCTGTAATTTGAGATTTTTCTAGAAATTTCAATCTGACATATGAATTCTTCCATTTAAACTATTCCTCAAAAAATAAATAAATAAAATAAACTATTACTCAATCATCAGTAACACAGCAACAAATTTCCAGGTGGAGGGGGAAATCTACTAAAACTGCCAACAATAGTTATTAGTTTGGTTTAACTCACCAAAAAAGTCTTCAAACCTATGTTAAATAAAAGCAATCTGATAGGAAATAAATTTAAACATGTTTAAGTCATTAGAATAATTAAGACAACGGGGAACAGTATACAAGGTTTTGCGAGTGCTCATTTAAGACATAAAATTTCAAGATCCTACTATTAAACGAAAGCATACTGATACTCGTTCCAAAATGCTTTTAGAACTAAATCCAAATACCCACACACAACTAGGTGCAATTTGATGGATAGGAAAGCACCTTGAATGATGCTTTGTATCTAGTAGGTACAGAGTGAGCAATATGCTGAATGAATACGAGAAAATGAACCAGAGATCTCTGAAGTCTAATGAGAATTCTTAACTGTGTCACGAGTATGCCAACATGACTGATCTGGTATAAAGATGAAAACATCCCAAATAAGAACCACATCCATGCAAAATAGATGGATTTTTATAAATAACATACCAATGAAGACACTGCTTATTGTGTCCTAAATCTTGAAAAAGGGAACAGGAAAATAAATTCATTTTATTACACTTGAGAGATGAGAAACCCTCTCAAAAATTAAATTAAATTAAAATCAACATTGGTAGCCTTGTTGTTACCGAAGAAAACAAAATGATGTTTCTACAAAGGATCTGACATTCCCATTATTTGGCCAGATACCATTAGCCACTTCATTTTTAAAATATAAATATAGTATTACCAACTGTCTCCAAGAAAATAGCAACCTTCAATGACTTTGGGTTTGTGGGTTTTTATAAGATGCAAAGTTGAGTTTTGTAAAATCTGCCCAACTCTCAAAAATGGAAAATTATAATCTTTACAATATATCTTTCAATTAACAAGGAAGACATAGAAATCCACTTCAGATTTTGTGAAATTTTTACGATCTAAAAATTTAAATATTGCAATTACTGAATCTGAGTTGGCTTCAAACTCTATTTTATATTAGCGAAATATTGAATGAAAGCACCCTAAATCACTACTTGAAAGCTGTTAAGTTTCCATTAAACTTACTAAGCCTAAATATCTTTGCTTATTTCCAGTTGTGAGCACTTATCAACAACCTATATTAAATCAGAAAGATTCAGACACGTTTAATGTTCTACATCCAAATGAAATGAAAGCCATCAAAACCATGTCGAGCCTTCACCTCACACAAGACATTCAATTCTAAGCTAGCTTTGACACTTCCTAATCGCTTCAGAAGCCCTCATTAAGTAACAATCATTATGAACTATATCACATCAGTTGCAAATGTCTCAGAAAATCAATTCACTGCATAGATTTCAAAGGTCTGATTTGCCGCGGGTGAGTCCTTTAACTACCCGACACATACACATATTCATACAACCTAAATCAGTTTAGAACATGGAAACATAACTCCCAAAGTGATAGGTCCATATTTAAAGTCAAATTCTATCAATAACTAAATATTCACCTTGAAACTCAAAAAATTAAGTAATAGGTATTTTTAAGCTATTTAACAAAATATAACCTAACTGAAAAACTTTTACTAGTCAAGTTCCATCCTGAGTAAATACAAGGATAAAAATCAAAACTCTTCAGTGGCATCCAGTTACAGGTTTTAATTAAGCAAGGGGAATTACCACGAGAATCAGCAATATTACAAAAAGCCTGTTAAACTTCTGGTTGTAGGATTATTACAGGCTTTACACTTCTGCGAGCGTGTTCTGGTAAACGCCGGATGTTCTGCGGGCCAGCTATCATCACACATCTGAACCCCTCCAACAAAAAAGCTAGCTCTGAATTTAAGGAAAACAAAAGAGGAGAAAAAATATAACGGCTCGCCCGGGCTCCGCGGCGGCGGAAGAGCCTGCGTGTGCAATGCTAATGCCACTTCGGAGCAGTTAGCCACCAGCTATTGTGTGGGGCAGGAGAAAGCCGAGCGGACCGCGCACGCCGAGCGAGCGAGCGCGCCCTCGTTCCTCGCGCCGCTCCCGCCGCCGCCGCCTCGCGCGCCCCCGCGCCCGCACGGACGCGCGCGTCGGCCCCTCCTCCTCCGGCCTTGCACTGCACAACACTCATGACGTATCTTTATTTCTAGCACATTAACAAAATATCACAAATAAATTGTCGGCAGCCCCTGCGGCCCCGGGGTGCAGGTACCCCCGGCCACTGTCCCCCGCAGCCCCCGAGCTGGCCTCCCAACCCGTCCCCTGGCCTTTGGAGCTTTCACGTTCTGGGGCCAAGTTTTTGTCTCTGTAAAAAATTGCGGGAAATTCAATTTTTATTCGACTCGGGGAAAAGTTTCTTTGCTCCGCGACGTGAATGTCTCACCAGATTCTGGTAGGTCCTAGGATGCTCCTTCCCGGTCCAGTCGGTGCGCCGGGGCAGCAGCTGCGGGGAGAGGACGCCCCGTTAGCCGAGCCCCCGGCCCCAGCCCGCCCGCTCCCCTCCCCCGCCCGCCCCGCGCCCCGGCGGGGACCCCGAGCCCGGCGCCCCACGCCCCAGCGGCGACGGCAGCGGTAGCGCCGCGGCCCAAGGGCGGCCGCGCAGCAGCAGGACGCGGCGGGCCGCCGCCGCCCTTACCTCTTTCTCGGCCACCTCGCGGATCAGCACCTGCAACAACAAAGCGGGGAGAGCTGAGCCCCGTGCCCCGGGCCGCGGCCCCGCCACCGCCGCCGCCGCCCTCCCCCACGCCCGCGAGCCGCGAATGCCGGCCTTGCCCGCGCCGTACGCCGTCGTACCTGAGCCGCCTGCTGACAGGGTCCATCTTCCAGGAACCGGGCGATGAGGAAGTAGAGCTCTGCGCGGGAGAGAGGGACGGGGAGACACACAGGCTGAGCGGCCGGGCGGCGGGGGGCGGGGGACCGCGAGCGGAATCGCCCTGTGCCAGCGGCCCCAGCAGCCCCCCGACTTACCCGATCGCAGCTCCGAGAGGCCTTTCCTCTCACAAGACATGTTTATGGGTCACTTAAGGGCCGCTGGCGGGACACCCCGCCGCCGAGGGGAAGCGGGGTTGGTGCCGCCGCCTGCCCTATAGCTGTCACTGTGTGTTCACGAGCCGAGCCTCGGCTCCACCATTCAAGCAACGGCGGCGGAGGCGGAGGAGGAGGAGGAGGAGGAAACAACAACTCTCAGGCAGCGGCTACGGCTGCCGAAGCCTCCGCCGCGGATCCCTCCGCCGCAGAAAAAAGTCCTCCACCTTCGGGGTCCTAGGCTCGGCCCTGTCCTCGGCCCGCGCCCCCGCCCCCTGGCACAAAAAAGGAGTGCCTCCGGACCAGCGACCCCAGCGCCCAAGCACTCGGCGCGGTGAGATCCCCAACCCCACCTCCAAGGCTGAAGGTGCGATTTATTTATTTATTTCCAGTAGAGAAGATGTCGGAGCTGGAGCCGCGGGTTGGCTGGGAGGCGCTTTCTCTGTGGAGGCCGATCGCGGGAGGGAGGGGGGCGGGCACTGTTCCGCGGAGGGATCTGACGCACACGGTGCCGCAGCACAGGCTCTATTCAGTGGCGCTGCTGGAGCTGAGATGGAAGTTAGTTTCTATGTAGCAGAAATAGGAAACAAATGAAGCAAAACTGCCCAAAGAGGGGAAATACCCCGAGGATGGGTCTCACTCACGCGCGCACACAATCACACGCAAAGAGCACTCTCACGCTGGGCAAACTCGAGATCGCGCTACCTTGCCCGAGTTGAATGATAGTGTTTGGTTTCTGTCTCTTGCCATGTGCATGTGTATAAATGCTGCGGATTGGCATATGTGTAAGTCTTGTCCTGCGTTATTTCTGCAGCCTATGCAAAGTGTTGTGTAATTTATTGGAGTGCTTTATATTGCAATAGAGGCTCGGACGCTTTTTGTTAAGCACTCGCGTTTGCTAGCCCAGTATTTGCTGAAGCCACCTATGCATATATCTTTTATTACTGCTATTGCCTTAAGCGTAGATTTTACAAATGTTTTTATTCTTGTTTGGGCAAAGCGAACTCCTGTACTTCAGATACTGTTTTTCCTGATTACAAAAAGGCTAGTGATGGCTAATTAGGGATTCGGGATTAAAGAACCTTTAAGCTTTTCTTTTTTAAGTGTTTACCAGAAGGAATAATGTAAACATGAAGGAAAGGAAGGAACACTAATATTTATGCTAACTGATCTGGAGGTAATTTAGTGACAGATCAATAACCTGCCGAAGGATATTGAAACAGTATACTACACTTTAGCCAGGATGATTAGTGATTAAATAATTTAAATAATCTGTGAATCTTGTTGACTTCGTCATGCTAATTAATGGCTTCTAATTTGAGGTGTAAACCATTCCTGTTTACAGTTAATCACGGGAAGACTTCTTGAAAACTGACAAAAAAGGAGAAAAATTAATATTTCGTAAATTAGTACGTAATTACTGGTTTTATGTGCTAAGTCATACGTCTGCGTTTTATGATGAGGATAAGGGCCTTGTTTGTTTTTTTAAAAAAGAGCAGAAAGAAGAACATGAGTGAAATTAATAGAAACAATGGAAAAAGCCAAAGCCGTTTGTTAGAAAACAAGGACACTAAGTGATATTTATCCCCAGATGATTTAAGCACTTTTCAAAAAGACTTGAGAGTTGAATTTTTAAGGATTGAATTTTAAAGGGAATTAGGATAGTCGTTCTTTTGTTAACATTTAACAAAAGATTCTCCTTAAAATTTGTAGATAATAAACTGCATTTTATGGATCTGGTCTAAAAAGGTTATTTGTGAGGAAAGGACCGACAAGCTGTATTGTGGTTTCCTAGATTGTTTCCTCAAGCCTTGTACCCTCCTACCTCCTAAAATTCCTTGCTGCAACTGCCTTGGGCTGCACTGCAAGACTGCATCGGTGTGATGCTCTATACTAAAACATCCAGGAATACATGTGATGAGGAAGAAAAGAAGCCTAAACCTCCTTGGAATACTACGACGTAAAAATTGCCTTTTAAAACAATCAAATAAAAAAGAGAAGTTACCATGACTTGTCCCATTGCAGCATAATTATCAGAGAAACTTATTTATTGAAATGGCTGTCCTTCAAATATTGAAAATATTTGCATTTTTAAAGACAGTAATTCCATTCTAACTATTATAGGTAAGTAGCTTGCTTCTAGATGGTTAGGTTTGAAAAGATAGACATTTAATATCCCTTTATATAATTCTATTTATTCCTGTGACTGATGCTTTCTAGTTTATCTTTTCTTTTTAAAAAATATTATATTCTTCAAATAATTGTAATATTTTATATTATGAGGTTCTTCAAATAAACAAATTTTAAGAACTAAGGATTATAGTTAGAATCTGTGGTTTTGAAATGTTTATATTAGTCTGATTCTTACTAATAGATGTTTTATCCTTGTGAAAGAAAATAAATCAAATTATGACATGGAATATAAAATTACCCTGGGTAAAGTTTTCCATATATATCTTGTGACCATTATGTAAACACAGAAAGCTACTATGATTATCTCATGTATGTTTTTCATTTAGGAGTTACAAAAGCTTTTCCTAAATATGCTACTATGCTTAACTCCTAAATTTTTAAAGGAAAATTTCCCTTCTAATTTTTCTGAATATGATGTTCCCATCATTTTGACTAACCTTTGACAATGTTTATAGTTTCTTTTTCAAAGATATAATTTGAAAAAATGGTGTCATCCTGCCTTTGAACTAATTTATAACTATCAATCTGTTATAAGAACATATATATTAACTGCTAAAAAGTAAAACTTCTCCTCAGCCAAATAAAGTATTTGTTTTTAACAGGGTATGTTAAAATGAATTTTATTAAGTCTTTTAAATATAATAAATACTCCCTATAACATTTTAATTTCTTTAAACATAAAACACCTTTCTGGATTCTGGCATCCTCTGTTAACTATAGGGTTTATTAAGTCACTTATTGTATACGAGTACACAAAAAGTCTGTACATATCAAATAGAAAATCTTACCTTGAAGTCCTATGTTTTTGTTCCTGAGACAATAGCACTTGCAATTCTTTTCTAAGCCTTCTCTTGCATATAATTCATATTCCATCTATAGCCCTTTCTATTTGTTTAACTTTTTCATCTACTTCAAAAATAAAATGTCAATTTTAAAAATGTTTCATTCGTTTTATATGAGGGCTTACAAAAATAGTAAAAGTTTGGAAAGCCAGTGATTAAAGTTTTTAATATAATAGTCTCTTTAGGAGAATTACAAACTTTGCTTGAAATGTGAAATTTCAAGAAAAATTTCTGTGAAATTCATTAGTTGTTTTCACTATACATCCCATAAAACAAGATAAACTTTTAACAAAAAGTTTGTCTTGATTGTGTTAAGCTGTTATTCTGGTGAAATAATCAAATGCTGCCATTCGAGTTCTTTCTAGAACAAGGTGGGATAGTATTTATAAGTTAAAGGATTCCATCACATTTATGAATTTGGTTTGTCTCCACTCGTATGAAATAATACACAGCTCAAAAAAATCTCTGCAAAAATTTTTAGGATTATATATTATCTTGTTTTTATTTTGATATTATGCTTTTTTATAGCTATAAAGTATAGAAATAGAAAAGTAGCAAACACTCTTCTTCAAAAATTACCGTTTTGTTTTTTTTTTTTCCGATAAATACCTTCTTTTTTAATACTCATTTGTCCTGGCAACAAAATACAACTGTCAAAAGAATCTTGTATAATACACCAACTCCCCCTTCTGGATTGCTCCCCAATATTGTATGTTTCTGTCCATGTCTCTTTGACTTTCTTTCAACACACACCTTCTTCTCCCTTTCTTCAAATTTATATATTTGGCTGGTACAGAAAATATAGAGATAACCAACTTTAGTAAGCCAAGTCGTTATTTAATTATTTGTATTTTCTCCCTTATATCTCATTGAGAAAGTTTTTCACTGAAATTAGACCACAATTCCTTTTAATCTAATAAAAATTAGCTGGTAATCAACAATCAAATAATCGTTTAATTATTGGGTTAACCAGAAAGTCTGTTCAGTTTTTTCCATAAAATAAAAGATACATTTTTCTCATTTTCACAAGTAATTTTATTGATTTGAATATTTTGAGTATGTCAACCATCTCCAACATGGTATAACATTGATTGTTCTCAATTAATGTCTCGATTTGATCATTTGTCAACTCAACTGGTCCACCCCACCCTGGAGCATCGTCCGGCGAGAAATCTTCAGCACAAAACTTCGCAAACCACTCGCAAAACACATTCAATCAGTCACAGCACCTTCTCCATATGCTACACAAATCTTTTTTGGGGGGGGGGGCATTTCAGTTGTGTTTTTACCTTTCTTGAAATAATAAAGCATAATATGCTGAAAATGTTGCATATTTTCTCTTCTTCAATATTAAAATGGCTACACAAAAAATTAACCAATTTTGTTAAGTTTTTTTTTTTTTCAATGTACACTGATATTACAGCTCTCACAATACAATCTAACAAAATTGTTTTGAATGGAGTTAAAATCAACCTGGTGCTGGTAGAGCCATCTTATGAAAAAAAACACAAATGAACTTTTTGGCTAACCCAATATTTAAACGTCATTAGTAATTCTCTACTCAACTTTTAAAATCTAAATTTAATATTCCTTGTAGCTTAGATTTTTTAATGTAAATTTTAGTTTGCACAAGAAAAACATCTTCATGTACTTATTTATGTTTTATTTTTAACATTACCTCATAATGGAGAAAAAACATTTAGAACATATTCCCCGAAGATTTGGAGCAACACAGTGGATGAAGTAGGAAAAGCTGTTCAATAGTCTGTAGGCATGCTCTATCATATGAAGATGTCTAATGGATCAAGAGTGGGCTGAACTGAACAGAGAACAGTGGAAGAAGAAAAGATAGACCCGGGGAGGAAGGGATGCAGAGTCTTTGAAAGTTGCTAGTGGTGGTGGTGTATTAAATAAAGCGTGGTATTATCAATGTGATTTTAAGATGAAATTTGATGACAGGAGTTATGTAGTCACTTGCCTTTACATGTGCCCAAATTCATAAATTTTAAGAACCCCAAAGAAGAAAAAGTATTTTATTCATGGAGAGGAAAGGGGGGATGGGGGCTTATCTGACAAGTTAGTGAGGAATCCCTACATAGTAAAAATACTCAGATCAAGGACACCACCAAAGTAGACACTGTTGGTGGGGAAGGAGAAAGGTTGTTTAAAAGAATAAGATCTGACCACCATAGTGCCTGCAAGTCTGACTTGAGACTCAAATATGAGAATAAGATATATATGAAACTAAGTTCAACTCAACATTGAGAATAAAGCCAATTAGATCTAAACTGATTTTGTAATAAAAAGTGGTGTTTCCATTTTCTGAATTACAAATTGTTTATATTTTTCTTATTTACATACTTGGCAAAGAACTTCTTGACTTATGTCTCTGTTACTTTATTCCCTTTGATGAATATGGTCATGTGTATTTGTTGGAATAGTGATTAGCTAAGTAGTCCAAACAAGGAATAAGTTCTATTATATAGTTACAAAACTTAAAATAATGTTGATAGCAAGTAGCTTTTTTAACCTAGATGTGTATGTTCAAAATTTAAGAAAAGCTTATAATTTGGTTTTTAGGTTACTCCTACAAATCTTAATACACTCATAATTTTTATACTTACATTTGAGTTCATAAAATATAGATGTGAATAAAATGGTTATAAGTGGAATTTTTCATGTTCATCAGAACTTCCCAACTGACAATAACTTATATAAGAACTAATATAGCCTTTAAATGGGATCTACTGCTAACATATGTGTTATTTCCTCTCAAGAGTTATCAGAAGTAATGTCACTGAGCATTATTTTGTTAAAAATATTGAGTAAGCTGTATCGTATAGGAAGGAAGAAACATATTGCCTTTTTGTCTTGCCATCTTCACCTCTGGTTTGCACATGTTACATTTTATACTTGTCATTCAATGTTTTGGGTAAATACGTGTATAAGATTTCTATCTTTCCCTGATATTCCAAATTTTCTGGTTTTTTTTATTTAGTGTCTCTACAAATTTCCTTCTCTTCCATCACTGAAACTGGTTTCCAATGCTAAACCAAATGTGGGAATTAAGATATGTAATTAATGTAAACAAATCTTAAGAGCTCTAAAAATATAAAGGAATCTATTCTTTGCTTCTTATAGTTGAGACGGTCACACATTAACATCTTCAACATCTCTTAGTTTCGGCTCTCCTGGTTATTAGACAAAAGACTATAGAGAGAATTTATACAACTTGTGTGAAAAAGAGGAAAAAACAGTTCCTTCTTTCTTCTACTTTTCCATAAGGAAAGAAATGAAGTGTCAAACAGCAAGAATTTTCTGTTTGTGAAGCATATAGACATACATTTTTGTGTTATTAAATTTTTCTTATTTCTTTTTGCCAAAGTCAAGGTAAATATAACCTATTTAAATATTAAAGTTTGCTGAGTTAGAGGAATTACTGGTTTTTTATAAATTATTTTTGGGGTAATTAATGCATCTTTCAAACTCTAGTTTATAAACTTTCCAAGTAATACTGGCTGAAGAGGAACTACATTGACTCAAACCACTCTGTGGCCAATAGTTTTGCTTACCTTAACCTCTTTGAGGTGTTTAGGATGGGAAACTGGCTTCATTTCTGAAAGCCAGATCCCATCAAACCTAAAAATCTTTTAAAAATGAGTCCTTGATGAACACACAATGGTAAATATCAATGGTACAATACTAACATTTTTTCCTAATGCCTATTAACATAGCATTCTTCTATTAGGATAATAATTACAAAAGTCTTTTCCTCTTTCAATCAGCCAGTTTCTCTTGTCCTCTCCTCTTTTTCTTTTTCATTTTCAATATTACCATTTTAATAAACTTTTTTTATGTTAAACAAAAATAAAGACGTTCTGTCACAAGTTCTGGTGACTTGTACTACTTCTATGAAACTGTGTTTCTTTTTACTGGGCAAAATCATATGAGTTAACATAAGGACACAAAGTCAATCTGTAATATCTGTCCCTTGTCTCCATATGCCATTTCTTCTCCTATCTTACCCTCACTGCAGCATTCTTATTTTCTCTCTGTGCATCAGCTGAAGAACCATCACTTAAACACTGCTTTTTAGTTTGACACTCATGTGTACAACATTATGTCTAACACTTGGAGATACCCAGCTCACCAGAGGGTCATGGTAAATATGAGAGCTAATATGGAGCAACTGATTCCATCTACACCTGGAAAGCAAATGTTTCAGGGATAGTCTGGCCAGTCTCCAGAAATTATCAATTATTAAAACCTAACTTTGTTTAGGAGCAATAACTCAGTTTATTGAATTGATTGCAAGAGATATGAATCAGTGGCTATATGTACCCTTTAAATTTAACTATAAAGAATTTATATTCCTCAAATATATATGTACGTATGTATATATTTCTATGTATGTATGTATGTATTGGGCGGAGAGAGTTTTTAGTACAAATTATGTATTTTACAAATACAAGCAGGAATAAATTCCACCAAGTTATTTTTAGTAACTACAAAATAACAAAAAATTTTGTGAGATAACCGATTGTGTATGATATAGGTTAATGTGAAAACATTTTTTTCGAATTACTTTTTTTTAAGTATATTTTATTGATTATATTGTTACAATAGTTCCAATATTTTTTCCTTGGCGCCCCTCTGCCCAGCACCCCCCTCCCCCAACAATCCCACCCCACAAGTCCATGCCCATAAGTCATACATATAAGCTCTCCTGCCTCACCCTTTCATATATTTTTCTTCTTCTTTTTTAAATAAATAAATAATTGTTTTAACAATAAAAAATAACAATCCCTCCCTCTCAGACTTAAGACCCTTTATAATCTTATGAAGGACAATGGGCAAAGGTCTTGAGCCCTTCTAGCTGCTTCAAGCTGGACATGGTTGTCGTCCTACCTACCCTTGGGTCCAGAAATCCCTAATAAGAGTGAGGGTGTGGAGGGGACGGTGGCCTTCCCACATGGGGGAGGATCGTGCAGACTCCAGGTCAGATGGCTATCCCTGGACAATGGTATGTTTTGTTTAACAGGCTGGCATCCTTGTTGGAGGCAACAGATTTGGCAACAGGGTTAAAAGACATCATTTAATCTATAACTGCCCTGGCTGGTTTGGCTCAGTGGATTGAGCGTCGGCCTGCGAGCTAAGTGTCGCTGGTTCGATCTTCCAGTCAGGGTACATCAGAGAAGGAAAACTCTGACTCCAAAAAACCTCCGCTGCCTTGCGGCATACCTCTTCAGGGGAAAGGCTAAGGGAGTAAACCCCGACAGAAAATCCGGAGCCGGAGTCCCTAAGGCGGTTTGACGTTGTAGTCAACACCGGCAACTCCTGCGGCGCACCTGAACCCAAGCTGTATCGACTCCGTCTTTCCCTTGGACCCTTCAGCTGCGAAGAGAGGGGGGGTCTGCTGCATGGGCAACAGCAGACCCTCCATATTACCCTGCCCAGGCTCTGTAGCTTCAGCGTCATCGCAAGATGTCGATTCAACACGGGAGGAGACAGATACCATGTCACTCCCGAGTCGGACTGCACAGCCATTCTCGGCGATGCAGATGGACACTTAAGAAGCTACACCATCGTCTCTCGAGACGGACGGCTGCCGACGACGACGACGACGACGAATCTATAACCACTAGATGACAAAATGCAGGTATTAATTTTTCAATGTCCCACATTAGGGAAAAGAAGGGCTTCTTTGGAGGAAAGTGTGCCAGGTACATCTCACCTGTCCAAAACCCTTTTGCCCATTATACTTAGTTTGGGCTGAGGGAAATATTTTAAGTTTCCCTCCTCTCAGACCTCTGGACTCTTTCTGTCCAGGCCATTAGCCAGAAAAGAGAAGCCAGTTTTAAAGTGAAGCCCACAGACCACCCCATTCTTCACCAACCCAGCCACTTAGTTCAGCCAAATCACTGAGTCCCAGGAGGCAGCGATGCAGACAGGATTAAGTGAGGCCTATATGTACAGACAATCATTCAGGTAATGAGATCATAGGCTTATACCCTTTGAAAACAGAAAACACATGTTAATTTATGTAACATAACCCACATACAAGTTTCTAAATCTGTAGGACTGTCTTATCAGAAAGACATCCAGTTGCAAGGCATTTGACATTCTTCTTGCCTCTAAATTAAACATCTTTGATAATACCACAGACATAGTTTAACTTTCAAATGAAAACAAATTTTAAATGAAAAGAAACTTTAAATACAGTTAGCTGCACTACTTTATAGTCTACCACTGATCATTGTGATTTTCCTTGAATAATGATTTTTCTCCCTAAGATTACCCTCCTTGTCATTAAAGGGACTGCATTAAGTCCATTTTTAATTTATCCTGTTCATTTGCATAAACACAACAAGAGCAGCAAATGATCACATATGATCTTTAGTTCTGCTTTGCTGGAACTTACGCAAGGAACATTTAGGGTGACCTTCAGTCTGCCCTTCAGGGCACAGAAGCAGAACCACATACCTGGCATCCAGCGTTGCCTGTAAACACCTGTCTTTTCCAAGTCCTTCTGGTTTTCCATTGTGTCTTAAGATCCCTTCTAGCCATCTTTCAGGAAAACAACCTTCATTCCTTCCCTGGAAAGATTGCCATGGACCACGCATCCAACCAAGGTACCAGGCCTTTTATCTCATAGGCTTTTATTACCTTTGAAAGTCAATCCCAGTTCCTCAGTGCTTTTTGGTAACAACCAGAGCCCAAGCATGTCTCCTTTAGGCATGACATTCCAGTCAAAGTCTTAGTCAAAAAAATCTCTATTAACAACTGGTCTTATTAGTTTTATGCAAAGAAACTTATGTCATTACTTCTTTAAAATTCCAAACTCTGGAGGGATCAGATAGGGAGAAAAATATACAGTGTGAAGGAAAATCCTTGTCCTTCTAATATTCACTGAACTTTCATTTCCATTCTTTATATTTTCATTTTTTTCCCCCACTAAAATGTTTTTGTTTGTTTTTCCATTACAGTTGTTCCACTTTTTCCCCCCTCTTGCTTTCCTGCATCCTGCCGCCCCCTTCTCCCACATTCAGTCCCACCCAGTTGTCCATGTCCATGGGTCATTATACATGTTCTTTGACTAGACCCTTCCCCTTCTTACCCCCTTCTCTCCCTTCCATCTCCCCCTTTGTTACTGTGAGTTTATTCCTTGTTTACATACCTCTGGTTCAATGTTGCTCATTTGTTTGTGTTGTTCATTAGTTTCCTGTAATAGGTGATAGCATAAGGTATTTTTCTTTCATTGCCTTGCTTATTTCACTAAGCATAATTCTCTCTAGTTCCATCCATGTTGTTGCAAATGGTAGAAGTTCCTTCTTTCTTTCAGTACTTATTCATTGTCATTTTTCCCCTTTGTACTGGTGTTCCTCTCTGTCTCTGTCTGTTTCTTTCATCTTCTTAAAGCAGACCCTTTAGCATCTCTTGCAATGCTGGTTTGGTGGAGATGTATTCTTTTAGCCTTCTTTTGTCTTAAAACTCCTTATTTCACCTTCCATTTTGAATGAGAGTCTTGCTGGGTAGAGTATTCTTGGCTGTAGGCCTTTGTTTTTCATTGTTTGGAATATTTTTTGCCATCCCCTTCTGGCTTGTAGTGTTTCTACTGAGAAATCTGATGACAGCCTTATTGGAGCTCCCTTGTATGTTATTAGTTGTTTCTCTCTTGCTGCTTTTAGGATTCTCTCTTTGTCTTTGAATGTTGCCATTTTAATTAGGATGTGTCTTGAAGTGGGCGTGGTGGGGTTCATCTTCATTGGGACCCTCTGTGCTTCCTGGACTTGCATGACACTTTCTCTCCTCATGTTAGGGAAGTTTTCTGTCATTAGTTTTTCAAAGAGGTTTTCTATCCCTTGCTCTTCTTCTCCTTCTGGAATTCCTATGATATGGACATTATTATGTTTCATGTTTTCCTGCAGCTGTCTTTGAACCTCTTCCGTCTTGTTCAGTCTTTTTTCATTTTGTTGCACTGTCTGGGAGTTTTCATCAACATTGTCTTCCAGCTTGCTGATCCGATCTTCTGCTTCCTCTAGCCTTCTTTTAATTCCTTCTATTGTGTTCTTCAATTCAGAGATCGTATTCTTCATTTCCTCCTGGCTCTTATTAATAGCTTCTATGTCCTTTTTCATGCCGGTGTAATTCTCAGTAAGTTCCTTATAGTTTTTCTGGAGTTCCTTGTAGTTTCCGCTGAGCTCATTGAGCTTCTCCATAATTCATGTTTTGAATTCCATATCTGATAGTTTGCTCCCCTCTATTTCATTTAGCACTCTTTCTGGGGATTCTACCTTTCCTTTTGATGGGGGATTGCTTCTCTGTCTCCCCATTTTTGTGACTCCTATTGTTTGTTGGTGCTTCTTAGAATGATCTGCACTTCCTGGATCTGCCCCTGGTGGCATCAGATCCTGTACCAGTCTGCGCCTAGGCAGCCTGTTGGAGACTTCCAGGGATCTACTGCCTTTGTCTGACTTCTTTAGTTGTCAATCTCTTCAATCTGTGATTAGCCGTTAGGCTTAAGGACTGTGGGTGTGGCAGCTTAATTCCTGTAGGCAGGGCCTTTGCTTCCCCTCAGGCTGACGCCACTTGGAAGGGGGAGAATGGTCTGCCTGCAGTACAGGGGATGAGTCAGCACTGGGACCTGGTCGGCTGCTCCCGCAGTTCTCCCCTCGAAGCCACCACACCAAACTCTCCCCATGCATCTCTAGTCCTCTCTGCCTTCCCTCTGCTTGAGCCCAGGGTAAGTGGGGGCCAAAATATGTTCATATGTGATCCGCTTAAGAGCTCTTTTTCTCCAGCTGTTTCTCTCTGGCTAGCAAGAAACCCTGTGCCTTTTTGCTTTTCACAGCTGGATACTATTTTACTTTCCGCTCTGTTGCTGTAGGCTGGGGAGCTCAGCTGGGGGTTTAGACCCTGCCCTTCTCAGGGGGAACCCCTGGCTGCTGAGCTGTTTCTCAGTCCCTTCAGCTGCCACCTGTGTGAGCCCAGCCAGCTCCTCCACGTCTCCGACTCCTCTACAGGTCACATTGTGATGTAGAGGCCTTTTCTGTCTCTCTGTGGTTATAAGACTTCTCTCCAGCTAATGTTTGGTTGGCTATTCCAGATGATTTCTCCAAAATTAAGTTGTAAATCCAGACGAGTTCTGGGAGGAGGTTAGTGTAGCTTCCAATTACTCTTCAGCCATCTTGTTTCCCCTCGAAGTACTTTTTGATATGAGCATATGATTTTCATATTTTAAAAATTTAATGACTTCTGGCCGAGATGGAGGCCTACACTGACACACTCCATCTCCCTCCACAACTAAGAAGGAATACAACTACTGCAAAACCAAAAATAACCAGAAATTCCAGAAAATAAAGCTACATAGAAGTCCAACATATGAAGTATAAAGAAGTGATGCTCATCCAGATGGGTAGGAGGGGTGAAACCAGGGCGGAGAGTTCAAGCTGTGCTGGTGGCGACAGCAGCAGCGACGGCAGCAGGACGGTGGTAAGCACAGACACTTGTATTGAAGGGAAGCAAGAAACACCTGAAGAGCACCCTCAGCTGCAGAGCAGACCCATCAGCTCACAATTCCAATGCTGGGGAAGGCAGACCCCCATTGCCTCGGACTGTGAGGACCAGAGGGGGAGGCTCCCAGTCTCTCAGTGGAGAGTAAATGGCAAGAATCCATCTTGGACCCACGCCCCAGCACAGAACACCACAGCGTGGTAAGAAGGGTCACCTGGTAATGACAAGTGCATGGGGCTCCACCCCTATAGCGTAGGAGGTGTGACAGCCCCACCCAGGAAGTAAAGGTAAACACAAAGCTGTCAAGATGGCACAGATCATGATAGAGATCCCGGAGATGCAGCTGACCAGCCAGAAAATATCTAATCTAATGAAGCAGCAGATAGGAAATCTTTCTGAGGCACAGTTCAAAGCTTTGGTTATACGAATGCTTACAGACCTAACAGCAGACCTTAAACAAGACAGGGAAGGAATGAAGGCTAGTCCTGCTAAAATGAATGAAAACACATAGAAAACTAGTGGTGAGGGAAAGAAAACCCAGGTATCAAATCAACAAATCAGAACATAGGGAAGGAACAGACAGTCAACCTGTGCTGAAAGAGGAAATAAAAAGTGAGGAAAATGAGGAGAGGCTCAGAAACCTATTGGACAGCTAGAAGTGAGCCAACATCTGAATTGTAGGGTTGCCAGAAGGTGAAGAAGGAGAACTAGAAATGGAAAAATTATGCGAAAAAATAATGAAACAGAACTTCCCTAACTTGGGGAAGGAAATAGACTTACAGGTCCAGGAAGCACAGAGAGTTCCAAAACAACTGGACCCAGGGAGAACCACACCAAGACACATTATAATCAAAATGTCAAAAATTAAGGATAAAAAGAGAATCTTAAAAGCAGCAAGAGAGAAAAGAATTACATGTACAGGGGTCCCAATTAGACTATCAGCTGATTTCTCAAAAGAAACTCTGCAGGCAAGAAAGGACTGGCAAGAAATATTCAAAGTAATGAAAAGCAAAAACTTACATGATTACTCTATCCAGCGAAGCTGTCATTCAGAATAGAAGGGTAGAGAAAGTGCTTCCAGGACAAAGTAAAACTGAAGGAGTTCATTAGATCCAAATCACTGTTATATGAGATGTTAAAGGGACTTGTTTAGGAAAAGGAGGATCAAAACTATGAACATTAAAATGAAAACTGTATCACAACAACCAACAACAGAAGTTAGGGAATAGAAACAAAGGAAAACTAAGGCAACGAGAGTGAGAAAGGAATTATAGGTATGGGGAACATATTGGGGGGATGTCAGTGGGAAGGGGGAAGGGAGGGAGATGGTACAGGAATTAAGAAGCATAGTAGGAGGGAGTGGAGTAAATAGGAAGATGTTGAGAAGAACTATCTGCACAACCAATGGGCATGGGCTAAGGGGAGGGGGCCTACAGGAGGGAGGGCGGTCACTGGGTGGAGGGGAACAAAGGGAAAAGAAATTGGGACAAGTGTAACAGTTTAATCAATAAAGCATATTTTAAAAATTTAACAACTACTTTTAATAGATTAATTTTAGTTCTATAATATAAACTATGAAGAGGTTTAAATCAAGAAGTTCTCTAGCCAAAATTAGATTGCAAGATTTCATACCTAGAAATCAAGGGTTTCATTGACTCCAAAAATTTCTCATACTCTCCAAGATTTTTCTTTTACTTCAGTTTTTTTTTTTTTTTTTAAGTTACTAACAAGTTATCATTCTTTAAAAGTCTGGCTCTTTTTAAACTTGATATTTATGCTTCAACATATTAGTCTTGGAATCTAGAAATCAGGTCAGCTTAACTCAGGAGCAATTTTTAAAGCCTCTTTATTAGGGAAAAAGTAAAGAAAACAGAAATATGACACGCCCCCCCCCCCCCCCCCCCAGGTATCAGATTCACAGCATTCACAATTACCCACATTTGGTCAGTCATATTTTATCTATCCTTCCAGCCACCCCCCTTTCTTGCTTAAATGTTTTAAAGTAAATCTTATAATTACCCCTGAAATATTTTTGTATGTAGTCCAGAAGCAAATTCTAACTGGCTTATTTCTTTCATTGATTGATTCATCTGTTTACTTCCTCATATGTTAAACATTTTTCGAGCATCTGCCTTATTCTAAACACGGTATTGTGCAAGGGAATAGGGTCATTGGGATCCTTTCTAAGTTCTCTTATGGTTGGAAATGTGAACTACTTCCAAATCAGATCATATCACAGATCATATCATTCAACTGCTTCAACTCCATCAATGGTGCTTCATGAACAATCCTTAGTATGGCATATGAGATCCCTTATATCTGCCCCTCTCAGATTCTCCGCTCTTAACTTTACCCACTGGACAAGAGACACTCTTAAACTCATATATGGAAATAGTTATCCCAATATGACTTTCTTTCAGTTTTTGGACATCATGGTCCCTCTTTTTGGACCCGATTCTCAAAATCAGACCAATTCTCATGCTGTTTTCAAGACATGACCTTATCATCACTTTAAGAAAACCTGTTTGCCTCTCCTCTCAGCAAACAGCTAGATGTTCATTCTCTGTGTTTCCAGAACCCCTTTTGTATATATCTCAACTGTAGCACAGCTTTCAGGTATGTTATAGTTTGATACTGTTCTCATTCACTAATATTTTTCCTTTAGGACAGTCTCTCCATTTTAGATTTCTGTATTCCTGACACATGCAACAATTCAGAATATACAACAAGCATTTAATAAATTCATTTTTTCCTCCTAGGAATATGTTTTATTAGATAAAGAAACTGTGGTCATTTCTGGAATTATATTAGCATGGTTCCTATCAATGACCCCAGTTTGCCATAATTTCACAGGGCTATTTGAGGCATATGGAACTATTGATATTATGTTATTGAAAGGACAGAAACAAAATATATGTTGTATTTATAGAAACAGTAGAATAATCATGCAATATTTGAATATCAGCTCTGTCTTTTCAGAGCCTTCATTACAGTATTATTTGAATATAAAATGAAGGGATGCTATGGTCACTAAAAGAAGGTCACAGAATACCAAAATAATGACAAAAAAAGAAGCCTAACCTAAAGTGAATGACATGAAATCTGCGCCCCCCCCCATTTTTACCACTTAACTTTAATCTCTTTTTAAGTACATTTTTCTTCACTTGTCTTTCACCTCTGTCTTATTTCTAATGCTCTAAAAGAATCAGACAGAAAACAAACATATATGTAAGCAGGAGATCAAATAAATGGAATGGTGCATCAGCAGGGCCCCTATAGCAAATGGAAAAAGTGAATCAACAATACATCTGTAATTATGAAGAGCTGGGAAGGCCCCAGAGCTTGTCTAGTCCAAATCCTCTTTCAAAGAAGTTAAATGATTTGTCCAAATTTTCACCCTCTTTTTAAAATTTTAGGCATTCTTGCAATCTTTCTGAGGTTATTGGTGAAAATGTAGGATAGTTGGGGCTGAATAGCCAAAAGAGAATAATTTAACATAATGAAGTCAACATCATTTCTGAACAAGAAATGATGTGTTTTGGTTTGACCAGACTTGTTTGAGGGGATAAATAAGCTTGACTAAGAAGATTTGGAAAGAAAATTGATATTTAAACTTTCAAAAACCTTTTTGACAAATTCTTATATCAGACCGAACAATTCCCATAAGAAATTGCCTTGGAAAGAAATAAAAAACTTGAGTAGTTAATAAATCCTAATTATATTTTTTACTGAGTGTCCTTGGGCAAATTATTTCACCTTGCTTATCATCATTTTCCCACAAATAATAAAGACATAGTGATTTTACCTAACTCAGAGCTACTATGAGGTATGGATAAAATAATAATACTGTTATAATTAAAGCTAACATATTAGTATATGCCAGACACTGTCTTAAGTGCTTAACAGATACTATCTCACTTAGCGCTCACAAGCCCCTTGTGTGGAAAATACTGTTATTTTTTCTCTGCTATTAAGGAAACTGAGGCATAGAATAGTGAAGTAACTTGTCCTGAGTCATGAAGCTAGTTATTAGTGAAGTCAGGAACTAAACCAAAAAAGGCTGGTTCTATAGTTCTTACTCTTAGACAGTCTCATGACTCTTGTGCTATTAATATGAACAAACCCCTTTTCATGCATAGTCTAGGTACATATAAGGGTCGGCGGCGGCGGCAGCCGTCCGTCTCGAGAGACGATGGTGTAGCTTCTTAAGAGTCTATCTGCACCACCGAGAATGGCTGTGCAGTCCGACTCGGGAGTGACACGGTATCTGTCTCCTCCCATGTTAAATCGACATCTTGCGATGACGCTGGAGTGTCCTCTCCAGTGAAGCTGAAGCTACAGAGCCCGGGCAGGGTGATATGGAGGGTCTGCTGTTGCCCATGCCCGTCCATCTCGAGAGACGATGGTGTAGCTTCTTAAAAGTCTATCTGCACCGCCGAGAATGGCTGTGCAGTCCGACTCGGGAGTGACAGGGTATCTGTCTCCTCCCGTGTTGAATCGACATCTTGCGATGGCGCTGGAGTGTCCTCTCCAGTGAAGCTGAAGCTGCAGAGCCTGGGCAGGGTGATATGGAGGGTCTGCTGTTGCCCATGCAGCAGACCCCCCCTCTCTTCGCAGCTGAAGGGTCCAAGGGAAAGACGGAGTCAATACAGCTTGGCTTCAGGTGCGCCGCAGGAGTTGCCGGTGTTGACTACAACGTCAAACCGCCTTAGGGACTCCGGCTCCGGATTTTCTGTCGGGGTTTACTCCCTTAGCCTTTCTCCTGAAGAGGTATGCCGCAAGGCAGCGGAGGTTTTTTGGAGTCAGAGTTTTCCTTCTCTGATGTGCCCTGACTGGAAGATCGAACCAGCGACACTTAGCTCGCAGGCCGACGCTCAATCCACTGAGCCAAACCAGCCAGGAATTCCACATTTAAATAGTGCTTAACTAATCTAACTTAAGTCTTAACAATGTTTCTGATCATGTAAAATAAGTTTTGATTTTTAAGGATTTCAAGTGCTCAGAATTAAGTCAGTTATTGATCATACTTTTTATTGACACCAATATCATTGGTCTAGAAAGGCTACATTTTTGTTTTGTTTTATTGTACCCTAATAGTGTTTGTTCATCTGCCTACCTGCAGTTCCATACTCTTCATTCCTTACTATATTGAATATTTATCTTTCCAAGCCATCTTCAAAATTTTGGATATATTTCCTTGAAAAACTTTATTTTGTATAAGTTTTCAATTTTATAAAATTGACATTGTGACATAAATCTCATTTTGCCTCTTTCATAAAATATTAGGGTCTTAATACCTATTCATGTTACTTTATATAACATGCTTCTTTCTGATGCATGTTATTCTATCATATTCAAATGCCATAGTTTATCTTTTCCTCTAGTCATAGGTACTTACGTTGTTTCCCACTGTTCCTACTTCTACAAATTTGTACAGGTCTTTCTGTGAACCTGCCCTGTAGTTTTTATGACAGTATATATGTCCTAGAGAAGGAAAACTCTGACTCCAAAAAACCTCCGCTGCCTTGCGGCATACCTCTTCAGGGGAAAGGCTAAGGGAGTAAACCCCGACAGAAAATCCGGAGCCGGAGTCCCTAAGGCGGTTTGACGTTGTAGTCAACACCGGCAACTCCTGCGGCGCACCTGAAACCAAGCTGTATCGACTCCGTCTTTCCCTTGGACCCTTCAGCTGCGAAGAGAGGGGGGGTCTGTTGCATGGGCAAGAGCAGACCCTCCATATCACCCTGCCCGGGCTCTGTAGCTTCAGCTTTGCTGGAGAGGACACTCCAGCGTCATCGTAAGAGGTCGATTCAACACGGGAGGAGACAGATACCGTGTCACTCCCGAGTCGGACTGCACAACCATTCTTGGCGGTGCAGATAGACTCTTAAGAAGCTACACCATCGTCTCTCGAGACAGACGGCTGCCGACGATATATGTCCTAGAGAAGAATGGCTAGGGCTTTAGGTATATGCATATTTAATTTCAGTTAAGTAATGCTGGATTGTTCTTACGAATGGTTGTACCAGTTTACACTTGAATTAGCAAGATATGAGGGTTTCCCTGTTCTCTACATCTTCAGCAGCACTTGATACTTTTTGATTTTTGTTAATCTGATACGTGTGGAATTGTATATTGTCTTAATCTGTGTTATCTGATTACTAATGAGGCTAAGCATATGCTTTTTAGTCATTTCAGTTTTCCATTCTGTAAAAAATACTACACTTATAATTTGCCCATTTTTCTATTAGGTTTTTATCTTTCTTGCTGATCATAACACAAGGAATTCTTTACAGATTCTAGATGTTATTCCCTGTCAAATTCAGATGTTGGAAATAACTTAGTCTTATCATATAAGGGTATAAAGATGTTATCAATATTTTTATGTTTCTACAAGTGGGAGAACAAATGGAGGCCTAATAATAAATGAAGACCTACTTTAAGCATGATGCATTCTTTTTACAACCAGCCTGGAAGGCAAAAGAAGCCCTGAGAGTTTCTACATTTTGATTATGGTCAGAAGTCAGTACAGTATTCCCTCACTTATCGCAGGTATTACATTCTAGACCCCCCTGCGATAGGTGAAAATCTGCGAAGTAGGAACCTTACATTTATTTTAGTATTTATATATATTTTAAGGCTTTATAAACCTTCCCCCACACTTATAAATCGTTCACAGTCCCTTATTAACCTTTCCCACTTCCTTATTAACCTTTTCCACACTCACTATTTTGTTCTTAAACATATTCTACACTCTTAAACCTACGTAACTTTAACAACATACGTATACAGTACCGCAAAATCCCGCAATATAGTGAAAAATCCATGATAAATAATTAAATTAATATTTTTTTAAATCCCGCAATACAGTGAGGTCGCAATAAGTGAACCGCGATATAGAGAGGGACTACTGTAAATCTAGTACCCTTCTGACACTATGCATAGTTATTACAGTATTGTTGACTATATTTCCTAAACTGTACTTTACATCCTTACAACTTTTTTGATTACCAATTTGTGCTTCTTAACCCTTCTTCTTTTTCATGCATCCTCCAATCCCCCTCCCATCTGATGACCATCAAAATGTTCTCTGTATCTATGAATTTGTTTCTGTTTTCTTTGTTCTTCTCTTTGTTAGATTTCACATATAAGTGAAATCATATGGTATTTGTCTTTCTCTGTCTGACTTACTTCACTTGATGTAATACCCTCTAAGTCCATCTTGCAGATGGCAAGATTTCATTCTTTTATATGACTGAGAAATAAATATTCCATTGAATATATGTACCACTTCTTTAGCCACTCATCTGTTGATGGACACTTAGGTTGCTTCATTTCTTGGCTATTGTAAATAGTGCTGCAATGAACATATGGATGCATATGTCGATTCAAATTAGTATTTTTTCTTCAGATAAATATGGAAAAGTGAAATTGTTGGGTTCTTTGTCTCTCATTATAGCCTTTGTTTTAAAGTCTTTTTTGTCTGGTATAAATATTGTCACTCCAGCTTTTTTTGTTTGTTTCCATTTTCATGAAATATGTTTTTCCATCCCTTTATTTTCAGTCTGTGTGTCTTTTGATCTGAAGTTTGTCTTTTATAGGCAGTATGTGGAAGGGTCTTGTTTTCTTATTCATTCAGCCACCAACGTCTTTGGATTGGAACATTTAATCCACTTACATTTAAAATAATTATTGATAGATATGTAGTTATTGCCATTTCATTATTCATATTTTTGCTCTTCTCTGCTTTTCCTTTTTGAGAAGTTTCTTTAACATTTCTTGTAATGCTGGTTAGGTGGGCATGAAGATTTTTCAATTTTTCTTGTCTGGGAAGTTCACTATCTGTCCCATTGTAAATCCTTAACTTTTCATCATAGAATATTTCCTGCCAATCCCTTCTGGCCTGGAAAGTTTCTGTTGAGAAATCAGCTGACAGTCTTATGGGAGCTCTTTTGTAGGTAACTAACTGTATTTCTCTTGCTGCTTTTAAGGTTCTCTTTGTCTTTTTTTTTTTTTTTTTAAGATTTTATTTATTTATTTTTAGAGAGAGGGAAAGGAGGGAGAAAGGGAGAGGAACATTGATGTAAGAGAGAAACATCAATCGGTTGCCTCTTGTACGTGCCCTGACTGGGGACCGAACCCGCAACCCATGCATGTGCCCTGACCAGGTATTGAACCAGTGACCTTTCACTTTGTGGGACAATGCCAACCAGTTGAGCCATACTGGTCAGGTCTCTCTTTGTCTTTAACCTTTGGCATTTTAATTATGATGTGTCTTGATATGAGCCTCACTGGGTTCATCTTGTTTGGGACTCTGGTTCCTGGATTTGTATGTTTTTTTGCTTCGGCAGGTTAGGAAAATTTTCTGCCATTATTTCTTCAAATAGGTTTTCAATTGCTTACTATCTTTTGAGGTTGTCCTGAAGGCCCCTTAAACTATCCTTATTTTCTTGGATTCTTTTTTCTTTTTTCTTTTCTGATTGGGTGTTTCTGCTGCCTTTTTCCAAATTTCTTATTCAGTCCTCTGCTTCATCTAATCTATTGTTGAGTCTTCTAATGTATTCTTCCTTTCAGTTATTATATTCTTCATTTCTCACTGGTTCTTTTTTCTATCTTCATTTTTATGTGTCCTGTCTCTTTGTAGAAGTTCTCACTGAGATCATTGAGCATCCTTATAACCAATGTTTTTAACTCTATCTGGTAGATTGCTTATCTCCATTTAGTTTAGTGTTTGTTTGTTTGTTTCTGAAGTTGTGTTCTATTTTTTCATTTGGGACTTGATTCTTTGTCTCCTCATTTTGATTGTATGACTTCTATATTTTTGGTAAAAATCCCGTATCAGATGTGTGTCTTGTAAATATTGTGAGCCATGGCTTGTCCTCTAGTTCTTTTGACATTGTTTTTTAAAGGGCAGAATATTTTTATTCATGGTAAAGTCCAGCTTATCAGTTATTTCTTTCATGAATCATGTCTTTGGTGTTATATCTAAAAAATCATCGCCATCCCCAAGGTCATCTACATTTTCTACTATGTTACCTTCTAGAAGTTTTACAGTTTTGTATTTTACATTTATTCCTATCATTCAACTTGAGTTCATTTTTGTGAGCATGTAAAATATGTGTCTACATTTATTTTTCTGTATGTAGGTGTCCAGTTGTTCTAGCAACATTTATTAAAATACTATCTTTGCTCCACTTTGCTCCACTTTTACTCCTCTGTCAAAGATCAGTTGACTATACTTATGGAGATCTATTTCTGGGTGCTCTAGTCTGTTCCATGGATACATTTGTCTGTTCACTTGCAGTACCACACTGTCTTGATTACTATAGATTTATATTATTGTAAGTATTGAAGGTGAGAAGTGTTGCTTCTTCAACTCTGTTCTTGTCCTTCAATATTGTGTTGGTTCTTCTGGGCCTTTTTTCTTTATATATAAACTTAAGAATCCATTTGTCAATATTCACGAAATAACTGCTGGGATTTCAATTGGGTTTGCATTGAATCTATAGATCAAGTTGGGAAGAACTGACATCTTGACAATATTGAATCTTTTCCTATTCATAAATAGGGAATATTGCTCCCTTTCTTTAGTTCTTCTTTGATATTTTTCATTAGTTTGTAGTTTTGCTCATATAGATCATATATATATTCTGTTTATTTATACCTACATATTTCATGATTTGGGGTGCAGTGAAAATAGGATTGTGTTTTATTTCACTTTTTCATTGCTGGGATACAGGAAATAATATTTTGTTGAAGATATTTGCATCTATATTCATGAGAGGTATCGCGATGTCCATAGTTTTCTTTCTTGTAATGTCTTCATCTAGTTTGGTATTAGGGTAATGCTGGACTCATAAAATGAATTAGGAAATAGTCTTGGTGCTTATTCTCTGAAGGAGATTGTGAAACACTGGTATAATTTTTTTCCTGTATGGTTGGTAGAGTTCACCAGTGTTTTCTATTTCAGAAGGTTAATTATGGATTTAATTTCTTTGCTAGATGTAGGCCTATTTGAATTGTCTATTTCTTGTGTGAGTTTTGGCAAATTTTGTCTTTCAAGTAAATGGTCCATTTTACCTAGTTTGTCAAATTTGTGGGCATAAAGTTGTTCATAGTATTGTTTTTTAATTTTAATGTACATAAGCTCCCTAGTGATGTCTCCTTTTTCATTTCTTATATTAGTATTTGTTTCCTACCTCTTTTTTTCTTTGTTGCCTGGGTAAAAGTGTATCAATTTCACTTATGTTTTCAAAGAAACAGCTTTTGGTTTTTGTTGATGTTCTCTATTGATATCCTGATCTTGCTTTCTTTTATTTCTGCTCTAATTCTTATTCTTTCCATCTGCTTACTGTGGATTTGATATGCTCTACTTTTTCTACTTTCCTCAGGTGAAAACTTAGATTATTGATTTTAGCTTTTTTTTTTCTAAATTTAGCACTGCTGATACTGCACCTCACAAATTTTGATAAGTTGTGTTTTCATTTCCATTTAGTTAACAATATTTTTTAATTCTCTTGAAATTTTTTTTCCCTCATATGTTATTTAGAACTGTGTTGTTTCATCTCCACGTTTTGAGACTTTTCAGTTATCCTTCTGTTATTTACTACTAGTTTAATTCCATTGAAGTCTGAGATCAGACATTGTTTTATTTCTGTTGTTTTAAATTGTTAAGGTGTGTTTTATGGCCCAGAATGTGTTTTATCTGAGTGAATGTTCAATGTAAGTTTGAGAAGAATGCTTATTCCACTGCTGTTATATGAAGTAGTCTATCGATGTTAATTATATCCAGTTGTTGGTGTTGTAGAGTTCACCTGTGTTCCTTTGACTTTCTGTCTGCTGGATATGTCCATTTCTGATTGAGGGGTGTTGAAGTCTCCAACTATGATCATGGATTTATCTATTTCTCCTTGAAGTCCTAGCAGTTTTTTGCCTCTTGTAGTTTGACACTCTGGTGTTAGGTGAATACACATTAAGAATTCTTATGTCTTCTTGGAGAATTGACTGCTTTATCATTATGTAATGCCTATCTTTATCTCTGATAACTTTTCTTGATTTGATATCTGCTGAGTCTGAAATTAATACAGATACTTCCATTTTCTTTTAATTAGTGTTAATATGGTATATTAGCTTTTGAATAGACTTGGAATGGTATCTTGTAGTTTTAATTTTCATTGCCCTAACTACTAATGATTTTGAGCATCATTTTATGTACTAATTTGCTATCCCTATATCTTTTTTGGTAAAAGGTCTGTTGAAATCTTTTTGCCCTTTTTATAATTGTATTATTTGTTTTGTTTTTATTGATATTTGAGAGGTGAATTTTTAAAGAATATCTGGGTTGAAATTCTTTATCAGATATAATGGTTATTTTAAAATATTTTCTCCTAGTCTGTATATCTTCACATAGCAACTTTTACTTTCTTTATGACTTCATTCTCATAATAGTGTCTTTTGAAGAGCAATTTTCCATTTTGAAGCCAATTTATCAGTTTTTTTGTTTTATAAACCATGCTTTTAGAATTATATCTATAAAACTTTTGCTTAACCCAAGCTTTTCTATTACATTTCTTCTAGAAGTTTTATAGTTTTAGATTTTACATTAAGTTCTATTATCCATTTTGAGTTAATTTTTATATATGATATAACACATGGATCAAAATTTATCTTTTTGGCATATGTGTATCCAAATTTTCTAGTATGATTTGTTGAAAAGATGATCCTTTTCCCATTGAATTATCATTGCTTCTTTTATTGCTAGTATACAGAAAAAACAACTAAATTTTGTAATATGCACTTTTATGCTTCAAACTCATTAAACTCTAGTAGTTTTAACATCATTTAATGTGTTGCCACATAATTTTCCCTATCGGAAAATCATGATTCCTGTGAATAAAGGCAGTTTTACTGTCTTACCAATACCCAAACCTTTTATTTTTAACCTCCAGTAAAATGTTGAGTAGAAATGGAGAGAACAAACATACTTGCCTTGTTGCTGACATTACAGGAAAAGCAGTCAATTTCTCATCATTAAGTCTGCTATTAACTGTGGGTTTTTCATAAATGCCCTTCATCACTCTAAGGACATTTCCTTCTTTCCTAGTTTGCTGAGAGTTTTAATCGGGAATGGATGTGGATTTTGTTCAAGCATTTTCTATACCAGTTCAGATAATTATATGATTTTCTCTTTTTAATTTGTTACTGTGATGAATTACATTGATAGATTGTTTTAGATGTAAAACCTACCTGCGTTTCTGAGAAAACTCAACTTGGAGTTTACTTTTTAATTAAAATTGCTGAAATTTTGTTAAAATTTTTGTTGTATCTATGTCAATGAAAAATTAATTAGTCTTTGTCCTATATAGTGTTGGTCTATATAGTCTTGTATAGTTTTTGTCCTGTATAGTCTTGGTCTGGTTCTCTATCTAAGTAAAGTTGATCTCATCAAATAAGTTGGGAAGGTTTTTCATTTCTTTTTTTAAATTTTCTGGCAAAGTTTTTAATAAGATTGTTATCTTCTTTAACCTTTTGAGTAGAATTCACCAATAGAGTCATCTGGATTTAGAGTTGTTCTCTACAGAAATAGTTTTAGCTAAGTGTCTTTAATAAATATATTACCATTAAAATGATCTATTTCTTCTTGAGTGAAGTTTGTTAGCATGTGCAGGATATCTCTGTTTATACAGTTTTCTTCTCTGTGCCCTACAAGCTCTAGCAGCACCAGCCTCCCTGACCTCCAACTGTGCTTCCTGAACTCAGAAAGACTTCCCAGTCTCCATCTGGTTTCCTCCTTTCTGCACCACAATCTAGAACCTGTTTGTTGGCATTAAGCTAGGGCAATTTTGGTGTTCATTGCGTTTGTTTCCTGCTTCTTAGATCACTGTCACTTATTTTCTGATGTTAAATTTCTTGAAAACCAATGATTTATATATTTTATTCAGTTTTTTTGTTTGTTTGTTTCAAGCAGGAAAGTAAATCTAATCTCTGTTATTCCATCTTGGCTGGAAGCAGAAATCCATTCTTCACCTTATAAAATGTTTATCTCACCCAAATTTGACTACCTTATCTATCTTACATTATACTTATTTTTAAGTAATATTTTAAACTTTGACACATTAAATAAGTGTGACTTTTCCCCAAGGGGACAAAAAGTTTTTCACTCTTGTATTTATCTTGGAGCTTAACTCATATAATTTTCACCTGTCAGCTTCAAAAATGTATGTCGTCAGTGTAAGCTGTTGGTATCAGCTTGACAGTAGGACTTTGTGTGATGAATGCATTCTCTAATTGCAAAAAAAGCCCAAAACCTAACTAACATTTAAACAAGAGATTTAACTGCTATGCCTAATTCTTCTTCACCACTGCACTTATTCTTTGCAGAAAAGCTTGAAAACCACCCATATTCTCCTTTGTCTGTCTTTCTTTCTTTCCCACCAGAGTTAATTGGAATGGGCATATTTTTTAACTTTTTAAGAGGAAAATATAAGTTATTTAACAGTTACTTATGTAAAGCACACATTTGTCTATCAAATCTACCATAAAGTCAAGATATAATATTTGAACATTAGACAATTTTAGGTTTGACTTCTTTGGGTCTGTCAGAGATGGGAGACTTACTGATTCTCAGGGCTTCTTTATTCCATTTGCATGTGGGGGTTTATTACTGGTAGACAGCTCCTCTCCTTTGGTATTTTATCTTCAGGCAAGCATTATATCTACTAGCAGATGAGAATATCCTATTATAGAACTTATATAGACTTCAGTGACAGGGAGAAGGCTGTATTCACAGTAGTTCATAGCATATGTGACATTGCAAAATAATTTCTTAACTTGGGACCAGGTGCACCGGAGCTCTAGAATCTGTGAACATCTTGATATTTTATATAGATGTTTGTATAAGTTTTCATATTTTCTATACATATATTCCATAACTTTTATTAGGTATTCAAAGAAATTTTTTATATATTAGGACTCCTCCATCTTGTCCCATTGCAGAGTAGCACAACAGACAAACCAGACCCAGTCAGAGTACTGTAGAATGACACCTCCATAAAAATACCCTCTGAGAATAAATTAAGAATTTAGATCACTCAAGCCTCAGAGTGGACATTTTTAGCCTAATAACCCTCCTGCCATATCCCAAATTGTAGCTAGTGGTTTAACATCAGGATAATCAGTCCTTTTGGTGCATTAAAAAATATAACTGTCTTATATTTGTTTTTTTCTTTCATACCAATAAATAAATAAATACATATTTAGGTGAAGCTTTTGTTTAAGGCTTGAAATTGACATTTTTAAAAAAAGTTGTATACCGACATGGTCAACTTTGAAAGTGAAAACAATGAGGTGTTAGTTTACCAATGTGTATGCTAGCTCATGAAGCAAGTTTGTAAGATTAATTGCATTATATATCAACACGAGTGATTTTTTTAAATCACATTATTCTTTCTCACAGTAAGTCATTTCTTTGCTACATATGGGAAGTATTATTATTATTTCTATGCCATTTCTAACAAACCAGAACTTCCAAAACAGCTTCTGTTCATGAGCAAGTTTACCTTCTTATTTTTGAATAGTTTTTATTTTTATTTATTTATTTATTTTTGAATAGTGTTTATTAAGTAAGCACCATCTTTTGTTCTAATGCTCCCTTTATTTTCATTTTTGATACCCAGGGATGTTTCTGTGGTGAAAAGAATTGAAAAAATAAAGTCATTCTTAAAAAACTTCATCATCTATTCGTACTCTTTGTTTTTCATTCCATGTCTTTGACTCAACTTATACTCAGTTCTCCCTTTAATAGTTTCCCATTTTGATTTCTTTAATTCAAAAAGTAAGCAGTATATATTTTAAAAAGCAGTTCACCCATAAAAAACATCAGCAACATACCAAAATAAAATATTTTTCAAAACGGGAGGTTCTTTCTTTTATCATTAAAGCATTTTACTGCATTATCATTTGAAGATATATCTTTTCTTTTAATTCTCAATTTTACTTTATTTTATTTTTTAAATTTTTGATTTATTTATTGTTTTGCTATTACAGTTTGAGGAAAAATCTTACTTGCCAATTATCCATACAATAAATAGAGCTAGAGATTCTGCGTTTTTCTACAAAGTCGGGGGGGGGGGTATTTTTTGGCGGGGGGGTAAAAACTACATTTTTGTTTTGTAACTATAGTGAGTGAATATTGGTTTTTAAAAACACCACCTTTTTTAAGTGAAAACTCATCCTTTTATGTATTCTTCCTAAAGTTACTCATTTAAATCATTATTTAAGTTTGTCCATTGTACTCATTATGTTGGTGAAATATTTTTCTCCCTGAAAGAAAATGTTCATTTATCTATGCAATATTGGTATAAAATGTCAGGATTCAGAAAAAGGGTTAATTTAATAGCAGCAATGCAGCAATTGTAATCTCAAGAGTAGTATATGATTATAGGAAATGCTTTTAATGGGTTCTGTTAATTTATGGACTATAATAACAATGATAAAGATGATAAACTCTGGTCATGCTGGCATGTGGTTTTACTTAAACAACGGTGGGCAGTTGGGGGCACAGGTGGCAAAAGTGACAATTTGCAGTATCATAGCATGATATGGAAACTATTTTAAGATTCATCTCTGTGGAAACTTAAGCAGATCAAAGGAACTGAATCTGATCTGTTAGTGTTAATATCAAGCTATAATACAGCACAATGCTTTTTACCAGAGTTCTGATAATAAAAGGTAGGTATTCAATTACTTTTAAAAATTAAACATCTTTACATAATGAAATTTTGCTTTACCAAAGGTCATATTGACATTAAAATATTGTGGCATAACTATTTATAAAAATATCAAATAACCAAGAAAGCCATATATTCCTGTCATAGAACACAAATGCTAGGTAAGATATAGAATACAATTAAATGAGTGATTCCAAATTAAAAGGTCCCAATACTGCTGCAACTCTGAACTACAGATCACCTAAATATTCTTTGATGAGTTGATACCAGAATAAAAGGAAGGGTATAAAATGACCAGTACATGGCTGGCTATGTTTACTACTTGCCTTACTAATGATCTGCCATCTTAGTTATCACTAGCTTCAAATAACGCAGTTTTCAGTTTTTTAGAGCAGGTTTATTAAATGTTTTAAAGTTGGAGATTTCTTCTTGTTTCAATCCAATTCAATTCTCAATCTCAGTGCAACTTTTAAAAGAATTCCTAAAGTGGCAATGAAACTCATTTAATCATCGTCAATGGTTTTGAATAGATTTCCTGGTGGAAATCTCTCATAAAAACTTTAAAAACTTTTTCTACAAAAGATAATTTTTTAAAGTATGGTAGATGGAATATATAGAACTATCAATCTACAGCAGGTAATTAATTATATCCTGGAAATTATAGAGAATAAGGACATAAAATTATTTGTTAAGAAATTCAATTGGAACTGGGTGTATTTTTTTTTTTTTACTCAAGTTACAACTAGCAATCTGTTAGAAGTACAGAAAAAAATATATAAATCCCTCAATTATACAATAAGTTGCTAGCAATGTTGAGATACTTCATTCATTTTGTAGTAGCTTTCAAGGATAAAAATTATGTTAAATGAAGATAGTTTATTTTAATTTGCCAATAATATAATTCATTTATCCATATAGTTACGTATTTTTTCTTTTAGCATTAAATTAGAATTAGAGATTAAATCTATATGTCTGACATCTAAGAAGTCTGCATTTTGTTAAGCTATTTTTAATTATGGATAATACTATGATGACTCACTGCATTTCATAGTTTATGCTCAAACCTTGACCTCTTTAACACCATAAGGCTCGAGAGGAGGATTTCTAGGCATATTGAAGAACACCAGTGGTTTTCCTGCACCTTCTATTTCGGTAAAATTACAGGTTTTTTTGTAAATTAAAAATTACTTTTTTTAAAAGCCAGCTGGGAGCTTTTGACAGATAGATGTTCAATGCTTTGGTGAAAGGTTTTCAGTTCACATAAACAAGATTTTTATTTAATTTAAAATTCAACGGCAAATAATGAAGTTGAACAAATTCCTTCTAAATACAGGATTGCACATACACAGACAATGACAACATATTCTCTTCCCCTGCCCTATAGCTGGAAGGTTTTTTCTTTTTTAAGAAAGCATCACTGTAAAATATATTCCAGCTCTAGACACATTAAATGTGAGGAGAGAAGACTAGAATTTGAGAAAATAAAGCATGCTTCAACTTCATTTCTATTTTGTATATCAGTCTGATATGTTTCTGTCACACTTTTGAATATTACAGCTATACAGCATATTGAAAGCATTCGAGACTTGAAGCAAAGCTAAAGTGAACAAAAATTACAACAAAATCAACAACTGTGTGTTAATATTTCACAGTACCTATAAAAGCAGAGACAGTATCAGATAGTTCATTTGGTTGTTCTTTCAATACTGTTGCTGATGTCTTGACTGTGTAGTCTTTAATACTCACTAGGTAAAGTTCTTGAATATTCCCATGCTACATGATATTTTTTCTTTGTTGGCAGCTTAATATTACTTTCATGAGACTGCTTACTCCTACTGTACACTTTCCCATTTGAACTACTCAGTTCAGCATCCTATCTGACAGACATCACCTCAGATACGTGAGTCTTAGTTATAGCTGGAGAGAGAGAGAGAGAGAGAGATTTTACCATATTAAGGCAAAAGAAGAATTAAATTGGTTCATGTAATTCAAGGAAGTATGGAACAACCAAACGATAAGTAAGTCAGGAATCAGTGAGTCTCAGGAAACTCTGGACAAAGGCCCTGCACCAATATTAATTATGTGGATGAAAACAGGTAATTTTCTAGAAGAGAGTGTGAATCAGAAACTTTCAGATATCCTCTATGTAGCAAAAATATAATTTACACATTGCTTATAATTTGTGAAAACTTTGTGACATTCTAGATGGGAAAATCGGGCCCAGTGGCTTTGTTGGTTGAAGTGTTGTCCCACTAAACCAAAAGATGGTTGTGGGTTCAATTCCAGTCAGGGCACATGTGTAGGTTGTAGGTTCGGTCCCTGTCAGGGCGCCTCCAAGAGGCAACCAATGGATGTTTTCCTCTGGCATCTATATTTCTCTCCCTCCCTTACACTCCTCTAACAAATAAATAAACATGTCCTGAGAGAGAATTTTTTTTTTAGAAAGCATTGCTGGGAAAATCTGGTGTACAATTACTATGATTGTATCTAATAAAAGAGAGTATCGCAACAGTGGATCATTGACACAGTCTGAAATTTTGTTCTCCAATACTAACTTTTTTATTGTTCTATTACAGTTGTCCCATTCTCCCCCCATTACTCTCCCCTGCCCCGCCCACCCCAGCCCCTCTTCCACAGCCATCCCCAGCCTGTTGTCCATCTGCTTGAGTCATTTGTAGTAGTTCCTAGGTTAAACCCTTTCTCTTCTTTTCCCCCTTCTCCCCACTTCCTCCTCCCCTCCAACCACTGTCGGTCTGTTCCTTTTTTTCCATGCTTCTGGTTCTATTTTGGCTATTTGTTTGTTTTGTTCATTAGATTCCTATATTAGGTGATATCATGTTGTATTTGTCTTCCAGTGCCTGGCTTATTTCACTAAGCACAATACTCTCCAGTTCCATCTATGCTGTCACAAAAGGTAAGAATTCCTTATTTCTTTCTGCTGTGTAGTAGTCCACTGTATAAATTTTCCAGTTTTTTAATCCATTCGACCACTGATGGGCACTTAGGCTGTTTCCAGAACTCGGCTATTGTAAATAGCACTGCTATGTACATAGGGGTGCATAGGTTCCTTTGAATTGGTGTTGCACGATTCTTCAGGTATAATCCTAGCAGTGGAATCACTGGATCAAAAGGCAGTTCCATTTTCTGTTTTTTGAGGAAATTCCATACTGTTTTCCATAGTGGCTGCACCAGTCTGCATTCCCACCAACAGTGCACTAGGGTTCCGTTTTTTCTACATCTTCACCAGCACTTGTTGTTTGTTGTTTTGTTAATGATGGCCATTCTGACTGGGGTGAGATGGTATCTTATAGTTGTTTTAACTTGCATCTCTCTGCTGGCTAGTGATGTTGAGCATCCTTTCATTTGCCTATGGGCCCTCTGTATGTCCTCCTTGGAGAAGTGTTTGTTCAGGTCCTTTGCCTATTTTTAATTGGATTGTTTGTTAACCTGGTATTGCGTTATATAAGTTCTTTATATATTTTGGAGATCAAACCCTTGTCTGAGGTATCATTGAAAAATGTGTTTTCCCATGTAGTTGGTCCCCTTTTCATTCTTTAGCTGAGCAGAAAGTTTTTAGTTTGATGTAGTCCCATTTGTTTATTTTATTTCCCTTGCCCTAGGAGATATATTGGTGAAAATATTGCTGCATGAAATATCTGAAATTTTATTGCCTATGTTTTTCTCTAGGACTTTTATGGTGGCACAACTTACATTTAAGTCTTTTATCCATCTTGAATTTATTCTGGTGTGTGGTATAAGTTGGTGGTCTAGTTTCATTTTTTTGCATGTCCCTGTCCAGTTCTCCCAGCACCATTTGTTGAAGAGGCTATTTTTACTTCATTTTATGCTCCTGCCCCCTTTGTCAAATATTAATTGACCACAGAGATACTTGTTTTTCTGGGCTCTCTATTGTATTCCATTGATCTATATGTCTGTTTTTATGCCAGTTCCAGACTGTTTTGATTACAGTGGCCTTGTAATATAGTTTGATATCAGGTATTGTGATTCCTCCTCCTTTGTTCTTCTTTCTCAAGATTGCTGAGACTATTTTGGGTCGTTTTTGGTTCCATATAAATTTTTGAAATATTTGTTCTAGATCTTTGAAATACATTATTGGTATTTTAACAAGGATTGCATTGAATCTATAAATTGCTTTGGGTAGTATGGGCATTTTAATGATGTTAATTCTTCCAAGCCATGAACGTGGTATATGCTTCCATTTATTTGTATCTTCCTTGGTTTCTTTCTTCAGTGTTCTATAGTTTTCTAAGTATAGGTTTTTTACCTCGTTAGTTAAGTTTACTCCTCGGTACTTTATTTTTCTTGTTGCTATAGTAAATGGATTTTTTTTTTCTGGTTTATGTCTCTGATATTTCATTGTTGGTGTAGAAAAATGCCTTCAATTTCTGAATATTGACTTTGTACCCTTCTATTTTGCCGAATTCACTTATTAGGTCGACTAGTTTTTTGGTAAAGACTAAAGGGTTTTCTATGTACACTATCATGTCATCTGCAAATAATGACAGGTTTACTTCCTCTTTTCCGATTTGGATGCCTTTTATTTCTTTTTCCTGTCTGATCGCTGTGGCTAGAACTTCCAAACTATGTTGAATAGAAATGGAGAGAGTGGACACCCTTGTCTTGTTCCTGATCTTAGGGGGAAAGCTTTTAGTTTTGCCCATCAAGTATGATACTGGCTGCAGGGTTCTTATATATGGCCTTTATTATATTGAGGTTGCTCCCTCTAGTCCCACATTGCTGAGCGTTTTTATCATAAATGAGTACTGTACTTTATCAAATGCTTTTTTAGGATCTGTTGATATGATGATATGATTTTTGTATTTCATTTTGTTTATGTGGTGTATACATATATTGATTTGTGAATATTAAACCATCCTTGCATCCCTGGGATGAAGCCCACTTGATAATGGTGTATGACCTTTTTAATATGTTGCTGGATCCAGTTTGCAAATATTTTGTTGAGGATTTTAGCATCGATGTTCATTAGCGATATTGGCCTGTAGTGTTCTTTGTTGTTTCTTCCAATATTAACTTTTAAATGTTTGAAAAGTCATCAGACTTGCAAAATTTACATTGATGTTAAAATTTTTCTTTCTCAAATCCTGTGGTCATTTGTTCTTTTAGTGCTTCAAAAATCACAAATTAAAAAAATAAAAATAAAAAAAACAGCACAAATATAAGGAAGCACAAATAACTATTGCTTTTCATTCTTTTGTCTAATATTCTGAGACTGATTATAGAATCTAAAGAAGAACGGAAGTGTCAGAGCAAATGTGTTTCCTAATCGCCTAATTTTGTTAGTGAATATCTAAAAAACAAGAGCAAGGTGATGTTGCTGTAGGTGGAACAGGAAGAAAAACCAAACAATAACAACAAAGGGAAACATTTTCAAGAAGAATAAACTTGAAGTCAAGCATGTTTCCTACATGCTTAGAATCATAAGTCCTACCTCCAGCACCCACTAGCTTAGTGACCAAGAAGGTTACTTTAATCTTTGCTTTACATTACTCGTCTTTGCAATGAGAACTATGATCTTTCCTGTCATTACTGAGTTGTTGGAAGATCAAATAAGACAGTGTTTTGTAACAATAGCATTTATACATGTAAGGGATTGTTATAATTAACACATTGTTGATCTGTCACACAAAAACTCGTGTTTTCAAGCCCAAACGTTGTTGACCGATAATGAGTTAACTCATTTTTGCACTTGCATTAGCTTATACAATTATTAAAACTGAGGGTAATATAGGATTTTTTTAAAATTTTCTTAATCGTGTTCGATCGTGTTTATTATAAAAAAATTATTTTTCTAGGTGTTCCAGGTTTTATCACAATTTTAGTATTGCAAAAATTTCAAATATGGCACATTGTGACAGTGAAGAATTTTTCAATGAATTATATACAGATGCTTTTTCTGATTGTCCAAGTGACTTTCAAGTATATACCAGTGATGTAAAGATGATTGTCTGTTGGAAGATAGTTATGAATCTGATATTAGACCACCAAAATGGCAAAAAAGAAGAGTGCAGTGAAACTAGATATATTTGCAAAACCTGTTGTGTACCATTGCACATAGGTGAATGCTATACAGTTTATCATACCAAAAAAAAAGTTATTAAAAGTTATATAGAAGATATGTACAAAGTTTCATTTCAGTACATTATGTATAAAGTATTTTAAAGTTTACTTAAATTGTTTCATTTTCATATTCAATTACGAAAAACTAGCCAGTGATATGGGATAGATTTTATATAAAATTACCAATCAACAGTATGTTGAGATTTCCTAGCCCCTAGTTATTATCTTTAAGGACTCATGGTAGCAATAATTGGAAATAATTTCTCTCTCAATGGGGCACACATTGGGCCATTGAGAAACTAGTATTGCATCCAATTTATGTCTCCTTACTTCGAGGATGCTGTGAAGTGGAGAAGTTTCGAGTAGTTTAATAATATGATTAAAGTAGTGAATAAATAAGACCCATGAGAACAGGTAGAAGGATTTGGAATTAATTAGTCTGGAGACAATAATTTGTCTCCTAATACACAAGGTATTATTGTAAGAAAGATGTAGACCAACTTTTATCCACCTTCTCTGAGAAATGATTTGGAAGTAACTGAAAATGCAGTACAGACATAAGAAAGAAGGATTGTTTGTTAGATATTTAAAAAGGCTATTAAAAGAAGATGTGGAGTCTACTTTGTTGATGTCTTTTCCAAAGAAAAATAGACACAAATAAATTGTTATGGTTAGGGAAAAGATGTACTAGCAATCAGGGCACTAGAAAAACTAAATTATTGAGATCTTCTTTCAGCTCTCAAGAATTCTACAGGTCTCTGGCTAATTCCCCTGACTAATCGTAAAATTGGTAAGTAGCAAATTTTTCTAATTATTCTTGTACAAATGTGCAGACTGTGAATTTGTTACCATCCTACAATATACATGTTTTTATTTTAATTTATTTCATTTTATTAGAAGAGGGTGGGATAGATGCAGAGCTTAAATTAATCTAAGTCTTTGGTCCACAATCCACTGTGATCATTGACCTAAGCAAGGCCAAAAAACAATTTTAAATGGATTTTCTCACGTTATCACATTATTCCTATTTCCACCACTCTAGTGTGTTTCAGATATATTCTCAAGTTTAATTGTACCTTTGGAAATATATAGTGTCATTTTGCATGTGTATATTTTAAAATTCACATACATAGATCTCAATTTTTTTGTTCATTTCCACCAAGCATCATGTTTTTAAGCTCTGTGTTGCTTTTAGCTTCTTTGTCATATTAAGTAGTAGCATCCAAATCCTTCTCCTACTTCCTCTAAGTGGTAGACAATGAGGTTGTTTCTAATTTGCTGCTTCCACAATGTTGTGAAAAAGATATTGTCTTACATGCTATTTTAAAATTTTATTTATTGTTTTTCTATTACAGTTGTCCCACTTTTTTCCCCTTTGTTCCTCCCCACCCTGCCCACCCCTTTTCCCACAATCAGTTGTCCATGTCCATGGGTCATTTATAGTAGTTCCTTGACTAGACCTTGTAAGGTTTCTCTTTTTCCATTTTTCTTTAGGCGTGTGTTTGGATAATTTACATAATCAGTACTATTATTTTGCCAGATTGTTCTCCAAAATGGTAAAAAGGAGTTCTTGTTTCCCATCAACACTTAGCATTATTGAACTGAGTGATTTTTTCCTATCTGATGGGTCTAAAGTAATATCTCATTGCGATTTTCTTCTGTACTTACTGAGATAATGTACTTGTTATTTATTCCTATATTTCTCATCTTTCTAGGGTTTTCTATCTTGTTGATTCCAGGAATTCCCTTTATAGTATAGCTATTTTCCTTATCTATTCCTTACGTCTATTCCATTCATCTGTCTATTTCAACTGACATTTAAATTGGGGTTGCAATAAATTTAAAAGTAATTCAAGAATAGTTGACATCTTTATTCCCCATGTGGGAAGGCCACCCTCCCCTCCACACCCCCACTATTATTAGGGATTTCTGGACCCAAGGGTAGGTAGGACGACGACCATGTTCAGCTTGAAGCAGCTAGAGGAGCTTGAGACCTTCGCCCATTGTCCTTTACAAGATTACAAAGGGTCCTAATTATCTGAGAGGGAGGGATAGTTATTTTTTACAAACCATGGGTAAGGACTTGGGGGGGGATTACTGGGGGAGGGAGATGCTGGGTGGAGGGGAATAAAGGGGAGAAAATTGGAACTATTGTAACAATATAATCAATAAAGAAAAGTTGGGAGAAAAAAAAAAGAATAGTTGACATCTTTACATCTATATTCATGGGCTAAATCTTCATTTATTCAGATCTTCTTTAATGTTATTTACTAGAGTTTTAAATTTTCTCCCTAGAGGACTGAGGTATTAATGATATCTCAACTAATATGTAGTTATTCCTCCATCCCTGGTTGACATTATCAATTAATTTAATGAACCTGTTCAATATTAGCCCTGTTTATGCTATTTATGTCTGTAGTGTTTATAAACTCTACAAAACAAGATCTGTTTGACTTCATTTATACAGTGTCTACACAACTCCATGTAAAGATAGAAATAGATATATACTTTTGATTAAATGATTTTGTATTTTTCTCTTATAAAATGCCTCAAACAAAATGATAAATTCTAAAAAATTATTTTTAGAATGAGAAATTGCTGAATCAATAATAATAGTAGACCAATGTAGTAGGACAATCCGGTATCTCATTTATATTACAAAAGTTTTATTGACTTTCTACCATATGGCAAGCTATCATGTTCTCGTATGGTCTGTGGATCCCTGTGATCCCGGACCCTTTCAGATCTGTGAGATAAGAATATATTCACAAAAGCAATAGTGGGTAAAACTGCCAGCGTCTGAGCATGAACCAGGGCAGTAGCACCACCCTCTACATATAGTCATGTGTTCTCTGCTGACAGGCACTCATAGTAAGAAACAATAACCCCAGTTTTATTTACTAAGAATCTCCTTGCTGAAGCAATACAATTATTAATTTTATTATATATAACTATTGAATGTGTCTTTTTAATATTATGTGATAAAATGGAAAGTATGCATACTGAAGTACAACCTTCCTCTTGAGAAAAAGCACTTTGCCATTACGTGAAAGCTGGATTAGCCACATTTTTTGGTGTGTGTGAAACACCATTATTAATAGAAAGAATGACTGTCTGACCAGCTATGATTATCAAACTTGGTATTTGACAAACATTTTCTCAAAAATAAAAAAAGTGAGTATTTTATTTCAAAAGAGTCAAAAGAAACAATAGTTAGTGATAGTAAAAATTAAAGCTCCCAAATGAAAATTTGAATTTTGGAAAATTTTTATCTGCTACCATGAGCTTGACAGCTTCCCAATACATAAGAACTTTTCTGATGAGAAGAAATGTGATTTTTTTAATATTGTATAATAAAATATGTCAACATTTTAAAAAATCCACATGTTGCCAAATGACCAGTGCATGAGATTACAAAATCATGGTAGACAAAAGATCCATTCAGATTTCAAAGTAGATCAATGAATTTTAATGCACAGTGAAAGTATTAATTGATAGGGTTTCAGATTCCATGTTACAACTGCCTTTAAGGAGCTGCCACTCGTTGAGTTTTAGTGTGGAGTCAAAGAAGAAATACACAAGTGTCTGAATATTCTGTCTTTTCCAACTATGTGTCAGTGTGAGGACTGATTTTCTTCATATGGTTCAACCAAAAAAACATGTTACAACGAAACAGAATGAGTATCCAGATGTTTTCTATTAAATCAGACATTAAAGATATTTGCAAAAATGAAGAATAATATCACTCATACTATTTTTTGTTTTATAAAATAGAATTATTTTTTAATAAAATTATTATTGATGTTAAAGTGTAATAGGTGTTTTGTTGTTTTAAATAAGATTATATAAATACTTTATAAATTTTTCAGTTTCAATTTCTAATAATAGTAATAGATATAACTCACATATATTAAAGTTTTGGGTGTAAATTTCTGGAAATAAGTGTTTGAGAACTACTGCTCTAGGACTTTGAAGGGGAATGAAAGAGACCAAGTCCTTGTCCTCATTAATGTTAAATGTTGAGATGAACAAATATATAAAGATACATCATCCCTGACTGGCGTGGCTCAGTGGTTCAGTGTCATCCCTCAAACCAAAAGGTCGCTGGTTCAATTCCTGGTCAAGGCACATGCCTGGGTTGCAGGCCAGGTCCCTTGTTGTGGGCATGCGAGAGGAAACCAACTGATGCTTCTCTTCCTCTCTTCCTCTCCCCTTTCCCCTCTCTCTGAAAATAAATAAATAAAATCTTTTAAAAAAAAATAAAGATAACTTCAGATTGTGTAAAGTTGTAAAAAACATCCAGTGACGTGGTGCACAGTATGTAGGTAAAAAGATGCTTTAAATACTAAGCTCAGGGAAGTCTTCTCTGAGGAAGTTACAATTTGACCTGAGATTTGAAAAATGAGTGAAAGTAACCAATTAAAGAGCCAGGGAAGAGCATTCCAGGCAGAAGGAGAGAGAATTTCATCAGTCTGAGACAAAAAGTGTTTGCATGTTTGAGAAATAGCGAAGAGACCAGTGTGGCTAGAATAGAGTGGTCATCAGAGAAAGCAGTACTAGAGGAGGATGGAGAAGTGGGCAGAGGAGCAAGGGCCTTGGTGGCCACCATTTGGTTTAAAGTGGAACTCCAATGGGAAGCCACTGAAGACTAAAGTAGGGACTATATACTTGATTAAGATGTTAGAAACTGACTGTGGCTGCTGTGTAGAGGACAGATTTGCTGGGTAGTAAGAATTGAGGCAGGGAAGCCAGTTAGGCAGCCAAGACCCGAGCACCAAGAGGCGAGTGACTAGACCCAAGTAGTGACCACAGAGATTGAGAAAAGGTGATAGATTCCAGATATATAATATGTTAGAGGTAACAGTAGGATCTGCTGATGGGTTGCTGTAGGGAGTGAGGAAAGGGAGGAATCAAAGTTAATTTCTGGTTTTGGGATAGAGCAACCAAGTGATTGAGACTGCATTAGCTGAGATGGCCTATCACTATATAGTCACCACATTGCCACACTTTAAGCTCCCTTGCACCTCTCCTTTAAACTTGCTGGGCAAAACCCCAAACCTAGTCAAATATAAATCTCCACTGATTCCTCACTTGCACGCAAGCAATGAAACAGAGATGGAGAAAAATCACATGCCCAGGTTAAATGATCTTTCTTCATGACTTCAAACTTCAAGTGGGACTTTGCCCTGCTATACAATCCTACGTACGATCATTTCCTAATTAATTTGCCTTTCTGCTCTCTTAGATAACTATTTTACATGTTCTTCTATATCCTTTAACCTCCAATACCTGTCCATTCTCTGATTTCTCAGCTGATATTGGCATTGCTTCCTATTTCAATCAAAAATGAGCTTCCACATCTCTGGCTACATCTGTCAACTTATGCAAAATGAGCTTTCTGCCTTTCCCTCCATCGCACTGGATGAACTGTCTGTTGTCCTACCTAAGAGCACCCTCTCCATCTAAACTCTGGCTCCCCTCTTTCTTGCCTACTTGTCAACATTGCTCCAGCAAATAGCTCCTGGTTTTCCTGAGTCATCAAGGCAGCATCTACAGCACTGTAGTTAAGCTTTCATTCCTTTTATTCCACTGCAATTATCCTATTAAGGTCATCAGTGACCCCCACATTGTTAATCTAATGATCCTTCTCAGACTTCACCTTATTCACCTTTTTAGCAGCATTTAACAGAGTCAATCATTTCTTTCTCCTTGAAGCCCTTCACATTTCTTCTAGGCACCATCCTCTCTTGGTTCTCCTACCTCATGGCAACTCTTTCCTCAGTCTTCTCCCTGAGGTCTTCTTCATCCTCCCAATCAGTACATTCTGAACACCCCCTCCCCATTCCCCAGGCCTTAGTTGTTGGACCTCTTCACCTTTTCTGTTTACACTCACTTTCCTGTTGATCTAATCAAGTCTTGTGGCTTTAAATACTATTTATACACTGATGAGTTCCAGTTAGTATATTCTACTCATATCCAGCAACCACTTGACATTGTTTGCTTATTTAATAGTTACCTCAAATTTAACATATGCAGCTGAGCTCCTGTCCAGCCCCCTCCAAATATCTGTTCCACATACAGCCTTCATTTCAGTAACAACATAACTTCATTTGTTTAAATCAGAACCCTTGGAGTATATTTGACTCTCCTGTTGCCCAATCTATCAGGAAAATTCTTTTGGCTCTAACTTGAAGCATATCCAGAATCCTACCACTTCTCACCACATCTGTTGCCACCATTCTGGGTCAGGTCATCATCATCTCTTGCCTATACAATCCTAATTGGTATCTCTGCTTCTGCTGCCTTCTGCCTACAGGGGATTTGCAGCCAGAGTGATTATTTAAAACATGGTGTTAATAATGTCAGTTTAAAATTTTCCAATGTCTTCCCATTTTATTCTGAATAAAAATCAAAATCCTTACCATCACTTCCAAAAAATGATGAAGCCCCTTGCCACCTTTCTGACTTCCTTTTCTAATAGTCTTCCTTTTAATCCCACCTCTCAACTTCATGTCAGCAATACCAGACTCCATGCTCTTCCTTGAACACATTAAACACACTTCTACTTTAGGAAGTTTCTCACTTGCAACTCCCTCCATCTGGAATGCTCTTCTTTTAGATATCTGCACAGCTTATTTCTTCATTTCTTTCAGGTTTCTGCTTAAATATCATTTTCTCATAAAGACATTCCCTTAACACTCTTCAACTTCTAGGTGAAGATGGAAGATTGAACACCTGCATCTCCCACAGCACTCTCCTCAAACTCTAATGGCAGCTAATGAACGTATTTTAAACCCATGAACCCAGAAAGAAAAAGATCAAAATAGGAGACACTAATGACAACATTTTGGAAGCTGAAAAGAATAACAGAAAACACAGATATACATGATTATGTGTACCTTTTGCTTAGCTATATTTTTCTCAATAACTCTTAACCTAAATAAATGCAAATAAATATAAATACAAGATATATATTAACTTCAGATTTTTTGTTGACTCCTCCTTCACCTCTGAGAGTGTAAGCTACATGGCAGCAGTCTTCCCAATTTGGTTTAGTGTTGTATTCTCTGGTTTTAGAATCATACAGACATTCAATACAAAGTTTTGATTATGTAACTGGGATAGCCTGGGCAAGGTGCAATTTGTGGAGGGTTGTGGCAGTCAAGAGGTCTGATTCAGAGGTTAAATTTGAGTCTTAGTATACATCCAGGTACAGATATCAAGTGAATAGCTGGGTATCTGGGGTTGAATGCAGAGGTCAGAACTAAACATATAAATTTTGGAGCCACCAACATTAGGACAAGGTGAGATGAACTTGGGGAGTATGAATACAAAAAGAGAAAAATGCCAAGCTCTGAAACCTGGGGAGCTCCAGCATTGAGAGGCCAGGGATAGCAGTGGTCTTTAAACCGTCGTCGGCAGCCGTCCGTCTCGAGAGACGATGGCGTAGCTTCCTGAGAGTCTATCTGCACCGCTGAGAATGGCTGTGCAGTCCGACTCGGGAGTGACAATCCCTGCCGCACTTGTTACAGGTGAAGGCAGATGGCCGTTGTTGCTGCTGTTGACGCTGCTTCAGCCTCGATCTTTTCTGGACCGCCTCCTCGTTGCGCGCAGCCTCTGCGCGTGACGTACCTTGCCTGACCGCGAGCCTCCAGGCTAGGCGGTCGTCTGCTTGAACTTCCCATGTGTTGAGATTGATGGAGCATTGTGTCATGTCCTTTTTGCAGATGTCTTTGAACCGCAGTTTTGGGCGCCCTGTCATCCTCTTGCCTTCTGCTAGCTCGCCGTAGAGGAGGTCTTTGGGGATACGGCCTGCATCCATTCTTTTGACATGGCCGAGCCACCTGAGGCGTCTCTCGCTAAGAACTGCATGCAAACTGCTCATATTGGCTCGCTTCAGCACCTCGGTGTTGGGGACCTTATCCTGCCAGGCGACATGCAGGACGCGTCGCAGGCACCTCATGTGGAAGCTGTTGAGTTTCCTTTCGTGCCTTGCGTAGGTGGTCCACGTCTCACTGCCATAGAGGAGAGTGCTGAGTACGCAGGCTTGGTAGATGCGCAGTCTGGTTTTCTCAGTGAGGCTGGAATTGTTCCACACTCGCCGGTTCAGTCTGGCCATAACTGTGGCTGCCCTGGCGATTCTCCGGTTGACCTCCAGGTCGACTGACAGAGAGCTCGAGATGGTGGACCCGAGGTAAGTGAAGTCGTTGACAACCTCCAGGGTGTATCCGTCGATGGTGATGCATGGGGGAGTCCCCGTGCCTTGAGCCATAACGTTCGTCTTCGTCAGGCTGATGGCTAGTCCGAACTCCTTGCATGCGTGGGAAAGGCAAGTGACTAGCTGCTGGAGTCCCTCTTCGGAGTGTGATGTCAAGGCTGCGTCGTCGGCGAAGAGCATCTCACGGATGAGCACCTCTTTGACTTTGTTCTTGGCTCGTAGACGGGCCAGGTTGTAGAGCTTGCCATCGGATCTGGTGTGAATGAAGACACCCTCGCTGCAGTCCTTAAAGGCGTATTGGAGGAGCATGGAGAAGAAGATTCCGAACAGCGTAGGCGCGAGGACGCAGCCCTGCTTTACTCCGCTGCTGACTGGGAAGGCCTCAGAGGTTGCGCCGTTGTAGGACACCGTGCTGTGCATGTTGTCATGAAAGGACATGACCACAGCAAGCAGATGTGGTGGACAGCCAATCTTCCGTAGCAAGCTGAAGAGACCGCTTCGACTGACCAGATCAAACGCCTTCGTGAGGTCGATAAAGGCGAGGTAGAGTGGTTTATGCTGCTCGTGACACTTCTCCTGCAGGTGGCGTAGGGAGAAGATCATGTCCACTGTTGAACGGCCAGCTCTGAAGCCACACTGGGACTCTGGGTAGACGCGGGAAGCAAGGGTCTGCAGGCGGGCAAGAGCGACCCGGGCGAATACTTTGCCGACGGCGCTGAGGAGAGAGATGCCCCGGTAGTTGTTGCAGTCGCTGCGGTCTCCTTTGTTCTTGTACATGGTGATAATGTTGGCATATCCTGGGGGATGTAACCCTCCTTCCAGCAGCGACAGAGTAGATGGTGGAGCGGCTGTAGCAGGTCTTTAAACCTTTATAATCATATACTATTATCTGTAAGAAGATGAAGAAAAAATAACTTAAATTGAGTGACGCAATAGTAGATATTTATTTATAAGTTTATATATGTATTATTGTACCACTATATTATGTACATTATAAGACACAGACACAGATATTTAAAAAGAATAAACTAAGGGACTTCCAGTTAAAGAGGAAATATTGAACACATGTATTTTCAGCTTCCTCCTGAAGACTACTATAGTGTTAGTAAATGAATTTTTAAACATAAGGTATAAACCCACAAGCACAAAGAGAACAAAAATAAAACTATATCATTAGAATATAGAAAGATGGAAAGAAGAGTGATAAATGGCAACTAACTTAGCAGATCCAGGAGAGCTGAGGCTGCCTTGGGGAGAAGCCAGAAGGCAGAATGATTTACATGTAGCGCAGAATCCCATCCCCACCCCAGAGGCTCAGGAGTTGGTGTCTGACAGCTCTCTGATAGAGGAGGTAAATTATGGGCAAGAATAGACTTTGCTCAAAGTGTACTTGAGGAGCAGTTATACCCACAGACATCTTCACTACTCTGTACTGCAGATGACTAACCCTCTACCACACAGCAAGAGACTAGGGGTTATTTTCTAAAGATTAAAGAGGGGATCTTGCCTGGAGAACAGGCATACATCAAGTGGGAATTCCAAATGGAAAATAAGTTAAGACAAAGTTAACATCAGAATGCTAAAACTGAAATATCAAGAAGGAGCTCTATATATTATTGATAGCTATGGATATTAACAAAAAGAACATTATTTTGTTGTGTAACACTGATTGCCAGTGGAATTAGCCTATGTAAAAATTTCTTAAGAAGAAATGAATGCTATATAAAATGTTCTTTATTTCTTAGAGCCAGTACAAATATTTATTTCTCTTCTTTAAAACTGCCTGGATTGTTTGAACATTATCTTGATACATGAATACAGACATTTTAAGTAATTGCATTTTCTTAAATCCTGGATTGGAGGTAGGTATAAATATTTATTTTTTTTCTGTTTATGTAACTGATGATACAGCGTCTACTTTGAGTACCATGGCATCACCAAAACTTACACATTTCACATGATGTATGTATATATCTAGAGAATCAATCCTTGGAAATGAAATAATAATATCTTACTTTTATAACATTACATTTTGATATTTATATACCTTGATTATCCAATGTATTCTATACTTCATTCACAGTGAAACAGAGGCTCTTAGAAATCACTATACTTTTATCATCCTTTACCTGCAATGTCCTTTCTTTCCCTATTTGCCTAAAAAGCTTCTACCTACCTTTCAAAAACCATCTTAAATATGACATCCTTTTAGAGGGCTTCCCTGATTCTCCTTGACTGTTATTACTCCATTATTTATATGATGCAGTACATTGTTTATACTTTCACTGTGGCAGTCCTTGTATTGTTTTGAAATTATATTTATGTCTGTTAACTCTCTTAGCCCAGATATTATATCTTATTTATATTTGTTGTTTGTTAACTTACCATGCTGCTGGGCACACAGTAGTTATTCAGCAAACATTTAAATGGATGTTTGAAAATGATTTTGTGTTCCTTATCTCTTTTGGTTTTTCCATATTCATTCAGTCAATAGATCCCATTGCTCTAAATATTTATTATATCCATCACTTCTTATCTATGCCAATATCTACTACCAAGAGTTTATGCTTCTGCTGATCTGTGGTTCAGACTATTAGCATTTAACCTGATTTTGGTCTCTACTTTCACTCTCCTCCATTTAATACTTCATTTGCCTATCCAAGTGACTTAACCACAAATTTTACCATATTCTCTATACCTTAAAATTTTTAAATTGGCTACATTCACTTCTAGATATTCTAGCATTAAAAGATAATATTTGTCTTCTAGGTTTAAACAATAAGAAACCAGCAAAACAATTTTTAGACATGGAGACAATAGACAATTCAGGACATTTGATTGTCCCAGTGCAGTGCCTGGAAAGAGTTTCCAGTCCATAGTAAAGTGAGAGAGCACCAAAACAAAGCCTGGCAGCTTGCTTAGTTGAAAAGACAGAGTTTGGAATCAAGAGAGAGAAAGGTAGCTAGAATTTGTAAAGCAAAAACTGAAGAGATAAATGCTTTTGGGGACGGGATAACTCCAAAGAACTGCCTGAGGTTGAAGAAAAAACTCTCAGGGAAAAATAGATTAAACAATCTTAAGCTCACAGAGACAAGCGATAGTTTGTATTCCAACTAGCCAGAATGAAACAGCCTCCTGCTACATGGGCACTAAGTAGAGTCCTCAGAAGGACAGTGCCTCCGTAATGGGGACACATTAGCCTAGACTAAAAGTTAGTCTCAATCTGCTTCACAAAACTTAAAAGCAACTCTTAATAGGTCAGCAAGATTCCAAACAACAGAGTCCAACATATTTAAGTGAGTACTACAAAATCTGGCATCTAACAATGCAAAAGCACTGTCAGTATCCAATCTTCCATTTCCAAGCACTCAAAGAAGCAGAAAAATGCATCCCATATCCAGGAGAAAAATCAATTAATAGATACAGACCCAGAGATGATACACATAGTAGAATTAGCTGGCAAGGAAATTAAAATAGCTATTTTAAATGTATTCCATATGTTCAAGATGGTAGAGAAAAACATGAACATGAGGATGAGATAAATGGAAGGTATTAAAAAACAATTTGAATTTCTAGATACTAAAATGTATGATCTGAAATAAAAAGTAACTGAGATTAATAGTATATTACACCCCACAGAAAATTAGTGAATGTGATGACACAGCAATAGAAACTATCTAATATAAAATAAAATAGAAAAATAAAAAAAATAAACATAAGAGTAATGAGTTGTGGGATAGTATTAAATAGCTTAATAACATATGTGTAATTAATGAACCAGGAAGGGAGGGAAAACAATATATTTTAGAAAACAATGGCTAAAATTTCTCCCAATTTTATGAAAATTATACATCCATAGCTCTGAGAAACTCAATGAGCCTCAATCAGCAAAAATGTGAAGAAAAGTATATCCAGACAAATTATAATTAAATTTCTAAAAATCAGTGATAAAATAAGTATCTTAAAAGCATCTAGAGATAAAGACACGTTATGTTCAAAAGAATAAATACAAGAATGGCAGCAGACTTATCATCAGAAACCAGGCAAGCCAGAAGATAATGGAGGAACTTCATTAAGTAAATAAAACCAAAGAAAACAAGAAATTCTAATCTGTAGTTTTATACCCAGAAACAAAAATCTTTTAATAATGAAGAAAACTTCTGCTTTTTCTTAGGATGTAGAAAGCTCAAAAAAGTTCTGTTTTCTACCATAACAATTAGAAATAGTTTGTAATAATGAGTTACAAATGTATAAATTTTCTTGAACATGTCAGAGAGCTAAGATTAAAAGGCAACCATGAGGTTCTGAAATCCAAAAACAGGCCTCTCAGCAGAGAGAGAAAGTGAGAATTGGCCTATCTATGGCATAGCATGGGAAAGAGAAATGATGTGCACCATAAAATCATTAAAGAATTCAGCTGTAAATTTCAGAAACTGCTAAAAAGGTTGAGTGTGGGCTAGCACAACAGTGTGACCTGGGAGCTACGAACAGAAAGAATCTGCACCTGCAGGCAAACGCTTTTCCATGGACTTCCTTTGGGTGCTCACTAGAAATACTGTGGGAAGGACAAGGGACCAGAAAGAACTTCCTTCGGTAGTGCAGGGTCACTAAAGGGATTGAGTGATGCTGAGGAAAAGCCATAAAGCACCTCCTGGACCCTTTACCCCTAGGAAATAAAAGCCTTAAATCATGGAGGTCAAAGCAGCAAACCCTAATACTCCCTGAAGTACCACTGTGGCTGGTAGGCGGGTAAAGGAAAAATACCCTCTACTTATAAAAAAGAGGCAGAAAACAGTCCTAGACACAGCTCCTCTGTCAGTCAGTACCGTCAGAGGTCTCTTATTGGAGGGGTTGGAGTATGGGGAGGGAAGTCTGGAAACTCTTGAAAAAGACCCAATTAGAATACAAGGCAGGGTTTGGCAGCCGAGGGGAGGAGAGACCTAGGCACACAGAACATAACTAAGACTGAGGGGGACCAGGACAACAGAGAAACTTCCTGCCTCTTCCCCAGATAGCAAGCACTGAATAATAAGCAATAGCAGGCTACCTCTGGGTAGGAGGCAAGATTATGGGGAAAGATCTCCAATGTGGTATGGTTGCACAGGAAAAGATGGAAACCAAGGGTATATCAGGAACATTGAAAAAAGAAAACATTCAGCAGAAACCTCAGGCCGAACGCCCTTGTTATGTCTTTGTCACATTTTGTTATCAGGCTAATGCTAGCCTTATAAAATAAAAAGAAGTTTTCCCTCTTTTTTTATTTTTTTGAAATATTTGTATAGTTTATATTATTTCATCTTTAAATACCTGATATAATTTGCCAATGAAGTCACCTGGGCCTGGACTTTGCTTCATGTGAAGATTTTTAACGACAAATTCATTTTTTTTAATAAACACTGGCTATTTCTGTTGTTTATTTCTTCTTGAGTAAGCTTAGACACTTTGTATCTTTCAAGGAATTTATCCGTTCCACCTAAATTCCCTTATAGGTAGGCATGAAGTTGTCCATAGCTATTTATTATACTTTTAATGCAGGTAAGATCTATAGTGATATTCATGTTCCTATTCCTGATATTGTTTTTCTCGAGCTGAGCCTTGCCTACCTCTCCACCTAACTTGCCTACTCTTCCTCATACTCTGTCTTTACTCTTTCTTATGTCAGCTCTTTCACAAATTTCTTTGTGTGCTTCTCATAGCTCAGTGCTAGGCACTGCCCTTTTTTCACTCCATATACTTTGCCCTCTCTAGGTCAATCATCCACTTCCATGCTTTCAACTATTATGAAATGACAGCAAAACAAGGAAACCACAGAGGTTTCTTCTTTTCACCATATTGTCATAGTGTTCTTCTTTGGCAACGACACAAGCTACCTGAATTGGGTTCGGAAATGGAGAAAGAAAATGGAGGCACTTATGGAAAAAAGGTAAAGATGGGCAAAAATGAAGGAAAAAAAAAACAAAACATTTGTTGGTATTTCAAAAGTGTCTTTCCAGAGTTAGTATTCTCTCATAAAACCCAATATTCCTTCTTCGAAGCACATACCATGCTTGAAATCATTTGTTTAGTATATGTCTTCTGGACTAATCTGTAATCTTTTTGAAGGTCTGGCTCATCTACCTCTGGAATCTTCCAAACCAAACAAGGTGCTCAGCACTTACTAATCAGCCAATAAATATTTGTTTACTTACTAACTACTCCAGCTCTCAAACTTGGTGCTTCACCCCAGCTGGGCTTGTGCCCTGTTTGTTTCATGGCCCTGTATAATTATTTTCATATTTCCTCGGCCTGGATTGCCCAATCCTCCCAATTTCTTCCTACCCACCTTCCAACCCTAAACCACCAGGAATATTCTTACCTTTCTTTTCAACCTGAGCTTAAAAATGTCTTCTCAGGAAATCCTCCCTGACTTCCCTTTAGCAGAGCTTTGTGCTGCCCCCATACCTTGTAGCGAGCTCTGCACTGAAATGATGTTTCCATGCCAGTTTCCCCCTCTTGGTTGATTCTGACCCTTTCATACCTTCCATAATAATTGACACACAGTAGGCTCCTAATACATATCTGTTAAATGAATGATTTATTTTTCCATAAGTCATGTGATTTATAAAGAGGAGCCTAGTTAATTAATAGGTCTGTGAAGATAATGAGCCCCAATTTATTTACATGGAAAATAGTTTTAAAAAAGAATGAATCAACTCCTACAAAGGTGGATGCCAAACCTCAAATCCTTAAAGAGAGCTGTTATTGAAACTTCTAACCACTGCTGTAATGAGACTTAAATAGATAGTAAAGCAACCCAATTTTTATCAAGAAGTTCTCCAAAGGAAAAATAATAAATGCATATCTACACTTTTTTAAATTAGAGGTTAGCTACATTAGCTTGAAATCTGCTTAACTAAATGCAAAATCATGAAGAGTTTATGCAAAGGAACTTTTCATGTGGCCTAATTCAACCTTGTATGGGGCAAATGCCTTAGTTAGCTCAACTGATCTTTCTAAGTATAATAATTGTATTATTTACTTACTTCCAGGAATTAGAATTAAAATGGGATTACCAGGAAATTTCTAACCATGAGGGAAAAAAATAAAAGAATTCTGTTAGCGTGTAGAACAACTACAACTTTTTTGTGACTGCATGGTTTGTGTATTAGATCTGTAAAAGAATAGTTTAGATGAAATGTAAGAACTTGAAGTACACAGTTGCTTCCACTTGCCCAACTTTTACCAACATACTAGAAAGAGGGATATGTAGTTCAGAATTGGATCAGAAGTCAACATATTCAATTCACCCAATGACACCAAGATTTGAAAGCAGGTGACTTTAGTGATGGAAATGAGTACAGTTCCAATTGTTTAAAAAATACATGCATAGTAGTAAAGCAAAAAACTCATCTCCTTCTTCTTGGTTGTATAAAAGACACCCTGTTGCAATACCTAAAATCATTTTAGGCTGAAAGAAGAGGAAATAAGAAGTATGAGAAAGTCCATAAATAAGTGTCTGTTAATTCTCTATGATATGCTTGTCTCAGGGTTTGAATTGGGAATGGGGCAGGAAGAAACTGGAAGGAGACCTGAGTTCTAGGTTCTAATCAACTATACTATTTGAGTCACTTCAGCAAAATTTCAGTTTCTTCCTCATATGAAATAAACCTGTTTACCCAAGGCTTCTTGCACAGAACCAAGGTTACATTCAAACCTTGTACATTCAGAGAGGGAGCAGGATAGTGGTCATGAAGGATCTTCCTTTTTTCTTTTTTTTTTTTTCTCACTAAACTCAGTGATGAAAATTCTCTGGGAAACATATGACCTACTATGCTAGATGATTTTACTTCTACTTAAAGATCTTATTGCAAATTCCATTCCATTCTCATCAAGCCTTTCCCAAATTATACATCTAAAATTAATACTAAATTGTCATGTGTTTGTGTAAATGCTATCCTGTAATTATTTTCTAGTTGTTTCACTCATTCAATAGTCATTCATGCAACAAAATATATTGTAGACCTACTATTATCCAGGTATTTCACTGCTAGTAAGTGGGAGAAACATACCATGGTAAATGAACAGGTATGTGCAACACCAAGAACGAACACTAACGTAAATTACAAACTTTGGATGATTATAATACGTCAATGTAGATCATTGTGGTGGGAGATACTAACAATGGAGGAGGCTATGCATGTGTGGGGACAGGGGAGATATGAAAATCTCTGTACCAATTTTGCTGTGAACTTAAAGCTGCTCTAAAAATAGTCTTTATATGATTACAGGGAATATGAGGAAACATGTGAAGTGACTTATTTTTACACGTGAGTTTTGGGGAAAGTCTCTCCAGGAGGTGATACTTAAATGAAATCTGAAGAATGAGAAGGAACTAGATGTGGTGTGTGGGGTGTGTGTGTGTGTGTGTGTCTGTGTGTGTGTGTCTGTGTGTGTGTGTATGTGTGTTTGAATGTTCCAGACACAGGAGAGGCATATGTAAAGCTCTAAATTGGGAAGAAGCAAGGCAAATGGGAGAGTCTGAAAGGCAGTGGATGGTACCAGCAAGAGCTGAAATTTGAGAGGTATAGGCATGATCATGCACAACTATATAAGACAAAGTAATTAGTCTGGATTTTATTCTATTGCCATGGGAAACCATTGAAGGATTTTCAGCAAGTAAGTAATAAGATCCTGAAAAGATTAGAGAATGCAAGAGTAAAAGGAACCAGGTTAGGTCTGTCTTCTCCCCTGCAGCCCGATTGTAATGGTGAATAGAAAATATGTGCTGCCCCTTAGGGCGTAGCCCTGGGCACAGAGAAGGCATCCAATGAGTGCTTATTGAATGAATAAAAGTAATATTCACATTTCATGATATGGTGTACTCTTCTTTTTTAATAATATTTAAAATAGTAACTAAACAAAATGTGAGTGCATTAAAAGACCTTGCATTATGAGACTAATTACGCCTCTATTTTTACCTCTAGATTGGGTATAAAATGAATATCACATTTAGCCAGGCAAAGAAGAGGAAAAGCAGAGGGAAGAGATGACAATTTTTTCCCCTCTTGCCCATGATCCTGTTTCCTCCAACTCATTTTTCTGTGAATGTCTTTGGCTAATTTAAGGAACCTATTCTTGACTACAGGAACCATATGTTGTTTCTAAATGTTATGCCCTTAGAAACAGCTTAAGATTTTTTGGGGGGTGGCGGGGGGGGTTACTCATACTTGATCTTTATTTTAAAAACCATCATTATAATCATAAATAAGCTGAGTAGGATTTTGATCTTTTCAATATTTTATGGAGATAGTAAAATATTCACCTTTGCTTATTTATTAAAGCCATGAAATTCCATTATTAACTGTGCATTTACAATATGATCTGGAATTTCACTCATGATCACATGATTCTGAATAATAGGTAATTTGGTGCGGCTATTATCTGATTTACATATGGGGGTACACACCATCAGAAAGATCAAAAATATATTTTATGCTGTATTTTACATTCCTACTTTGTTCACCTAGTCAAAAAGCCTAAATTGATTCTTATACATTACAGCCAAATCACTTGCCTATTATTTCTGTTTAACTTGCTTGTAATAAAAAAAAGTCTGCATTACATAAAGTAGTTCTATGGACAAAATTATGCATAGATCAAAGACGTGAGCACCTGAGTTCTTTGTGAACATGTCCAGTTTGACAAGGGCTAAGAGTGGAAATGTGAGCCATGTTCAGCCTTCAGAGATTCTTACTTTGTGAAACAAACATGTGCTGATGCCAAAAAAACTGACCAATCATGTTTGTGGAATGAAATATCTTGGGCACAAGTCTGTGTGAATCACCATCCATCTGGTGTGGCTTCTACTTAGAAAGGTGGATCTTACAAAGCAAAATTATCCAAGAAATTAAGGATATGAAAACTGTTATTTTTTAAGAGTAATTTTAAATTACTTAGGAGTTTTATATTCTTTAAGCAATTAACATCATTACTATCTCTGGTAATTTGATCCAAGATTGATGTATAGCTTTTTCATGATGATGGTAATGATAATAATAATATTAATAATTTATAACATGTTTTGAATGATTACCATATGCAAGCTGTGAGCTGAACACTTCTTTACATCATCTCATTTACTCTTTACAACAACATTAGGAACCAGATATTATCATCCCCACTTTACTGATGAGGAAATAGAGGCTTTGTGCTCTTAACCACTACCTCTTAGTGCCTCTTACAAAGGTAGTACTTCCTTAGAGAGGAAATTGGTTGGAAATGGAAGAGGCAGTCCAGTGTCATTGTCATGTTCATACTCACTTCAGAGATTTATCTCTGGACAACTGAGATTGTTTGCCACAGTTTTTGTTAGATTAGTAACAACATATTTATTTCATGACAGTTGAATAAATTGAAGCTCAAAGTAATTGTATAACTTATCTAAAATGAGAATTGTAATTTGGGAGCCAGAGCCAGGTTTAACTGATGATTCTACCATTCACTAGCATTGCTACCCTTACTAAACTTTTAAACTTCTCTGAGCCTCTGTTTTCACTTAAATCATGCTAGTAATGCCCACATAATAGAATCCTAATTGTCAGGAGCCTATTGTAAAGATTAAAACAAGAGCGCATGTCAGTGCCTAATACAGAGCAGCTGCCCTATGAAGGCAATTATCATTGTGACTTTGACTTACTGGCCACACACAGAAGTAGAGCTGATGCCCATTTCTCTCCAGTCATTCACAGATAACAGTTGGGTTGTGCTTTTCTTGTTATGTAAGGAGGGAATGTCCATGAAGCTTATCTCCAGCACAAAAGAATTTTTGGCCATTTCCTCCTGGAAAGAAATCTGAAATTTAATTTTTCCAAGGTGCCAGTAACTGCAAGATACGTTAAATTTATATGTTCTTAATGCATCATAGCCTTTCATAACATAAAGAAATTACAAAAAGTTGACTTGATACTTTCTATTAATTCCTACTTAGTAGAAGATGAATAAATCAGTGAGATGGAATAGCGCATACAAAATGATTGGAGAGTATCTTCCAGGTTAGTGTGTGTGTGTGTGTGTGTGTGTGTGTGTGTGTTCCCCTTGTAAAATGAAATTTGAAACAATATACAATATACAGAGGAGAAAGGCTATTATGAATTTGAAAGAATTTCTCAGTGTCAAAAATCTCAGTTGCAATGTTTTTACCTTTGGATTTTGAAATGTTAAGACCTTTGCTCTTTTTCTTGGGGAGAAAGAAAATGTTTATAAGAGTTGAAATGTCAGAAGCCATTCTTCATGCCTTCAAGACTTGAGATCAAAAGCCCCAGATGGGGAGATTAAGAATAAACAAAAGCAGAAGCAGAATGAGTTGTCCAGCAGAATTCTGAACAGTCACTCACTCTGAACAATTCTTCTGACACCAGTTCATTCCCAGTTCTGACTCCAATTCATTCTCAGCTGACTACACTGTTCACTGCCTTGGTTACCTGTACTCCTCTTGCTTGCTCTTTTTTCTTTTCTTTTCAGCAACTCTGTCGGTTAGGACCCAACTTACATTTGATCCTTGGCTCCAGCTTCTGGATTTGCTCTGCACCTGTGTTCATCAAAGCTCACATTTACTCCTTTTGATTTCTGACTCCCATTTCAAGGCAAACCCTTGCTAAATGTTTGTATATTTAGGTAACTCCTGACTGCTTCTTGGATATGGATGTGTGTGTGTGTGTGTGTGTGTGTGTGTGTGTGTGTGTGTACACACACACAAGTGTAATATATAACATATATGTTTAAACTCTGGTAATGAGTTTAATATATAAAAGAATCCTAGTTTTTAAAAAGCATTTTCTAACCAAAGCAAGGTCCACATTGGCTAAATTCTATATGATATGACTTATGATGAATGAATGAATAAAACACTGTTATTTGATCAGGATCCCTTTGTCTATTTGCTTACATTTTAGAACAAAAGAAAGATTCAGAGATAATTATTTTTGTCCTACAATTCAAGCCAAATGGTAGAATATGATAATCAAATGAATAAGCATTATAAAAATGCCCAAAATTAATGGTTAAAATGATTTCCTAATATTTTAGCTTTATTCGTAGCCCAAGCCTTATTATCTATTCCAAATTTAAAGAACTTAGATTCATAATTATAAACTTCCTAAGTATTTAAAAATGTTTCCTTAAACATTCAGTTAGCTTTATTATTATTAATTAGTCATCTCTTTCCAGCATTTGTATTATATATTAGAGGGGATATGTTCATTTATAATATCTATGCTTCATATAGAAGTAAAGTTTACTTGATATTATTGAAGTTATAAACACTCACCAATCATGGGAGACATGCCAGAACATCCATGACCTATTGCAAGGCATTATATCATAACTATTGAGAAGACTTTACCACCTTTAAATGGATGATTTTTTAGTATATATTTTGTGTTATGCCGTGTTTATTTAATATTTCATAAATAATACATTATAATAACATTAGTAATTCATTACCTCATGCTACTTCTGCTACCAACTAATCTTTAAAAATAAATAATTATTTAATGTGCTCTCTTTTAAAAATGATAAAACAGAGCCCTAACATAAACAATACCTCAAAAATTACAACATATACTCTCTCCCATTCATTTTCAGAAATTTTACTATTCACTGATTTATTCAGCCATTTATTTGCTAAACATTTACTGAAAGCCTTCTGTGTGTCAGGTACTATACAAGCTGCTGAGTATATGAATAAATAAAATATAATTATTCTCTCAGTGATCTCATAGTTTAGATGAAAGCTCAAGAAATCATGCAAATAATTATAATACACTGTAATATAAGTTAAATTGAGTTGTTTATGAATTTCAGTTAGAAGAGCCTTTTTATTTCTGTCCATAGGATTTATGGAAAGCTACATAAGTATTTGGGTTGGCTTTGAGAATGAGCAGGGATGCTACAGAGGCAAGGGGTGTAGAAAGCACATTCCAGGAAGGAGCATCTCTCTGCAAGGAAGCTGGAATTACATGAGGCAAAGAAACAGAAATACTATTGAATGCATGAGGCATTGGGTAACATCAAGTAGTGCAGTGTGGTGGGATGTGGGGAAGTAATGCAGATGATATGATGGGTGGGCACTTGTCAAGATGGCTTAGGCTTGGCATTATATGTGATTTTTTTATGTATTTTGGATTTAATCTTTATTTTATTTTTTTCCATTGCCATTTAGTCACCTTATACTCCCCTTCCCCCAGCCATCACCACACTGTTGTTCATGTCCATGAGACCTTTTTCCTTTTTGCTCAATCCCTCCATCCCCTACTACCCCCCACCCACTAGCTGTCATCAATCCATCAATGAATCTGTTCCCATTTTCCATGTTAGTTCTGTTTGTTCATTAGATTCCACATATGAATGAAATTATATGGCATTTGTCTTTCTCTGACTGGCTTATTTTACTTAGCATAATGTTCTGGGAATATATCTGAAGGAACCCAAAACACTAATTTGAAAGACCATAAGCACACCTATGTTCACCTATGTTCATTGCAGTGCTACTTACAATCACCAAGATATGGAAGCAGCCCAAGTGTCCATCAACACATGCGTGGATAAAAAGAACTATGGAATACTACTCGGCCATAAAAAAAAAAAAAGAAGAAGAAAATTTTACCCTTTGCAGCACTATTTGTGATAAAGGAAAAAGATTCATCAAAATGAGCAAGATCAATGATACAAAGGTGAAAGAAACAATTCTACATGGCCCTGAAATTTGTTTTATGTTTCCTTCCCATGCACAAAATTCCATTTCTAAATCCCTTGCTGTTAGGTGAGGTCATATGAATAGTTACAGGCCAATAAATTGTGAGCAAAAGTTTAATGTGTAACTCCTAGGCTGAGGCAGTGAAATGCCACTTTGTTATTTACAGGTGTCTATGTCTTCACCTGTCATGGGATCCAAGGGGGCCTCATGTTGATTTGGGGGACAGCAAGATCAGAGGTGCCTGAACTCATGAGTCACCACATCAAAGACAATTGCCCTGGAGAGATGCCCAGATCCACAATGGACTTGGTGGACAAAATAAATAAAAAAGTTTTTATTAAGCCATCAGACTTAGGATTTTTTTGTTACTACAGCATAGTATAACTGATCCTGACCCAAACACAAATTTGAAAGTCAATACTTAATGGGCCTGTAATTCAAAGGAGGCAGAAGAAGATGGATTTAAGACCACAAGTTAAAAGGTCTTCAGAGAAACAGGGTCACTTCTTCTGAAACATGTAGGAAAGTTTAGGAAGGGACAAAAATATAGGAAAATCTGGAGGCAGAAAGGGAAAGTTGGAGAGTTTATTCACGATGTATGCTATATTTTCTGTGATATTAGAAATGAAATGTTCTGAGCAGGTGAGTGGCAAGATGGAGCAGTTGCTGAGGGGACAGTTACTACACAGAATAGGAAAGAAATCTAGATAGGTAGAAGGGAAAGACTGTAGGGCAGTGGTAGGTGTCCAGCTGGGTCTGTACCTCAAGCATTTATAGCAGAGTCAGTCAACATGAATTATTAATTTTAAAATTAAATTAAGTCCAGCAGTGGATCAGAGTATTAGTAATTAGCAAATAATGTATCAATAAAAGATGAAAAGGCAGTTAAATTCAACGTCCATTTCTACCAAACTCCAATCAAAATAGGAATAAAAGGAAACTACCTAAATATGATGGATGCTACTTATGCAAAATCAAGAGCAAACATTTTAGACATTAACCCAAGAAACTATTTTTAAACTGTTATAAGGGAATTTGGCAACATACCTGTATACACAAAACAATTTTAAAAGCAATAGTGTGGCCCTATATCAGAAATAATCAAATTGTATTAGAAGTTGAAAAAATTAATCTGCATATAATACAAAGCTTTAAAATATTTTAAATAAATTTAGTAAGAAAGGTACAAGGCCTATAGAAAGAGAACCGTAAAATCTTACTGAAGGTATATATGAAGAACTGAACAAACAGGAAAACATATGCAGTTCTTCCAAGGGAAGACTTAATTTCATAAATATATCAATTCAACCAATTTTGTTATACACATTTAATGAAATACCAATTAAAATCTCTGTGGTCTTAAAAAATTGAATTAGCTTACATTTTACATGAGAGAAAAATGTCCAAGAGAAGCTAAGAAATGTATGAACATGAAAAAAAATGACAAGATTCCTTGCCAGATATTAAAATGTTTTAAAGTCAGCATAATCAGAGAAGTTGTGTATTAGCATAGATATAGACTAATTGATTGGTAGTCTACAGAATACTGGGAACTCAATATAGGACAAGGGTGATTTTCATTTCAAAGGGAAGAATGGTAATTGAGCACATTTTATTTTCCTATTAGTAAATAGCATAATTAGCTACTTATTTGAGAAAAATTATAGTTGGACTGCTACCTCATGTGATATATATAAAAACATCACAGTAGTCTTAAAAGTTAAATAAAATAAAATTTTTTAAGTTAAAATTAGGTCCTTGCCAGTGTGGCTCAGTTTGTTGAAGGGTCGTCCCATAACTGAAGGATTGTGGGTTCAGTTCCCAGTTAGGGCACATACCTAGGTTGTGGGTTTGATTCCTGGTCTGGGAGTGAATGGGAGGCAACAGTCAATGTTTCTCTTCCTTCCTCTCTCTCTAAAAGAGCAATGAAAAAATGTCCTCAGGTGAGGATTTTTAAAAAGTTAAAATTGGGAGATCATATGTATAACCCATATGTTGGGGATACTGTTTAAAGCAAGTTAGTAACTCAGAAATTATTAAGAAAATATCTGACTTTTTAAGGAAACTATACTGTTTTCTACAGTGCCTGTACCAGTCTGCATTCCCACCAAGAGTACATGAGGCTTTCCTTTTCTCCTCATCCTCACCAGCACTTGTTTGTTGATTTATTGATTATGGCCATTCTGACAGATGTGAGGTGATATCTCATTGTGCTTTGAACTTGCATTTCTCTGATGATTAGTGACATTCAGCACTTTTTCATGTCTATTGGCCATCTGTATGTTTTCTTTGGAGAAGCGTCTATTCAGATCCTTTGCCCATTTTTAAATTGGGTTGTCTTCCTGGTGTGCAGATCATGTTTGAGTTCTACAGTTGAAACTTACATGGTTTTGTGAACCAATGTCACCCCAATAATTCAATAAAAAAATAAAGAAAAAAAATACGTGATTAACCCTATATAAATATTAGACTTTTTATTAAGCCAAAAATTACCGAAATATCCAACTCATACAGGCATTTTATAGGTTTACATGGCTGAAAGTCCAGAGGCAGGGTGGACTTTAAGAATGGCTTAACCCTGTGCCTTTATTGAAATAATTTTTCTGTGATTCTCTCACCTTTGCCCACTTTTTTGAATTGGCTTCTTCCTGAGGATTGTATCAAGATGACTACAGCAATTTTTATGGAAGTGGCATCTACACTCAACAATGGCTGGAATCATTTTTTTTTATAATTTTTATATATTTTTTAATTTTATTGTTGTTCTATTACAGTTGTCCCAATTTTCCCATTGCTCTCTTCTGCCCTGCCCACCCCCTTCTCGCACAGTCAATCCCCACCCTGTTGTCCATGTTCATGGGTCATATATACCTGTTCCTTGACCAGACCCTTCCCCTTCTTTTCCCCCTTTTCCCCTCCCCCCTTCCCTCTCTCTGGTCACTGTCAGTCAGTTCCTTGTTTCCATGCCTCTGGTTCTATTTTACTCATTTGTTTGTTTTGTTCATTAAATTCCTCTTATAGGTGAGATCATATGGTTTTGTCTTTCGCTGCCTGGCTTATTTCACTTAGCATAATAGTTAGTCTCCAGTTCCATCCATGCCGTCTTGAAAGTAAGGAACTCTATTTTTTTTAAGAGAGAGAGAGAAACATCAATGCGCAAGAGGCACAACTATTCGTTGCCTCTCACATGCCCTCAGCTGAGGACCTGGCCCTTATCACAGGCATGTGCCCCAACCAGGAATCAAACCAGGGCCCTTTCTATTCGCAGGTTTGTGCTCAACCCAGTGAGCCACACCAGCCAAGGCTTAATGACCCATTTTTAAGAGTGAGGAAAAAAATAACTTTTCCGCAGGTTTCTTCTAACCTCTCATTGACTCCAACTGGCTGCATTGCTGAATCCCCATGGCTAGGGAAATGAATTGATGGGCATAGACCTATGTGTGTATACGTTGAAGATTGTCACAAAATATGATTTTCTCAATGTAGGAGATTTTGTGTAATTTTTACTTTGTACTTTAATATAAGGTTGAATATTAGAAGTAAACATATTTTGACTATAATCAGAAAAAGACGATAAAGCTTTTTGCGTATGTGGAAAGGTTATTTCATAATAACAGATTGCTGGGGGAGAGTATGGATTTATATATATTTTCTCTTTATCATGTTTCTTCATCTTGGTCCTGGCAGGAAGCCTTTTTTAAAAACTGTAATCTTCCTTTAGAAATGACTCCCAAATATTATGCATGTATGAGAAAAGATGTTCCTCCATTAATTTGAAGTGTGTTTAATTATGTTTGCTAAACATTAGCAGTTCAATTAACATTTACTTCTCATCAAGCCTCTCTGCTTAGTTGGAACAATGGTATGGTGGACAGACAGGCTTGAATTATATTTCTATCTCAGTGATTACACTTGTTTTATGCCCTTGAAACAATAAGTTATGCCATTCTCATCTGAGGAAAGGAACACCCTGGATCTTTTTGATCTGATCTAAGAATGCCTATGTACAATGTCCTGCGAAAGTATGAGCATCTTAGTAGTGGGTGCAGGGGAGAAGTATAGGGTGTCCCCACACTCACTTGCAGAATTTGATCATCTGGTCTCACCAGTTGTTCTTACTGGGACTCTCATACCCAGGAAATGCCACATAGTGACCTATTTTTAGTACTGGGCCTGCCTGGGGAAACTCAAGAACTTGAACACTCACTGACAAGGAAGTTGAAGGGAGTGAAGGCTCAAGAGAGAAAGATGAGATGCTTTATCTTTTCCTCCTGTGATTTTATTTGGCAGCTAGTCATCCAGTTAGCAAGGTGTAGGAGATAATGAAAAGATAAATGTTGAGTAGTGAGAGATGGTTGGAAGAAGGGACGCTAGCTGGCAGTGGGAAGGATTGTGGGGCATTTTTATGTGGAGAGGAGGAAAAGCAAAGGAATTGAGCTACTTAAACAGAGGAAAAGTTAAGGGAAGAGAGGCTGTTTCTGGAGAAGTCAGTCAAGACCTGAAGTTGAAATCTTTAGAAGTTTCAGAAGAGTGGCTAAAAAAATCAGATAGAACTTGTGATCACTTTTCAGCCTTAGAATTTAGACAAATTACTTAAACTTCTCTGAACCTTAGGTTTTTTATTTATAAAATGTGGATATTAAATACCTACCTACCTCAGGGGTATGAGGCTTAAATGGACCAAATGTATGTAAAACTCTCAGCATGGTGCCTAGATCATAGGAACCACTTATAAAGACTAGCCAATTATTATTACTTTGTTTTAATTTTTATGTTCTAAATAAAATTTCTCTTAGTGTTCATAAAGAGGCAAAATAATAATAATAAACTCTTTGGCAAGGGGGACATTGTAGCTCTTGTTTCTCATACACATACACTCACGACAAAGGGAAACAGATTACAGATGCATTCTTGGTAGCATAATCCATCCATAATGAGGCACTGCTCAAGACACTGTTACATTACTCAGACACTGTTCACTTCTGTTTTGTACTTGTTCAGCAAAGAGGGAAAACAGTCTGAAATATCATGAACATGGGTTAAGTATGGTATGAGTTTGAGGGCAAACCAAAGTGAATCAATGTACCTCCTTTAGATGCTCTTTGCTAACTAAATGTAATAAATCACAGAAGCAAAATTAAACAAAAAACAGGTAATTTCATCAATAATAATACAATCAAAGAACAAGGAAAAGCACTGTAGTGCATAAAGCCTCAATCTGATATTTAGCAAAGATTATTAATTAAACTTGAAAACAAGAAAATATAAAATTAATATTAGAAACATATTTGTGTGTTGTAAACAAAAGTAAAGTAACTCACAGAAGATATTCCTGCACTGGCCAGGACTTTAGGCTATATGACTTCTAAGTCTTCCAACTCTCAGGAAAAAGTAATATTATCATTCCTCTGCACTTAAAAAAGACACAACAAATGTTGTCTCTTTTAATCTTACCTTTTCTTCAACTTAATTTCCTTCATGTTTATAGGGAGAAGCCATTAACACTAAAAGTCCTGGTGTGTGAATTTTATAATCTGTGTAATAAACACCAACTGTAGTCTTTAAAATAACTTGTTACTTTGTTTTATAGAGAATTTTATAAAATTTTACATTTTTGTACTAAAAAATTGTCAACGACTTTCATTTACACCTCTTTCTTACTTTTACTTCTATGATATATATATATATATGTGTGTGTGTGTGTGTGTGTGTGTGTGTGTGTGTATTCTTTCTGATGCAATCTAGAAAGAAGTAAATGTGCAGAAGTTTTTGTCTCCCCTATCCCTCTCCTTGCAACAATATCACCATTGACTATATTCAACATCTAAAATTATCAGAAGAAGCTATAATTCTATCCCCATGTCATTTGCTTAAGGGAAGACTCTAAGTGAACTAAAATTTCCCCACCATTTTTAGATTTCTGGAACTGGGAGATAGACAGATGAAACAAGCAACCAAACAAAAAAAAAAAAAAAAGAAAACAGAGAAGACTAAAGGACAAATCTCTTAAGAAGGAGACTCTGAAATAGAGATTTGTGTGCAGAAAATTTATTGGGGGACCGTTCTTGGGATCAACACTGTGAGGGAAAGAAAGGACTGGGCAGGATGGGACCCAGAAGATGGGCTGTAATGTAGTCACAACAAGACTTCAGCCAGCTCCTGGAATTAGTTTAGTGAAGGGGCCGGCCTTTAGACTGAACATGAGACGAGTAAGGCAAGGGGCTGGAACCTAGGCCAGGAGGCTCTCTATAGCTGAGGGTAATTCCCAGAGACAGCTGAAAGCCGATAGCTGTCAGCAGGCAACATTCCTAATTCCGGAGGGAATAAGACCTTTAGTCACAGAGGGAGAATTTAGTGCAGCACAGGATCCAGACGTCAGGGACAACAGATGTCATCTTTGGGTCAGGTGCTGGCTGTGAATGTGAGGTGGAATGACAGTTGGGACATTTGATTGGCCTCCTCCCTCACATACACATTCCTATACCCCAGGCTCTTCTGCCTTCCCATTTGCCATTGTCTTGGCAGAGAGATGAAACAACAGAAGACAGAGAACAAAGGGATCAATTCTTTGCTTTTAAGTTTCAAAAACTTTGGCTTTGGCAAAGACAAAATATTTGGAAGAAGCAGGAAATGTAAGAAGAGAAGATTTCTCAACCTTTCTCAGACTATATGATAAAGATTCCCTGGGCTTTGGTGAGAAGAAAAGCAGAAGGGAAATTAGCAACCTTCGGGGACAGGATTTCTGAGTAAGAACCTGAGGAGCCAACGGCACAGGAGTGAAGACAAGACAGTGTCCCTGCCCTCAAGAAATTTACAGACTCTTAGGGAAGATACATTCAACAAATAAATGCAATGAAGTGAATTGACTGTTATGATAGAACTTATAGGAAGTGGACCAACCTGGCCTAAAAATATGGGAGTGACTTGCTAAAAAAATAAAAAAAATAAAAAGAGGTATTTAATTTGGAACCTGAAGCATAAGTAGATACTGTCTAAATGCAGAGTGGAGAGAAAACATGTTTCAGGGGAAAGGAAGACATATGCAAACACGTAGAGAAAGAAGATGTGGCATGTTTTAGAAGTCAAGAGAAATCCAAGATGATTATTAGGAATGCAGAAGAGGAGTGGTAAGAAAGGTAGGCAAACCTGTTAGGAGTTTGGTGCTAAATCAAGCGGAAAAGAGATGGTGAGAGAACTCCAAAGGAGCCCCGGGAATGTATAAAATAAAATGGATTGGAGATATATTTAGGAGGTCACATTGATGAGACCTGGTGATTGGTTGCTGTGGGGATGAAAAAGAGCTCATGGCAAATGTGAAAGGTTTAGTAGGATTTCTGGGAAACATCCTTTATAGTAGCACAAATTATCTGGGAATATAATGTATATAATACCTATATATTCATACATACCTATAAATTAGGTTATTTCAGAAGACCTCTCTGTTTTTTGCTCTTTTTTCTTCCTATGGAGTTATTTTATGCATCTTCATAGGCCTGGAAAGAAAACACTACCTCTATGAGTTTACTAGCCATATGCATTGACTTTTTTAGAGGGAAGGGATGTGGATATAGGTGGGCAGAGGAAAGGAAAGATTTTGGGTCCTAAGGAAATTTACTTTCTGGCAGCTCAAAGTTATATTCTCTGGTGAGTTCCACTTACTAATGCATTCAGACTCTTTCCTTGAGTACCTGTTCTGCTAAAGTCACCATGCAAGGCCTGTGAAGCATCTAAGGATGAATAGTAATTAGAGTGTACTGACTCCACTGGCAGCAATTTCAAGACTGCCTCAGAATCACTAACCATAAAGGATCACAGTCAAACCTTATTATTTTTATATGCACTGTAGGATTAAAATTATGCAGCTCCTCAAATCAGATTACAACCTGTTCAATATACTGTTTTTTCATCTTTGGGGAAATCCCTTGATCTCATCCAAGTGCATATCTTCCTCTCTCTCATGGTGTCAAGGACTATGTCAGCATTTTTACTCCCTTCTGCACAAGTCCTAGAAACCAGTATTTTTCTGTCCTTTGGCCTGATAATGATAATGTCATTAGCTAACATGGTCATCTCCCATTCTGTCCTGCCCATGTAAGTCATCATGAGTATCTCAAGTAAGAAGCTTATTGCTTCAGATGCCTTGATTCATGCCTCCTCCTATCTTTTTCAACAAGTCCATGGTAGTTTATAGACAGCCTTTAAAGCAAATGCTCATGTGTTTGGGCATTGCTTATTTTCTCTAACCTTTTTTGTCCCTCGGTGGAACAACCTCTGGTCCCTCCTGTTCTTTTTTCTACTCTTCCTTTCTTTCCTGCAGTTTCTCCTCTACTCCTCTTACTAAGTCATTAAGGGAAGTAGAGATCTATAGCAGTCAGAGAAGGGCAGAAGTTGAGTTCTATCTCCAACTCTCCACTGGAAATGCTTTAGGTCATAGATCATTGAGATATGGAGAATTCTATTGAATAATAAGATATTGCAATTAGCTTCTTAGCCATTTGCTAGTTGTATGACATTAGGTAAGTTATTTTTCTAGGCCTCAGTTTCCTGTATGTATAATGAAACTAATATATGATTAATGAGTAGAGATGGATTTATTATGAAACCTATGAAGCTTAGCTTCATGGCCCCTCACCTGCCCGATCCCTTTCCAAGGCCTTGTGAAGGGCCATGGAAATTTTGTATTATTTTTTAAAGATCCATTTTCCCCCAAAAAGTATAAACTTTAAGCCCCACCAAACCTAGCTCTGCCTCTACAATAGGGTTTTGTGAGAGTAAGATAAACAATACATGTAAAGCACTTTGCGCAAGCCTTGGCAGCAACTGCTATCACTGTTTTCATTATTAATATTACTAAATTATTTATCTGTTGAAAAGATTGTAAAGATCTTAATCAAAAGTTAAAAATCAAATTTCAAAAGCTATAAAAGTGAATGAAAAATATACATGTTTCTGATGTTTTAGGGTTTTATTTGCAGTAATATTTTTCAAACATTTTCAAATTTGTTTTTAAGTTACTTATTTATTTTTAGAAAAAGGGGAAGGAAGGGAGAAAGAGAGGGAGAGAAACAGCAATGTGTGGTTGCCTCTCGCACACCCCCAACTGGGGCCCTGGCCTGCAAGCCAGGCATGTACTCTGACTGGGAATCAAACCAGTGACCCTTTGGTTCTCAGGCCAGCACTCAATCCATTGAGCCACTCCAGCCAGGGCTCACACTTATTTTTAAATTATAAATGTAGAGTGTGCTTATTATAAAAATCCAAACAATATAATTAAAAATATAAATCTTGAGTTAAAGATAAAAAACATCTCCATTTTTTTTTTCTTCCCTTCATAACCATTGCCTCTCCCACCCCTAAATTATATTCTCCTCCCAGGGTAACCATGAGTTAATAGTTTGATTTTTACTTTTTCCAAATTTAAAATGTACTTGGCATTTAAAAATAAAGATTTCTGTCTCGCAAACAATAGAAAAGTTTTTTTGTTTGTTTTTAAGTCCCCCTCAGTTTAAAACTGAAATATAATACCAACACCAAACAGGTAACTAAATGGAAAACACACACGCTTCCAGTAGTTTTCACAAATCAAAAAGCCCAGAATTTAAAATCAGAAAACCAAGACCACCTGTTAAAAGATTTTCCAACTCATGAAAGACCATTGTACTAAGTGTTGTCAGACAGTGTTTGCTAAATAACAACGCACACATAACCCTCAAGTCAACCTTTGCTTAAGACCAGTGCTTCAGCCTGTTCCACACAGGTCATGGTATGAAAAGCAAGGGAAAGCAACCTCAAATAAGGAAAGGGAGATGGTACCAGACTCTTGTCTTTTATCTTTCTGCTTAGTTGTAAATATTATCTACGCAGCAATAAAAATAGAGAAAGCAATAAAAATTAGTGTTGCCTCTGTACGCATTTTTTAAAAATTCAAGAGTATACCAAGCATAGAGGCTGACATATTAACTATTAGCAAATTCCTTAGAGTAGATGTACTTATACTATATAACGTATATATTATAAGCATTCTGAAGACTTCTTGGTAAATTTTGAGGTAATTTTTTGCTACCATTATAAATGTTTCCTTAGAATTATTTCCAGTGTTCAGTGTAACATTGTGCATAAAAAATATTCATTCACCCAAAAAAGAATTAATTTACACCTCACCTTTTAAAACTTCACAATCAAAAGGAAAGATGGGAAAAATCCCAAAAAATGTTCATTGAAGACCTCTGTATATATTCTTCCAAAAATATTTATTTTTTAGGGAGAAGATAGATAATTGTTCTTAAAGGCAAATTCTTAGGGACTTTTCATAGGAATTTTTAAAAATGAACACCTTTTATAAACTTACTATTAACTTATTAAATGTAATTTAAAATTAATAACAGCTAAAGTTAATAGTGAAATTATTAAAAGTATTTACATAGAATTTTGCATATATATGTATTCATAAAGTTAATGCATTTGTAGCTTACTGTAATAAATTAAGCTACAATTACATATTATTTTCTCTAATTTATAAATTTGATTTGTTTTATTGTTTTACTGTTACCTACATAAGTAAACCAGTTTAACTTAAATATTAAATTTAAGGGAAGTATATGTCAGGCCAGTTAACAAAGAGCTTAAATTTTAAAATGTAGACTCTAGAGAAAAAGCTTTAATATTGCATAATAAGTTTTTATAAAATAATTACAAAACTTCAAGCCATCTGAAGACACAGATTTCCATGGTAAAATCATGGTTGGCCCGTTTTCCCTTTATATACAGGAGTGGGTAAAAGTAGGTTAATAATAATAATTAATAATGATACAATAATAAATAAATAAATAATATAAGAACACTCTGTTTTGTGTACTCACACTGCAAACCTACTTTTTCTCACCCCTGTATACTTTAGCACAAAGTCTGTTTTTCTCTTGTGCAATTATACATGTAGTAGAAAACACACACACACCTTTTTCCATAATTCTGTCTTGTTTTGTTGACTTGGTTTATACCCATAAACCATAACTAAAGTGGAACTTATAAATCCAGTCACTACTAGAGTTTGATTGCAAGCAATGACAACAAACTCTGCCTATTAAACAGAAAATAAATTTGTGGGAAAAATACAGGTTAGCTCACAGGATTAAAGGAAAGGCTGAAGAACAGCTCTGGGAAGAGCAGATCCTAGAGTAGTTCCAGGGATCTAGGTAGCAGGAATCAGTGGACAGTGTACTCAGAAAGCAAATTGTAATGAATCTGCACTCACCGTTGTCAGTCTCAGACATCTTGCTGCCCAGGATTCAGATTCCTCCAGAGAGAGATCAACCTATCTTATAGAGCTGATTATGCTGATTGCTATCCTAGAGCTTCTGGGAGCAAGGAAGAAGGCACCCTGTCCACTACAGGAGAGGGTCAGAGGGCCAGGGATGGTTCTGAGGGGACCTAAAGGAGTTTGGTTCATTCATTCAACAGTTATTGAGCACCTTTGTTAAGACACTGTGCTGGGCAATGGAAAATTGCCATGAAGATGAATGATAGACAGTCTAAGGAGATAGGAGTGAGGGACAAGAGGAAAGAAATGTTTCAGAGAGAAACATCAAGAACAGCATTACATAAAGGCAGAATAATACTAAGATCAAACAGTGCTTGCTCTTTGCTAGGCACAGTTTTAACCGTTTGCCATGTACCAATTTATTTTTGAGGCAGAAACTGTTATTATTCCTGTTTTAACAGTTGAGAAAACAATAGGGTGTTTAAGCAACCTGCCCAGCGTAATGTAGCAAGAATGTAGCAGATTGGGGATCTGAACTCAGAAAAGTGAGGCTCCAGGGTCTGAACATCTAATCCCCATGCTCTACCACCTTTCTGTGCGTATATAAGCTGAATAGTCATCCAATATATATTTAGTAGGGTTGGTATATTTTAGACCAATCCAAGCTACAGAGCTAAGTTTAAAAGAATAAATTAGTACCCAGAGCTATAAATATTCTTCTTAAAATGACACTATCATTTCCTTTAAATAGCTTTTTTCTTTACCCTAGGGTTACATCTCCCCCAAATACAGGCTTTGTGACAGAATCTTTGGCCAGACGTTAACACTTGGATAAAACTTGGGAAAAATCTGATCTATTTGTGTCTTCTTAAGTTAGAAAAAGAAAACTTCCTTTTAAAATTGAAAATTGTGGTTATTTTGTTTGTATGAAAAGTAATTCTGGTTCACAATAATTCCTAAATGAAAAGCAAGATCTTTTGAAGAAAACCTAAAGGACAATAAATTAATTTATTATTTTAGGATAGTCTGGTCACATTTCTTTCCCCTCAGATGTAACATTATCATTAAGAGTTATAAAATTTATTGTCCAATTATAGGGCTTTTTGTTTTTCTAGTACCATTTGTTTTTATAACTATGAATTTATACAAATACATTATCTGAAGACACATAGTCATGCAACTAATTTTGATTTTTGTTTTTAATTGGTAACTGCAAGAATTTAGGGACTAAAATCATTAAAAATTAAACAGCATGGCACACATAAACCTCATAATAAAGCTACACAGCACAAGTTGTTTGAGGGCTTATGTAAGATTTAACTTTTTGGCCACTATAGAATTATTTTACATTAAATAATGAGAATCATAAATCCAAAGCTTCAACTTTTTCTCTGAATTCTTTCTAGACCCTCAAGTCCGTAGACATCTTTTCTTCCTCTGAATTTTCTCCCTCTCATAAGTTACTCTTTATTCAACGTATCATTAGCCCTTATCATACCCTGCCAGCATGATAAATAACTGTTGTTTGTATATATATTGTTATTACCTTGTTGGAGTATAAGGTCTTCCAAAATGGTGATGATGATTCACATTTCTCTCTATCTTCTAGTACAACCTACCTTATGGTAGGCCCTCAGTAAATATATATTCATGAGATATTTGATTAATTAGTTAACAGATTGGTTAACTCAGGCTAAAAATTTTCGTTTGAGAACGTTATTGAAACAGCTTGACAATCTATGTAGAATTAAATGATTGCTTTCAAAATTCCATTTCACATTAACCTGCCTACTCTACACACAAATATATCTCATTAAGTGCATCAGGGAAATTATATTTAAATCAAATAATTGTTTTAACTGTAAAAACAATGTTGACACCTATGGGCCATATCTTCTAGTTCCTTTATATGTTGTTGGTTTTTTTTTTCCCCCTCTGCATCCAGTACACTCCCAGGAAAAGCTCAGTAAATTCTCTGTGATGTTGCATGCATATCTATATAACTACAGCTTTGCAAAATGTTTTATCATTATTCCACAAATATATGCTGATAGATTTCTGCATCTTTTTTTATTAGTCTATTTTATTAAATCATTTGAAGACAGAAAAAAATCAATTGCCCCCAGCTAATGTAAGAAAGTAAAAACAATTTTTTTTTGATAAAGAAACCACTTCAATATGTCACTAAATTCTACTTCTCTTTCTTTGGAGACTTTCTCCTGGTTTTTAGAGTTTTATTAATATGGCTAGTGAATCTAGAACTTAAGTTTTGACAGTTATACAATGTTTAACAATTTCAAAGTTTCTCTGGCATCTGGAATTAAAATTGAAACTCCTAATAGTATTTTTATACCTGTTTCATACAATCATACAATTAGTTTCCCACACTCACCTTTCACAAGTGACAAACACTAGTCATGATATAGAGTTTTCACCCCCTGGAACTTTGCCAAGCTATGAATATATATGACAGACAGGAACTTTGGAGGCAGTATATCTGGTAAACAGAGTTCAAATACTTATTTTATGTCACAATCCCCTTGGAAGTTTTGTAATACTATGATAAAACAGAAACTCATACATAGCAAGACAATTGTCTTTTTACATAAAGCAGCTCTCTATCTAGCTCCAACTATTCCATTACGCCAATAAAAAAAACCCAGAGTGAACACAGAGCATGTTGTGCCTTGTTTTAAGCAAGAGCCTGATCTTGGAGAAACCAGGCTCATAGTAAAGCAGCACCAGCCTTGGGCAAAGGCAGCGATTGCACCAGGCCTTGTGGTCAGTCAGGGCTCCAGGCTTGGAGCTTGCTTTTCAACCCCCCTGGTTCTGTTAAAAGAAGAGCAATGATTAACATTTCAAAATCAAAGACTTTTCAGTGTATGGCAGTTTGCTGAGCTGAAGTCACAAGTTATTACACAGCTAAAAATTAGGCCCCAGCCAAACTAATCAAGGTTGGTGCATGCTAGTATTTTCCAAATTGACAAAGATTATAAAAATTTTACTCATATGCTTAGATGAAGAGACATAGTAAAGAAATTACCTCACATACACTTTAAACTCACACAATAATTTATATGTCAATTATATCTCAATAAAAAATTAAAAGTCTAGCCCTGGCTGCTGTGACTCAGTGGATTGAGTGTTGGCCTACAGGACAAGTGTCGCTGGTTCGATTCCCAGTCAGGGCACATGACTAGGTTGCATGTCAGGTCCCCAGTTTGGGGGCGCAAGTGAGAGGCAACCACACAGTGATGTTTCTCTCCCTCTCTTTCTCCTTTCCCCTCTCTCTAAAAATAAACAAACAAATTAATTAACAATTTTTTAAAATAAAAATAAAAAAATCTATAAAAGAAATGACCTCACAAATTATTTGAATTCTGCAAGAAATGATTACAATTTGTCCCATGGCTTAAATAAATAAATAAATAACTATACCCAGGCTTTAATAAAAAATAATAAAAAAGTAAAGAAATTAAAGCATTATAATCCTAAGAGTAAAAAGAACAAGATATAAAGTTAACCATGCATATTATAATTTTGTTAGAAAACATGTCATATAAAAAAATGCCAATATTTTAAATCAGTAAACTCATTTCTTTTTTAACTACCAAGTACTTACTTAATGTTAGGAATGATATTCTTGATTCATACTTCAAATGTATTTTGAAACTTTGTTTTTTGGGTATAAAAATTTTGAAAATAAAAATCTTTTTCCCAACTCTTTTCTTGAAGAAAAGGATGTGAATGTAATTTTTTGATAGTCAGGCATTATGAATTCTGCTAATTTGTATATCCAGCCCAGATATTGTTTTAAAGCCCCAGACCCACCCTAGCTGGGTGGCTAAGTTGTTTGAAGCGTCATCCTGTACACCAAAGTTCAAGTCCCAGTAAAGACTGGTCTCTGCTTACCTCTCCTGCCTTGTCGCTCATCACTCCTCCCACCTGTCCTCAGGTCATACTGAACAGTGATTAGTTCCCCCAGAGTACAGTTATTTTTCTGCCTGGAACACCTTCACCCACTCGTTCACCTAGCTACTGCCCACTCCTTCAGGTCTCAATTTGAATATTACCGTTTTCAGGAAGCCTTTCTGGCACCTCACATTCACTCCTATATCCTCCAGCACAACCTAGCACCAGGTGGGCCCTCAGTGAACATACTCTGAGATAGTTGATTGAACAGATACCACACTGGCTAGTTCAGGCTAAAATTAAGTATCATTCTCCCTCTGTTCTTCCTGTGGCCTCTCATACCTCATTATAGTGTGTTTATTTTAAAGGCCTTTTGACTTGTCTGAATTCCTATTGCATCATTAGCAAGGACCTCTTTATTACCTATCAAAAATCCTATTAGGTGCCATAAATATTAATTATTAACATCTAGTCCATCAGAATTCATGAATCTTTTTTTTTCTTCTACAGTCTTGCAAAGACTGTCTTTCTTCAATGTGAACTTTTGAAGAAAATTTCTTCTGAATGAATTATCCAGATTTTACTTAGTTTTATGATTTAACCTTCTCATATTTTTCTACCCTGACAAGATGATTCTTAATTTTAATTCAAGGCTCCCTCCTTGGGACTAAGAGCCACATTCTGTTACATACCTTGAGTGAAATTGCTTTTAGGTTTTCAGTTTTTTGCATAATATATTTAATTAAGGAATACCCTAGGCCCTGTGCCATTCCTGGAGAACGTGCCTTTGTGTCACCTCCCCACATAGGGAGGTTGTGCTCAGACCTGGTCCTCTGCTGCCACTTGGATTTCCAGTTTCTTCTTGACTCCTGGTTTCTTTTACCTGACACCTTGTAATTGGTTTGAACTTGGTTTCTTGTTCATGCCCTTGCCCCCTGGCACAGAGTTGAGACGTACTTGCTGCTTGTGTGTTCCCATTCCCAGCATGCTCAGTGAGAGCATGCAGCTGCTGTGGTCATACCTGCAGTGAGTACTCTCCCTTAACAAACAAAGTAGATTCCCATCAGCTGTCCCATCTGATCCTCAGAGCAGCCAGGTAAGGGAAGGCATTTGTCATCTTCAAATCCTTTGCTATTTATATTAGGGTTACAAATTTAATAACTTTTTTCCTCATAACTTATTTACTCATTCTCACCCACTGGATTGTGAGTGTTTTTTAAATTTACAAATTCACTCTGAGCTTTTGGTGGTTTAATCAGTCTCTTTGGGGCATGTCAGTCTGTTTTCAAAAAATGCAATTATATAAGAGCTTTCTCTTTTTCTGTTTACTCAGCTCCAAGACACTATCATAACATCATATGAGGGGAGCAGGAGTAAAGAGAATGGTGATGAGAAGGGGCTTTGGAATCAGACGGTGACTTAGTGGACCCTCACTGGTCTCTGCAATTCAGTGCCTGGTCTGGTTCCTGGAATTGTGACTGCCAGTTGCTCACAGTCCCATTTGCACCATGGGTCATGGTGTGGGCACCCACCATTGGACCATTTGCCTCTTTCCCTCACCCCTGGATCTTGTCCATCCACTGGGTCTTTCTGGATCTTTTCTTTCCCCACCACGACACAAGCACTTCTAGATCGATCGATCCCCTTCTCACAGCACATAGGCCAGGAGAGCCAGGAGAACACACTCTGGTTTAGACAATTTCACTCTACCAAGTGCCATCACTGGGCTACTCACCCACATCTTCTCCCAGGGTTCCGCAGACAGAGCAAACCAAAAGCTCTCGCTTTCAGGGTTCTCCAACATATTAAAGGCACCGCCCCTTTCCATCAGGGCTTCTGCCTGCAAAGGGATGGTCAGGATTGAGTCTTACTTCCCTACCTCTCTCTGTCTCCTCTTTGCTGCAGACCTGCCCTAGGTCAAAAGAAATAGCCTGACTTCTTACCCTTCTCAATGATCTTCCCATATTATAAAGTCTTCCCCTAGGTTTTATCTTGAATTCTGTCTATGCATGGCAATTGATAACTTCCATGGACAAAGTCAACATAGAGTTAAAAGAATTTCGAAAACGTGAATCTTTTTTGACAAAGCCTGGATTTCAGGAGTATTTTCTTGCTGCAAACTCAAAACTCCTGCTTTGAATATTAAAAGCTGAATATTGAAACTTTATTTTTGCATTCTAGCTATAATCTTATCCTAATGCCTTCAGAAGAATGAGCAAAGGTCGCACACTAAAAAATGCAAAAGAGAGAAATGCATTAATATGTATGTAAATATTCCCATTACAGTGTTGATATGGAGAAAATATATAAACTGTAGCAAAATTACACTACTTTGGATTGAATGAAGTTTGTATGAATTAGCAAAATGTTTAAGTTTTGACTATTAGTAAAGAAAAGTAATATTTAAGTATGTAAAAAGAAAATAAAGTGTTAAAGATAAGAAAGGGACAACTATAAGATGGACCGAGCCCTAGATATTCTGTGTGTGTATGTATAAATGTATAATGCATATATGCTGATATATGTTACATATCATGTACATATATATGTTAAGTACTTTACATGTGTGGACCAATTTTACAGAGGAGGAAACAACACAGAAAGATTTACTTGTCCAATGTCAAACAGTTGGTAAGTTGTTTTGCTACATTTCCTTAGCTTTGGAATCCCAATGAATAACTTTCATAAAACTATCTTTAAAATATAAATTCTATGAAAATACCTTTAACAAATAAATCAAAAAATGTAATTAGTTATATTTTGTATAGAAATGTCAGTCCTTAAAAGTGTTTTATTCCTCTACTATTAGATTTTTTTAATTCCATTGATTATTTTTATAACAAGTACTTTATAAATTTTACAATGAAAAATTCATCTACTGGTTTATCTAGCTATTCAGAATGCCCACCTTAGAAGGACTTGCTGAATGAGTTTTTACTGTATGATTTACACAGACCTAAACATAATCTTTCCTTATGATATTTGTCATTTTATTCATTTTAACTAGGTAATTTGTAATTACAAAATGCCAAAAATATTTAGTCAATTCTCTAAAACTTAAAGAAACAGTCAAAGATCACAGACACTTCACATCACTTAATCAAATAGCCATTTGAACTGATTGAATTCACATGATACAGAAAAATGCAAATTTTCAAACTCTTGATTTAATGGTAAACTATGTAAAAATAAAATGTGTATGTAAACTACTTGCTTGAAATAAAAGGCTTAATATTCAAGATAAGCAGATATCTGAGACTAAAACTGGCTTTTGAAAATTGAAACTAGAAAAAAATCAAAACTGTATAATAAACTATAAGAAAAATAATTTAAAATTTTGAAATAGAAAAAATGGCAGTAAAAAAACAATTTAAAATATTTTATTAAACTTGGTGCCCAGATCTTGGCTTTTAATACCATTCTCCAGGGCTCTTTGTAGAAGTGACTGATTCTAGTATAGGGGCAGGGGATATACATGACAAGCCTGGGGTATGTTGTATGCCAAAAAATAAGAAAGTGCGTAAAACAACACACCCATGTTCACAGCCATAAAACTATGACAGAGGGACACCGATGGAGCAATCTGAGCAACAAAACTAAGTAGTATGGGTTTATACTCAAAGTATATAATAAGAATCCATGAATAATATTTATCTAAACAAATGATTAAATAAGTAAGGGAGAAGAAACAACTCTGCCATGCAGAAGAATTCAAAACAAGGAGATGGCGCATAATCCTTCACTCCATGAATAGGAGCTGCAAATAGAGCTTTTCTTCCGAAGGGGACTGTATGGAAAGAGAAAAAAGTGGCTTGATATTGAAAAGCCTGACAAACACAACCTCAACCAAGTGATAAAGGTTAACATCAACAGTGATAAATTGTGTGTATAGTAAGTATTTTTAATGTGATAGGATGAAAATGGCAATTTGCTTCTGTGGTCTTCCTCCCCAGAGCTCTTAACCCCAGTTTAATCATGAGAAAGATATCAGACAAATCCCAATTGGTGGACATGCCATAAGATACCTCACCAGTATGCCTCAAAACTGTAAAGGTCATAAAAATCAAGGAAAGTATGAAAAACTGTAACAGCCATGAGGAGCCTAAGGAGATATGTCAATTAAATGCAATATAGAATCCTGGATGGGATCTTGAAACTCCCCACCACCACCACCACCCAAATGATCAGGTAAGAACTAAGGATATTTATTTAAATAAACTATGGCTATTAGTTAATATAGTATTTCCATATTTTTCATTAATTGTAACAAATGTACTAATACTAATTGAAGTTATTAATAATAGGGGAAACTAGGTGTAAACTCTGTACTGTCTTCACATTTTTCAGTAAATCACACTATTCTAAAATAACAAGTTTATTTTTAAACAGAAGCTACATATGGATATTATATTGGACAGCACAGTTCTATATCCAACTAATAATATTCAGGAACACATAAGACTGAAAAACGTATTAAACTATATCACAGGCTACACTCAATAAAATCTAGGTTGTAGAAAAGATGACAAAACAAATGACCCAGTTTCTTCAACAAATAAATTACAGGGAGGAAAAGAAGAAAGAGTTGAAGATTAAAAAAGACTTAAGAGACATATCAATCGATCACAATGTTTGGACCTTATTTGAATACTAATGGAAACAAAATGCAAGAAATTATAGAACAGTTGGAAATTTGAACACATACTGAAGATTTGATGATATTAAGGAATTACTGTTAATTTTATTTTGGGTGTGATAATTTTTTTTTTTAAGTATACTTTATTCATTATGCTGTTACAGTTGTCCCCATTTTTTTCTGTTTGCCCCCCTCTACCCTATTGTGGTTATTTGTTAAATATCCTATCTCTCAGAGATACATATTAAAGTATTTAAGTATTAAAGTATATGATTTCTGATATTTACTCTAAACTAATGTGGGCTAGGGGAGGTTTGGGTGGGGATACAGATGAAGCAAGATTGATCTTTAGTTAATTGCTGAAGCTGGGTTAGGTGTATGGGGGGATTCCTTACATGAGCCCATATATTTATGTACCTATTTATAATTTTCCATAATAAAATGTTAAAAGAATTAAAAACTACAAGGTGAAAATAACTTTCTAATAACCCTTACTGTAATAGTACTCTATTTTTAAATAGTGAAGTGTTTTCCACCTACACATCACCAATTCTCAAAATAGCAGCTTGGAGATAGAAAGTGACATTTAAGCTGTGTCTACAGAAAGCCAAAAACTTACTGGTTGATTTGATTAATTCAGACAAAGAGCCAGTCAGTTTTGAAGAGGAGAAAAATAATCAAACTGCTCCTTTTGCTGAGTTTATGAAATAATACCTTGTATAATGCTATCACATAATATGTGATTAGTACTTGCTGATCACTAAATCAGTGAATTTAACATTTGTTCTGGTACCTTAATGAAGACATAACCTGGCTGTAAACAAACAATATAAGAAATTCAAAAACAAAGGTCAAAGGCTAGCTCTAGGCAAAACTATGGAGAAGGCAACGTTCATTTTCCAAATACTCATGTGCAGTGGACATCATTATAAAATCACAGCCTAAGATGATGACAAGAAACACATTACAAAACTATCATTAGATTAATTTTGATAAAATTCTACCAAAAATTGTAATAATATATATTTGTACTAAATTGGTGTTTCAAGGACTTATATGTACATACTATATATGTATTTCAAGCCTAATGTAAGGACCATAATGTATAGAACCCTTTAAAATTTACAAAGAACTTTCATGCTGTGGTATATCATGTTACCTCATTTTGTGAGTCTGATAAAAATAGGTAACATTATCTCTGTTTTTCAGGTAGAGAACAGGCTCTGGGAGGCCTCCTAGTGTTGTCAGTGCCAGAAGCAGAGGAATGGGGACCGGAACCCAGGTGTTCTGGCACCAAGTCCAGTGCTCTTTGTTAACACTTAGCTGCCTCTCAAGGGGAAGTATATAATATAGTCTTGTGGCTTCTACTTGGATTAGAGTGCAAAGAACGTTGGCATGAATAAATATCTCCAGGTTAGGAACATAACCTTCCCTTTTGCAAATCTCTAGTATTTAAATCTTGTCAGTAAACTGGTGCTTCTTTTCAATGACCGTATATTATAAATGGCAATATTCTGGGCAAAGTGATGCTCCATGAATATTACATTCTATTTGTCCAGTGATGCACAGCTGATATCCAGAAATTAAACTCAGTGAGGATGCTAAACACTCTTCTCAACATTATTAAATCCTTTGATGTTGAAAAAGAATACATAATAAAGTGTGTTAAAATAGTATAATCAACACAATTTAAAAAAAATAAAACTGTCAAAATAAAAATATTATAAAAACTTTATAATGTCAATTAATACACAGCTCATTATTGTGGCTCATTTTTTGACAAGCGGCTTTGTTGTTTCACAGTGTCTTTCTCCAGGAGAACTTCTGTTTCTCCTCAGTAGATTCAGTCCATTTATTTATTACGCCTTCATTGCTGTTCGAATCCATTTTCCAGCAAAGAAAACCATTTGTAATAGCTTATATGTAACTGTTTCTCACCTCCAGTCAATGACCATTTTCATTCAAACTATTTTAAACACTTTTGCCTTTGTTTTTAATTAAAGCTTCTTATGGTTTCTTCCTGAGTATCCGCTTTGGAGCTAGACAGATACTTGTTTTGCATAGCAGTATGTCCAGCCAAGAACAAAAATATAGATATCTATTTGTTGCAACAAGGTTTAAGCGGGTTTAATCAGAATACAGTTTAACAGTTCGAATATGTCCATGTTTCAGGGACCATAGAAGAACTTAACATTAGAGGCTCTCAGTTTCAGCAATATGAACAAACCACATTATTAAACACTGTACCAGTAGAAGAGAAATGTACTTCCAAAATCACTTACCCAATCACTGCAAACAGCTTAATCACACTGGAGAATGTGACCCACGGGGTTGCCAAAGTGTACTTTCCCACTTTACCTCGTGCAGAATAAGTAAACTAAGAGGATGTAAAATGTCACTTCACAAGCACAAACTGAGAAAACTGGAAGAGATAAACTAGAAGAGATTTCTGGGTTGGAAATACTGCCAGATTGGTCATGGCAGCATGGCAGTGTATGTACCTGGGAGAACCTTAGAAACTTGGGTGAGGGTCAAAAGATGAGAACCTGGTGCTGAGGTTCAGGGAATGGAATCTTTTTGGAGCATTCACACTAGGGAGTTAAGAACCCAGCTGCATATGTCATCAGGTGACTCACTTCCCTGCTTCACCAAGTGGATTAGTTTTTTATTGCTGCAGCAACAAACTGCCACAAAGTTAGTGGCTTAAAGGCACACAAATGTATTATCTTGCACTTCTGTAGGTCAAAAGTCCAGTAAGGATCTCACCGGATTAAAAACCAATGTGTCAGCAGGACTTTGGGAGGCCAGCACAACAGGTCGAGCCTCTCACAGGCCTCATTGGCATCTCCTTCTCTGACCACAATTGGAAAATAGTTTCTGCTTTTAATGATTCAAATGATTAAATGGGGTCCATCTGGATATTTCAGAATAACTTCCGCATCTCAAGGTTTGTGACCTTAATCATATCCACAAAGTCCCTTTTGCCGTGTAATGTAACATGTTTACAGGTTTTGGGGATTAGGAAATGGATTTCTTTAGGGCTCTTATTCTGCCTGCCAAACCAAGGGAAGGGTAGAATGTAAAGACTTTCTGGCCTGCACCTTTCAACTAACTTATTTTTATGCCTTAGCCTGCTGACTGAATCTGGGCCAACCACTATACACCCCAGTATAACTTCTTGTTGTTTAGTTTGAAGAATATCTACCACTTCCCCCATTATTCTCAACAACATCTAGTAGTATAGAAAATTTATAAGAAATAAATAAATGTCTATTTATTTATTGGGGGTGCTTTATTTATTTAATTATTTTAAATTACAATTTTTATTGTACTTTTTCCATCACTATTTATTCCCCTTATGCCCTTTTCCACCTCCACATCCACTTTTTAAAACTAAAAACAATATGTAAATTCTTAGTAAACACCTTGCATCTGTGGAGCAGCTATCTCCTGGGTTAGGAGCCAAATATTTTTTTTCAAAGTAAGGATATTCATTACAACAGCATCATGAGGAGGTCATAATACATTAAATTATGGCAACCAATTTGGATTCTTTCAATAAATAAAAATGTGAATCTATGGGTTTCTTCAGATGAGGCTCTCCAGGGAATTTCCATCTCCTTTTTTGTGCATGACCTAGGTGCCTCAGGAGGACAAGAGATTATCCTATTGTAGTCTTAAGTCCAAATGATTAAATAATCATTTGCCTATTAAGAATTGTGGTATTTTATTTTTAAAGAACTCTGCTAATACATGTTTTCAAATGGAGGCTAAATATTTTTGCTGCAATTTTATTGATTAATGGAATTATATATTTTTTTACATTATATAAACTGAAGGCAAAATTGAATATACTTTGAAAATAATTAAGCTTCAAGGCCTTTAATTTTGTAATAGTAGTATTTGGTCATATTTTCCTAAAAAGAATCACAAAAATTACATCTGTTTAAGATTTCATAAAATTTGGTTCCATCACTGATGGGAAGAGTTTTCTGTTTAGATTGCTTAAGTGTTTAATAATCACAATATTTCCCTTAAAACATTTATTCATTTGTTTCCTAATTCTTAGGTGTGATGGACTATTTTATTTGTCCACAGTTTTTTATTCCTCCCTACCATTGCCGTGTATCCTTACCCTACTGACTTTGGACTTGCTTTGGTCAATGGAATGTGAGCAGATGAGAAGTATGCTGCATCCCAACAAAAAATTACAATGACTTTGTGTGGTTTGGCTCTGTCCCTCAACTTCTGCTCTCCACTAAGAGTATCGTGTTACATGCCATTGAGTCAGCTCCAACTCCTGGTGACTCTGTGAATGAGTGATGTCCACAATGTCCAGGTCTCAACAGCCCTGCTCAGCTCCTATAGACTCATGCCTATGGCTTCTTTTCTGGAGTCAGTCCGTCTCATATTTGGTCTTCCTCTTTTCCTGATGCCTTCTATTTTTTTCAACATTATTGTTGTTTCCAAAGAACCTGGCCTTCTCATGATGTGCCTGAACTAGGACAGCTTAAGTTTTGTCATTTTTATTGCAAGAATTCACTGAATACTGGAGTACTCCAAAGAATTTCAGAAGATTAGATGTTTTATAGACAGTAAAGCCTTTGACTACATTGATCATGAAAAGCCATGGGTTGCTCTGAGAGAAATAGGTGTGCCTCAGCTCTTAATTGTCTCGATGCTTACCCTGTATTGAGAAACAGAAGCCGCTGTCAGCACAGAATATGGAGAGACAGAATGGTTTCCTATAGGTAAAGTTTTCTGACAAGGGTTCATTGTATCCCCTTATTTGTTTAAACTGTATGCAACGCATATCATACAAAAATGGGCTCAACTCAAAGGCAGAAGGAGTGAAAATGAGTGGAAGAAATATCGACAATTTAAGATATGTAAATGACACCATCTTACTGTCAGAAAACAGCAATGCTTTAAAACTACTTTTGATGAAATTCAAAGACTAAAGTGCCAAAACAGGACTGCATTTGAACATCAAGAAGACAAAAATCTTAAAAGAAATACACGACTTTAACATAAAGACACTGAAATTGTTAAAGATGTGCATTGCATGTCTCAAATAATGGCTGCTGCTTCAACCTGGGTCCCAGAATGAGAAGATTCATTGAACCCAGCCAAGCTCAGCACAAGCCCAGGTGATCTATAGCCTTCATGTAATGTAAGCAAGAAATAAATGTTTGTAAATGCACTGACATTCGGTCTGTAGCAAAAATCGTAGTGACTGTCCTTCTGCCTACTTTTTTATTTCACCATAAATTTATCTGTCTATCTATTTGTCTATCTATCTGTCTATCTATCATCTATCTATCTTATCTATCTATCCCCTTTACTATTTTCCTGGATTTGCAGTTTGTATATTATACTCTTTGGTTGCTTTAACTAGCATACTTATTGACGGCTGCCGAGTCATTAAGTACGTAACTTCTCTTCCCTGGAGACAGTCCTTTGTGTGTTATTTTCTTTCTTTCTTTCTTTTCTTTTTAAAGTAAATTGGCAGATATACACAAGTAAGGAAGATTATATCACTGGGACCTCAGATTGCAACCCTGCACTACATGCTTACCATTTTCTAAAAATGCAAAATTCATCTGTTTTCTTGAAGTCATTTTATAAAACATGCGAGTATTTTATTCTAATTATTTTTAATTATGCCCCTATAGAATTAGTGCAAATTTCCCCTACTTGTTTATCTGAAAACCCATTATGTGAAGTGACTCTTAAGTCCCCTGATGGTCACTATTTACATTTTAAAGCATTCAAACAGTAGTCTGTCCTGCAGATCCTCTCCAATGTAACCATATTAATGTCATTTCAATTTTTGCATTTCCACTAAATTTCCTCAATCAGTGATAAGATGTTACTTGTGTGTGTGAGTTCATTAAATACATTATTTCCTTAAAACACAAGAGTATCAAGAAATCTATCCCTTCCCTAAAAGGTGCTGTGATTCTAAACTTCCAACATTTTTAACTAGGTGAGATGCATCACTCTTGAGACATAGTAATATGTACCTGTTGAAAAATTTTCCGTGGTAGAATGATAAGCTAGCTTTGAAAAGCAGCATGATATTTTTTTTTATTTTACAGTTGCTTTCATGGGCCTGACTAAATGTACACCCTGACCCTATTTCAAACCACTCCTAAATCTGAATTGTAAAAAAATCTTCATTAAAAAAAAAATTTTTTTAGAAGTAACCAGTTGCAGTCATGTAAAATCTTAATGCTATTTAATTCATTTTAAATTTAAGCAAAGGAAAAGAGTAAAACAAAAAGTAAATATTCAGTAAATTGGGTTAAAAAATAACCCAGGATGCAGAGAATGCTAGAATATTTTTATACCATGTGTGTGTATGTGTGTGTGTGTGTGTGTGTGTGTGAGAGAGAGAGAGAGAGAGAGAGAGAGAGAGTGTGTTCATGTGTACCTTTACTCTAAATTAAAAATGTTCAAAATAGGTGAGGAAGGATTTAAAGGGAGATTATGTCATAAATTAGAGTAGGTACTCAACAATTGCTGGGAAAATAAATTAAACTAAGCTAAAGAAATGTGTCTTCATTTCAAGGGCTAAGAAAATGGAAAAGGGCACTTTTGAAACATTGCATAATTATCTAAATTTAGGTTAGGTTGATACCTATTTAGAATTGATTGTGAGATAACACATTTAATTGTTTGACTATATCTTATAGTAAACTGAATGCTCCTTTAGCAAAGAGGATTTTTACTTCTTTTATGCTGAGACAGCAGAGTATACAAGGTCACCTGTGAACACTGTTGTCTGAAGCTGACTTTTGCATTAGTGAAGACAACACCATGTAACTGCCCAGGCACAGAGCAGATCTTAGCAATACTGAATCCAGGCATCCAGGAGCCTAGGAGTGAACCTTAGCTCTGGAATGGACCAGGGCACTTTAGCCAAGTATTTAAATTCTCTAACTTTCCATCTCTTTACTTGTAAACAAGGAATAATGATGCCCCTGTCTGAAGATTGATGTAAAATTTGACAAGACTTTGAAAGTGAAGTGTAGTGAGCCAAATGGTGCACCCCGTCCCCAAATATATGCGTGTCCTAATCCTCAGGACTGTGACTGTTACCTTATTTAAAGAAAGGGTCTTTGGCTATAGTCTCAAGCCATGCACTGTTGCTAGTATTTCTCACCCTGCTCACTAAATGCCAGGTACGCTCCTAATCATTGTGACAACCCCAAATTCCCTGCCTTGCCACTTGTCTCCCAGCTGTGATATTAGCTTCATTTAAGCCACAAATCTACACTCTAAGACGAATCTACCTCGGGCCCTTTAGGCTCATCCTATAAATCCTCAGAAAATGGCTCTCATTTCTCACCCTCTGTTGTCAAAATTTTTGTCTACCACTGGCTGGTGTGGCTCTGGATTGAGTGCCGGCCTGGCAACCAAAGGGTCACTGGTTTGATTCCTAGTCAGGGCACATGCCTGGGTTGCAGGCCAGGTCCCTGGTTGGGGGCATGCAAGAAGTAACCACACATCGTTTCTCTCCCTCACTTAAAAATAAGATAAAATAAAATAAAACAGCAAAATATTTAAAAAAAGAAAAAAAACTTTGTCTAAAACAGGTCACATGGTTGCTTCCTACTTAGTACATCCTGGAGTGTGCTTCCCACCCCATCCTGGCCCCTCAATACCCATCCTTCAGCACTGGCTGTTGAGCATCCCAAGAAGAAGGAACAGAGTTTGGCAATAAATTCAAAAGTTAACAAAAGAGCCTCGATGTTATAAAAAATAAAATTCAGTTGCAGATTGGGGCAAAGGTGAGTTGACAGTGTGAGTACACAAAACACAGTTTATTCTTGCATTATTATTTACTAATTATTTTATTTCCATATGAACAACTGTAAACCAACTCTTGCTCTACCCTGAATTTGGATATTTAAAGCTATATATAATGTGTATTTAATGCCATCAAAAAACATCTAAAATGTATCCCAAATATTGTATGTTCAATCAATATTTTTTTAAAAGCTATGCCTTTTCAAATTAAAAATAAATGTGTCAAATCCTTAAAATTTATAATCTTTAACTTAGTGGAGCCAGTTCTAGGAATCTATCATATATAAAATAAAAGTCTTGAGAGGAAAGAAAATGGCGACTAAGTAGGTGGAAGGTGAATCCACTTGCTCTTGTCCCCAACTCTGATACTTAGCTGATCTTCTGGAAAATAAACTGATAATTTAACGGAATCTTAGCTAATATGAACTTTAGAGGCTGTGAGATTCATGCGAGGAAGAAAGGAGGAGACCTGTAAACCATTTCAAAGCCTTTATTGGAGAGGTCCAAGCAGGCAGGCTGAGTCTGGAGTGACCATAGCCCCGAGCAGAAACAGAGCGGGGAGGGTGGAGTGGGGAGAGGATTTAAGGGGTGGAGGAGTTGGCGGGACTTTTCAAAGTCCGATGGATCTAGTGATAGGGAAGTAGACTTTGAGAACAGGGAAATTGCTAAAGTGTTGTCAGCAGAAGAAGATATCTTTGTTAAACAGGATAATTGAAGGGCATAGGCAGTTACTGGGGACAGCATATTTACTGGGGGCTTGCTGAAATTAGACCTGAATTTCTGGAACCCAGGCCTTATGCCTAAGATTCCTGCCTTTGTTTAATTGGTTCTGAGGAGTTGCGTTGAAGATGCGTTTTCTGAAACTCCTTCAAGCTGAGATTACAGGCTCAGGCCTCAGGCAGCTAAAAAACTAGCCTGAGTTTAAAAAGTGTCACTTTTTTTTTCTGCATTGGAGAGGCAGGCGCCCAGCTGTTTCTGCAACCAGTAATGAGTTTCAGTAGTGGGTTAATTACCCTATTGTTCCAGGACCTAGTAGCTCCTAGGTCTGGAAGTTAAGAGTGTTTAAAAGACTTATCTCTATTCTTTCGTTCTCTGCTTTCTTTCACTTCCTTAATTCCTTTCTTTTTCTTCTCCTTCACAATCCTTCACTTTCTTAATTCCTTCTTTTTCTGCTTCCTTCCCTTCATTTTCAATTTACACAGACCATTTATGACTTGCGCGAATCCTCTGCAACGTAAGCAATCCTTCTGCAGCTTACATAGTCCTTTGTGCAAGACGAAGCATTCTAAAATAAAAGAGGTGAATTTTCTTTGAAAGTTAACCAGGCGTCTGATGAATACTTTGCTTTTTAAACAGATATAGAAAAAAAAAAAAAACTTTACCCCGTTGGCAGATATACACAGTGCTCAGAAGTGAGCTGTTTTGTTATCTCGTAATCTCAACAGCAACAAGGGCTGGAGAAGAAGGGGCGAGATCAGGCTTGGGCGACCTTCACCCTCTTCAGTTTTAAAAGTACCAGCTTTTTCCTTTGTATACTGAGGGAGGGATGAGATTTTTCTTCTTTGTACCCTTGTTCCTAGCTAACTGGATGCAGTGGGGCCAAGCCCAATTTGAAACTGAAGTTGAATGCAAGGCTTGGGTCAGGCAGGTAAGGAATAGGTTACCTCCTGCTAGGGGATAGTGATCAAAAGCATGGCTTTAGGGGATTACATAGCTGCTTGGCTGGAAAACAACCCCAGCAATTACTTGTAAAGCAGATAGAAATGGGGAGTGGTAGAGATGTGAATGGAGCAGTCAGAGAAAGGGGGAAAAGACTTATGAGTGAGGCAAATTTGAACAAAAAGGCCTAGTTAGAACAGGACCTGGAAAAGCCAGAACTTTCCACTACAGGCTAAAGTCTTGCTTCTCCTCTCAAGAACTAAACCTAAGTGGGGAATGTGCTGCAGGGATGGGAGTGTGATTGCTTTACAGTGTGCCTCTTGTTGCATGGACTTCTGCTTGAGGCTGGAGGGACGCCTAGCGTTCTGTCCCAGTACACATTCCAGCTTATCCTCTCACCATGTCTTTCTTTGCGGTGAGCGCCCTAGTGGCTTTTAAATGCTCGACCCATGCCCACAGGGTGCGGCAATTTCTTGAGAGGGAGAGCAAGATATTCACCTGGCAAACATAATATTGCCCCTCCTTGCAGCTCTTGCAAGGGGTATTTGGATGCAAATTGAGTTGCTAGAAGTCACCTGCAGAAAAGAGATGCTGCAAGCTACCTGGGGGATGTTGTAAGCTTATAACAGGCCAGTGATTTAAACTGACTTTTCTCCTGGCCAGGTTTAGAGGTAGAAAAGGCTAAGGAGTCCCTGTGGTAGGTCAAAATGTGCTGCTTCGTGAGAGGGGCTCCCAAAATCTATTACACCTTTAGTCATCCCCAACTCTGCTACATGTCTCAGTTTTTCCCCTGACTGTTCAAAACTGCCAGGGGGACTCGGAGTGCTCGGTGACAAGCCCTTATTTTGCACACTCCCAGACAACCCACAGTTACATTACAGTCCTGGGACTTCCCTATGACACTCCTGACCCTACCCTTGAACTGGATAGGGTGATGCTCTTTAGGATACCTGCTCCCAGAAGTAACACTTGCTTGGGAAAATGCCTCACTCCCCCCACCCCCTTCGGGGGACATGGACACCTTTTTAAAAGAAGGGAACCCCTATTAATCCCCATAATAGCTTTAACTGGTGCCACTGCCAGGATTGTAAAAGGAAGCACCTCACTTGGCATACAGCACCAAATTTCCCAAGACATGGCTATAGTACTAACTAAAATGGGGAAAACTAGCTGCACTTTAGGAATAACTAGAATCCTTAACAGGATGGCTCTACAAAACTGGAGTGCCCTCAGCCTCCTCATTGCCTTAGCAGGAGAGACTTGCCTATATCTTAAGGAGGAATGTTGCTTTTATGTAAACAAATCAGGTCAAGTCCAACAAAACATCCAAAGCATACTAGAATTAGCATCCAAAATTGAAAACTTAAGCCCCTCAGTAGATTTTACTTCCTGGTTTCCCCAAATGACATGGTTAGTACCCTTCCTGGGACCCCTTTTCATGATATTTCTTTTCCTTATGCTTGGCCTGTGTATCTTTAACTTCCTTATGAAGTTTATATCTTCCAGACTGGAACAATTCCAAAAGCAAATAGGAACAATCTTTGTCATAAAACTATACCAACCTGAGCAGACACAACTCCAGAACCAACTCAAAGACATGGCTTAAGGGACAGCTCTATGTCTGCTATCAGCTTGAAGCAGCTTCAGAAGCCAGGCCATCATCCCCTCTCCCCAGTGAAAGCAATAAAAACAGCCTGGAATGTTATGGCTAAAGACACATTTTGCCCTCCCCATGACCTGCCACCTGATGTACTGGGACTTGGAGGACCTGAGCCACCACCTATGCTGAAACAAAGAGGGTATGTGTCACTGGCCATGCACCCGATCATGAGGTTCCCTATTATCAGAAGCAACTGAGGCACAGATGCTGGCATCCTGCTGAAAACCAGTTATGCCCTCATTGCCCCTTCCCCTCTCCCTTGAGCATTTCCCAGAAACAAGGACTATAAATTTCCTAGCAGCCATCCCTAATCAGAGGACATTGTTTTTTTCCAAACACCTATACCCTGGATGTCTGGAACTGACCAGCAGGGTTACTCACCCTCCCCTGGAGGGGTCTACTCCATGCCCTTAAAAATCCTTCTACCCCTTCCCTTGGTGCTGCAGCCTTTTTGGACTCAGCCTGCCTGACCGCCATGTCTGCCTCCTAATAGGACTTTTCTGGGTGCAGGTCCTTTCTTAGCCACCTCAGCTACCCAACAGAAGCCAAGGAGTACAGAAGACACTTCACAACAGGCTGTAAGGAAATATTATAGGTTGAACAGGAAGTACCTTAAGCATGGTACCTCCAGCCATGGAGACCCTAGTCAGAGATTGCAGCTCTATGGCTCCCTCCAGTGCCAAGGCAGAGAATCCTCAGACTTCGGCCAGGAGTGCCTTGGATACACAAAGTTGGGGAGATCCAGGCTACACACACACACACAGCAAGCAGCACACCCACAGCTACAGCGGCAAATACCAACCAGGAGAGTGTCAAAGGGAGAGAGGGATTCTGTCTGTACCTGGGTTGGACAGAGATAAGACATGGCCAGCAATAACTGTGAGAGACTTGGCTTTTTGGAGAGGGGGTATGTGAGAAAAGCCGGATGTTACTCAGTGCTGTAGTGAGAGTGCCCAGAGAGACTTTTTAAAAGGGGAGCTAAAGCATGCTAGGCAAGGGACCTTGTGCACAGCTGCCCTGCCAGCAAGGAGCTGTTTGCTCCTACTGTGTGCAGCTGGCCAAAGAAATCAGAAAGGTACACAGCAAGAGGATTTTTGACCCCAGCCTGATGCAGCTAACAGGACAGAGGCTGCACAGAGTGGTAAGTTTGGGACTTCTGTCTGTTGCAAGGGCACTTAGGTGGGAACTGGATGGGCGGGAATGGAGCACCTGAGATTTACAGCCAGACAGAGCCACCTTCCCCAAACCTGAACCTCCAGAAGGAACACAAGCAGGAAAGGCTCAAGAACCCCCTGCAGGGTGCATATCTGCAAGAGAAAGACAGAAAGAGAAATGCCTAAAAGGCCCATTTTTTGACTTCTCTCAGAGAGACAAAATATACTGGTTCCTAGAACCCTATTCCACTAAGGTCAGTAAAGCAGGGAGATCAGAAGTTGGTGCAGCAAGGGGGAAACACGGAGCTGCCCTCAGCACCAAGCAGGAAAGAGCTGACCTGTTTATACAGATTGGCCCCTCCATTGAAAAGGACAGCTAATTCATCAGGAACTATACATAATTGGAAATAAGATGTGACAGACCAAGATGGGTCATGCAGGGACAGGGGGAAACACACCCACAATGTTCCCAGAAGACTGAATAGTGCCTCCCAGGGAAGACCCAGGGGCCCCACCATCCTGATCAGAATAGAAGCCCCCTCTAGAGGCAGGTGAAGGTGATACAGGCAATGCTGCTAGAAGGTGGATGACCAACCCTAGTACCTTGTGCTGACAAAAGACTAGAGGCAGATCCAGAAAGACAAGACAGAAGGCAAACACCAAACTGCTGAGACAAATTAAATCTTGTTCATCTTCAGAATTTGTGTTATTTTTTTTCTTTTGCATAGCTTTTTAAGACTTCTTCTTTTGTGTCAGTTCTATCCCAACTAATTCACAATTCTTTGTCTTTTATTTCCTATTAGTTTTCTTTAGATTTTTATATATTTTTTAATTTTTATTTCAAATCTCACATTGTACTCTTCCCTTGTCTTACTTCATTTGGCCTTCTTCCTGCCCTTTCTTATTTTTGCTATAAATCTTATTTCCCCCCATGCAATGCCTTGTTCCTGTTCCTTACTCTTACTATTTCTCCCTCTATCCACTCAAAAAATTATTCTTCCTTCCTTTAGTCAGCTCTCATTCTTTTTCCCCTTATTATAGTATTCTTATTTTCTTACCAACTTTATAACTTGTGGCTTG